>NC_052068.1:14586602-14940352 GCF_015852505.1 Tachyglossus aculeatus
GGGAAGCACAAGTCACCAACAGATAGAGACGGTCCCTACCCAACAACGGGCTCACAGTCTAGAAGGGGGAGACAGACAACAAAACAAAACATTTAGACAGGTGTCAAAATCGTCAGAATCCCCTCCAGTCTTTAGGTCCACTGTCCCCTTATTAGATGGCAAGCTCCTATATACTTTCGTCTGTTCCCCAAGAATCCAGGGTGCTCTAGATTGTAAGCCCACTGTGGGCAGGGAATGTGTCTGTTATGTTCTCATAGCGTGCTCTCCTCAGTGCTTAATACAGTCCTCTGCACACAGTAAGCATTCCTTAAATATGATTGACAGACTGATTGACTGCCTGCAGTCCATAGGGGCTCAATAAAGTTTATACTTATGATGTTTCCAGCGAGTGTCAGCCCTAAATCCTGGCTGAAAGCACTCCTGGAGCCACTTCTGGCTTCCCACTAGCTTCCCACTTGTTGCTAAAATGTTCCACTTTTTTCCTCCTCCTGATTGGCAGTTTGGGAGCCTTTGCCAAGTATTCCCCAAATCCCAACACTCCATTGCTGCCATCCCTCCTCTTTCCAAAACCTACGTGTCTCCCTGGAAAAATAAATGTGGTCTTTGTTAAACACTTTGTGCCAAGCACTGTACTGAGCCCCGAAGACGATACAAAGTGATCAGGTCCCATGTGGGGCTCACAGTTGGAAGGAGGATGTGAAATGAATCCCCATTTTGCAGATGAGGTAACTGAGGCCCAGAGAAGTTATGTGACTGGCCCAAGGTCTCACAGCAGATAAATGGCACAGATAGGATTAGAAGCCAAGTCCTCTTAATCCCAGGCCTGGGCTCTTTCTGAAAGCTCACCTCCTCCAGGAGGTTCTCCCAGACTGAGCCTCCCTTTTTCTCTGCTCCATCTCCCCTCTCCATCTCCCCAACTTCCTCCCTCTTACTCTACCAATCACCTTGTAACCTCTCCAGCACTTAGAACAGTGCTTTGCACATAGTAAATGCTTAATAAATGCCATTATTATTATTATTATTATTATTATTATTACCCCCCTCCCTTCCCCACAGCACTTGTGCATATATGTACACATTTATTATTCTCTTATTTTATTAATGCTGCGTGTATAGTATAATGTATAATGTTGTGTGCTGCTTGAGAAGCAGCGTAGCTCAGTGGAAAGAGCCCGGGCTTTGGAGTCAGAGGTCACGGGTTCAAATCCCAGCTCCGCCAATTGTCAGCTGTGTGACTTTGGGCAAGTCACGTAACTTCTCTGTGCCTCAGTTACCTCATCTGTAAAATGAGGATTAAGACTGTGAGCCCCACGTGGGACAACCTGATCACCTTGTATCTCCCCAGTGCTTAGAACAGTGCCTTGCACGTAGTAAGTGCTTAACAAATACCATTATTATTATTATTATTATTATTGTTATAGTCTTCTAGACTGTGAGCCCACTGTTGAGTAGGGACCGTCTCTCTATGTTGTTAACTTGTACTTCCCAAGCGCTTAGTACAGTGCTCTGCACACAGTAAGCACTCACTAAATACGATTGATTGATTGATCTATAATTCTATTTATTTATGTTGATGCCATTGATGCCTGTCTACTTTTTTTTTGTTTTGTGGTCTGTCTCCCCGCTTCTAGACTGTGAGCCTGTTGTTGGGTAGGGATTGTCTCTATCTGTTGCCAAATTGCACTTTCCAAGTGCTTAGTACACTGTTCTGCACACAGTAAAGCGCTCAATAAATATGATTGAATGGATGAATGAATGAAAGGTAGGGAGTCATTGGCCACTAGCCTACCACCGGGTCCCGTGGTTGGATTTAGGAAGGTTGGGGAGAAAGTGTTCCCTCCCACACCCACCCTCACCTTAGGTCTCATGTCTCCAGGGCATCCGGAGCGTCTCCTTCCTCTCATTCATTCTTTATTCAATTGTATCTATTGAGCACTTACTCTGTGCAGAGCACTGTACTAAGCATTTAGAAAGTACAATACGTCAATAAAAAGATACAATCTCTGCGAATAACAGGCTTACAGTCAAGAGGGGGGCATACAGCTATCAAAACAAGTAAACAGGCATCAATATAAATAAATAGGATTATAGATACATATGTACAAAAGTGATGGGGGGGGAGAGAAAAAACAGTGAAACCAGGTGACGCAGAAGGGAGGAAAAGGGGACTTAGTATGGATTCTCCTCTACTGTACACACACACACCAAGATGTGAAATCTCAATAATGTTTAACAGGTTTCTTGCAAGTATTTAATAGTAATAATAATAATGATTATTATTATCGTGGCTCAGTGGAAAAAGCCCGGGCTTTGGAGTCAGAGGTCATGGGTTCAAACCACGGCTCTGCGAATTATCAGCTGTGTGAATTTGTGTTGTCACTACTTCTCTGTGCCTCAGTTACCTCATCTGTAAAATGGGGGTGAAGACTGGGAGCCCCAGGTGGGACAATCTGATCACCTTGTATCCTCCCCAGTGCTTAGAACAGTGCTTTGCACATAGTAAGCACTTAACAAATGCCATTATTATTATTATTATTATTATTATTATTATTATTAATGAAGGTATTTGTTGAGCACTCACTATGTACCAAGCACTGTTTTATGCGCTGGGACAGTTACAAAGTAGTCAGGTTGTCCCATGTGAGGCTCGTGGTCTTAATCCCCATTTTACAGATGAGGTAACTGAGGCACAGAGAAGGTAAGTGACTTGCCCAAAGTCATGCAGCTGACAAGTAGTGGAGCTGGAATTAGAACTCACGACCTCTGACTCCCAAGCCTGTGCTCTTTCCACTAAGCTGTGCTGCTTCTTTCAAATCAGATTAAAATCAAACAGAATTCTGGTTCAAACCATCTTTCCCGAGATACTATATTTCCCCCTCCCAGGACCTGGGCTCACTTTTCACTATAGTATTTTTTTAGGCACTCAGTGTATCCAGAGCACTTTATTAATAATAATAATAATAATGAATGTTATTTCTTAAGCGATTACAATGTCAGGCACTGTTCTAAGCGCTGGGGTCGATATAAGCTAATGTCTCATGTGGGGCTCACAGTCTTACTCCCCACTGAGGCCCAAAAAAGTGAAATGACTTGACCAAGGTCACATAGCAGACAACTGGAGCAGTGTTGCCTAGTGGGTAGAGCCCGGGCCTTGGAGTCAGAAGGTCATGGGTTCTAATCCAGGCTCCACCACTTGTCTGCTGTATAACCCTGGGCAAGTCACTTAACTTCTCTGTGCCTCACTTCCCTCACCTGTAAATTGGGGACTGAGACTGTGAGCCCTACGTAGGACAGGGACTGCGTCCAACCCGAATATCGTGTATCTGCCGCAGAGCTTAAAACAGTACCTGACATATAGGAAGCACTTAACAAATACTATGATAATATGTATTTGTAAATAAATAATTTCTATAATAATATTAATGGCATTTATTAAGCTCTTACTATGTGCAACGCACTGTTCTGAGTGCTGTGGAGGATACAAGGTGATCAGGTTGTCCCACGGGGGGCTCACAGTCTTAATCTCCATTTTACAGATGAGGTAACTGAGGTCCAGAGAAGTTAAGTGACTTGCCCAAAGTCACACAGCTGACAAGTGGCGGAGCCGGGATTTGAACCCTTGACCTCTGACTCCAAAGCCCTTGCTCTTTCCCCTATGGAGAGCTTGCCACTGTAGTACTTCCCTCAACTCCCTGAAGCAGCGTGGCTCCGTGGAAAGGGCACGGGCTTTGGAGTCGGAGGTCATGGGTTCGAATCCCGGCTCCGCCACTTGTCAGCTGTGTGACTTTGGGCAAGTCACTTAACTTCTCTGGGCCTCAGTTCCCTCATCTGTAAAATGGGGGTTAAAACTGTGAGCCCCCCGTGGGACAACCTCATCACCTTGTAACCTCCCCAGTGCTTAGAACAGTGCTTTGCACATAGTAAGCGCTTAAAAGATGCTATCATTAACTCAGTTGTATTGTACTCTCCCAAATGCTTAGTGCTCGGTATGCATTAAAAAAATACCACTGATTTCGCCATCCGCATTTACACATCCCCTTTGTACATATTTATTCTATTTATTTTATTTTGTTAATATGTTTTGTTGTCTGTCTCCCCCTTCTAGACTGTGAGCCCGCTGTTGGGTAGGGACTATCTCTATATGTTGCCAACTTGTACTTCCCAAGTGCTTAGTACAGTGTTCTACACACAGTAAGCACTCAATACGATGGAATGAATGAATGAATGAAATGATAATAATAATTATTACTATTAGTAAGTGGTGTATCCAGGATTAGAACCCATCACCTTCTGATTCCCAGGCCCGTGCTCTTTCCACTACAATGAGCTGCTTCTCCATTGGAAGCTCCGGGAGAGAATACACAGATGAGAATGAGACACCGTCCTTATCCTTCATGGGGTTCACCATTTACGAGTTTAAATAGGGTGAAGGATCGGAGACAAGGCTCTGCCAATTGTCTGCTGTGTGACCTTGAGCAAGTTAATTCACTTCTCTGTGCCTCAGTTACCTTATCTATAAAATGGAGATTAAGACTGTGTCATCCTCGACTCCGCTCTCTCATTCACCCCTCACATCCAAGCCGTCACCAAAACCTGCCGGTCTCAGCTCCGCAACATTGCCAAGATCCGCCCTTTCCTCTCCATCCAAACCGCTACCCTGCTCATTCAAGCTCTCATCCTATCCGGTCTGGACTACTGCACCAGCCTTCTCTCTGATCTCCCATCCTCGTGTCTCTCTCCACTTCAATCCATACTTCATGCTGCTGCCCGGATTATCTTTGTCCAGAAACGCTCTGGGCATATTACTCCCCTCCTCAAAAATCTCCAATGGCTACCGATCAATCTGCACATCAGGCAGAAACTCCTCACCCTGGGCTTCAAGGCTGTCCATCCCCTCGCCCCCTCCTACCTCACCTCCCTTCTCTCCTTCTACTGCCCAGCCCGCACCCTCCGCTCCTCCACCGCTGATCTCCTCACCGTACCTCGCTCTCGCCTGTCCCGCCGTCGACCCCCGGCCCATGTCATCCCCCGGGCCTGGAATGCCCTCCCTCTGCCCATCCGCCAAGCTAGCTCTCTTCCTCCCTTCAAGGCCCTGCTGAGAGCTCACCTCCTCCAGGAGGCCTTCCCAGACTGAGCCCCTTCTTTCCTCTCCCCCTCGTCCCCCTCTCCATCCCCCGTCTTACCTCCTTCCCTTCCCCACAGCACCTGTATATATGTATATATGGTTGTACATATTTATTACTCTATTTATTTATTTATTTATTTATTTATTTTACTTGTACATTTCTATCCTACTTATTTTATTTTGTTGGTATGTTTGGTTCTGTTCTCTGTCTCCCCCTTTTAGACTGTGAGCCCACTGTTGGGTAGGGACTGTATCTATGTGATGCCAATTTGTACTTCCCAAGCGCTTAGTACAGTGCTCTGCACATAGTAAGCGCTCAATAAATACAATTGATTGATTGATTGATTGATTGACTGTGAGCCCCATATGGGACAGGGAGTATGTCCAAGATTACTTTGTATCTACCCCAGCGCTTAGTATAGTGCCTGACACATAGTAAGCACTTAACAAATACCTTTAAAAGAAAAGAGAGAGAGAGAAAACAGAACAGACCTGGTGGTGAATCGTAAAGATCATAGGGTTGGGCCTTCCCAGACTGAGCCCCCTCCTTCATCTCCCCCTCCTCCTCCTCCCCATCCCCCTCCCCCTCGCCTTACCTCCTCCCCCGCCCCACAGCACCTGTATATATGTATATATGTCTGTACGTATTTATTATTCTATTTATTTATTTATTTTATTTGTACATGTTTATTCTATTTATTTTATTTTGTTAATATGTTTTGTTTTGTTCTCTGTCTCCCCCTTCTAGACTGTGAGCCCACTGTTGGGTAGGGACCGTCTCTATATGTTGCCAACTTGGACTTCCCAAGCGCTTAGTACAGTGCTGTGCACACAGTAAGCGCTCAAATACGATTGAATGAATGAATGAATGAATGAATCAAAAGTGTCTTCGCTTCTAGACTGTGAGCCCTCTGTTGGGTAGGGACCGTCTCTATGTGTTGCCAACTCGTCCTTCCCAAGCGCTTAGTACAGTGCACTGTACACAGTAAGCGCTCAATAAATACGATTGAATGAATGAATGAAACCTTCAAACACAACAACACAAATCAACAAGGCTGTCCATCCCCTCGCCCCCTCCTACCTCACCTCCCTTCTCTCCTTCTCCTGCCCAGCCCGCACCCTCCGCTCCTCCGCCGCTAATCTCCTCACCGTTAGGCCTCGCTCTCGCCTGTCCCGCCATCGACCCCCGGCCCACGTCATCCCGCAGGGCCTGGAATGCCCTCCCTCTGCCCATCCGCCAAGCTAGCTCTCTTCCTCCCTTCAAGGCCCTGCTGAGAGCTCACCTCCTCCAGGAGGCCTTCCCAGACTGAGCCCCTTCCTTCCTCTCCCCCTCGCCCCCCTCTCCATCCCCGCATCTTACCTCCTTCCCTTCCCTTCCCCACAGCACCTGTATATATGTATATATGTTCGTACATATTTATTACTCTATTTATTTATTTATTTATTTTACTTGTACATATCTATTCTATTTATTTTATTTTGTTAGTATGTTTGGTTTTGTTCTCTGTCTCCCCCTTGTAGACTGTGAGCCCACTGTTGGGTAGGGACTGTCTCTATATGTTGCCAATTTGTACTTCCCAACCGCTTAGTACAGCGCTCTGCACATAGTAAGCGCTCAATAAATACGATTGATGATGATGATGATGAAGATCAACAAACCGAATATACTCAAAGTGGCAACGGAAGAGTTTGATAATGCAAGAGAGCAATCGTTCTCCTTGGCCTAGTCAGCAACGAGAATTTTTGGAGCCAGAGACCCTCAGAGGCAAGAAGAAAGATGGCAGATCAATCATGCAATCAAGCGGTGGTCTTTACTGAGTGCTTATTATGTGCACATAGCACATTATGTGCTTATTTATTTATTTTATTTGTACGTATTTATTCTATTCATTTTATTTTGTTAGTATGTTTGGTTTTGTTCTCTGTCTCCCCCTTCTAGACTGTGAGCCCACTGTTGGGTAGGGACTGTCTCTATATGTTGCCAACTTGTACTTCCCAAGTGCTTAGTACAGTGCTCTGCACACAGTAAACGCTCAATAAATACGATTGAATGAATACACAGCACTGTACTAAGCACTTGGAGAGTACAATACAATAGAATTAGCAGACACGTACCCTGCCTATAACGAGCTTAGAGTCTAGAGGGGGAGGCAGACATTAACATGAATAAGTAATTTATAATGTATGATTTAAAGATATGTACATAAGCGCTGTGGGGCTGGGGTGGGCAAATATTAAATGCCCAGAGGTGCATTGATTTTGGTGGTGTTCTTTTTGGTGGGATGGAGGAGTCCAAGAGCAGGAAGCAGCATGGCCCCGTGGTTAGAACGCAGGCCTGATAGTGCATTCATTCATTTATTCATTCATTCATTCAATCATACTTATTGAGCACTTACTGTGTGCAGAGCACTGTACTAAGCGCTTGGGAAGTCCAAGTTGGCAACATATAGAGACAGTCCCTACCCAGCAGTGGGCTCAAAATCTAGAAGTTAGTAGGACCTGGGTTCTAATCCCAGCTCTGCCACTTTTCTACTACGTGACCTTGGACAAATGACTTCACTTCTCTGTGCCTCAGTTATCTCATCTGTAAAATGGGGATTAAGACTGTGAGCCGCACGTGGGACCTGATAATCTTGTGTCTACCCCAGCGCTTAGAACAGTGCTTGGCACATTGTAAGCGCTTAACAAATACTATCATTATTATTATTATTATTCTCCAGGACTTAGTTATCTCATCTGTAAAATGGGGATTAAAGACTGTGAGCCTGACTTGGGACATGGACAGTGTCCAAACTGATTATCTTGGATATACTCCAGAGCTTAGTACAGTGCCTGGCACATAGTAAGTGCTTAACAAATACCATTAAATTAAAAAAAAAAAAAGATTTTATCCCCAGCCTGGTGTGTATGGATCCTGCCAGGATCAGGGAGCCTTGGGGAAAGGAGAGAAGGCAGCAAGTGCATCCCAATGCCCCGTGACTTAGTGGCTAGAGCCCGGGCCTGGGGGTAGTCAGAAGGTCATGGGTTGTGATCCTGGTCTGCCGCACAACCCTGCTGTGACCTCGGGCAAGTCACTTCACTTCTCTGGGCCTCAGTTATCTCATCTGTAAAATGGGCATTGAAACTGCAAGCCCCATGTAGGACAGGGACTGTGTCCAACCTGATTTGGTTGTATCCACCCCAATGCTTAGTACAGTGCTTGGCACATAGTAATCATTTAACAAATACCATTATCATTATTCTCTGTGCCTCAGTTACCTCATCTGTAAAATGGGGAATTAGGAGTGTGAGCCACCTGTGGGACAGGGATTGGGTCCAACCTGATTAATTTACATCTGCCCCAGCGCTTAGAACAATGCTTGTTGTTGCAAACTTGTACTTCCCAAGCGCTTAGTACAGTGCTCTGTATACAGTAAGCACTCAAGGCTGTCCATCCCCTCGCCCCCTCCTACCTCTCCTCCCTTCTTTCCTTCTCCAGCCCAGCCCGCACCCTCCGCTCCTCCGCTGCTAATCTCCTCACCGTACCTCGTTCTCACCTGTCCCGCCATCGACCCCCGGCCCACGTCCTCCCCCGGGCCTGGAATGCCCCCAATCCCTCTGCCCATTCGCCAAGCTAGCTCTCTTCCTCCCTTCAAGGCCCTACTGAGAGCTCACCTCCTCCAGGAGGCCTTCCCACACTGAGCCCCTTCCTTCCTCTCCCCCTCGTTCCCCTCTCCATCCCCCCATCTTACCTCCTTCCCTTCCCCACAGCACCTGTATATATGTATATATGTTTGTACATATTTATTACTCTATTTACTCATTTATTTATTTATTTTACTTGTACATATCTATTCCATTTATTTTATTTTGTTAGTATGTTTGATTTTGTTCTCTATCTCCCCCTTTTAGACTGTGAGCCCACTGTTGGGTAGGGACTGTCTCTATATGTTGCCAAGTTGTACTTCCCAAGCGCTTAGTACAGTGCTCTGCACATAGTAAGCGCTCAATAAATACGATTGATTGATTGATTGATTGATTGAATGAATGAATAATAATTATTATTATTATTTTCTAGGTGGGAATGGTCCTCGCTTATCCTTCCCCTTCTTCTCTTGGGGCATTACTGTTTCCAGCCCCACCCTCTCCGAGTCCTAGGGATGCCAGTGGAGCTGGCCAGATAGTCAAGGAAAGGGACCCTTGGCATTTTGGGAAGTGAGCGTTTGGGATAAGTGTTCCTGGTAGAGCAGGACACAGGGAAGGCTGTGATCCTGGATGGACACAGGGCAACAGGAGGGATTGAAGTTGACCTTCCATGAGGATATTCTGAAGGTTTGGGATCCAGAGATAGAGCAAGGCCCCTGTCCCGGAGGCAGAGAAACAGTAGACAGCTCCACTGGCATCCCTAGGACTCGGAGAGGGTGGGGCTGGAAACAGTAATGCCCCAAGAGAAGAAGGGGAAGATAAGTGAGGACCATTCCCACCTAGAAAATAATAATAATAATTATTATTCATTCATTCAATCAATCAATCAATCAATCATATTTATTGAGCGCTTACTATGTGCAGAGCACTGTACTAAGCGCTTGGGAAGTACAACTTGGCAACATATAGAGACAGTCCCTACCCAACAGTGGGCTCACAGTCTAAAAGGGGGAGACAGAGAACAAAATCAAACATACTAACAATGTTACTACTCCCTTCTTACTCCCTTCTCAATCGTTCCCCCGATTGGTTACCAGTTAACTCTCACGATGAAATGGATTGAGCTGATCCTTGTGCAATCCACAAGCTCCTGTAATTATTCAATAGATGATGTTAGGGTCCTAGATCATTGAACACTGTGGGAAAAGTTGGCTTCTGGCTGATTTCCAGGAAGCATGTTTGGCCCAGATCATTCCATCCTAATTATATTATAACTCGAGAATAAGGGAAATCACCTGAAATAGCCCCCGTGCAGATCTGGGATAGGGCAAATCTTGGACCCCTTCTCTGCACAGAGAATAGTTCATGGGGGACCTGGTACCATTGGACAATTTTCTCCCAGTAATCCGGGAAAATACCTCTGAACAGAGCAACCGGGAAGTGTAGAGAAATGGATGATGACTGTGAGCCCTCCATTGGGTAGGGACCGTCTCTATATGTTGCCAACTTGTAATTCCCAAGCGCTTAGTACAGTGCTCTGCACACAGTAAGCACTCAATAAATACGATTGAATGAATGATGATATTGCGCTGTTAGTAATGGAGAAATTTAAGGGGCAAGTCTCCGTATTTGCTTTTTTCTATAAGAAAGGAACAGGTGAGAAATATGGTCTTCATCATCATCATCACCGTCATCATCCATCATCATCCATTATCATCATTTGCCATTTCAATCAAGAAGCAGCGTGGTTCAGTGGAAAGAGCCCGGGTTGGGGGTTCTAATCCCGGCTCCGCCACATGTCTGCTGTGTGACTTTGGGTAAGTCACTTAAAATCTCTTTTTCCTCAGTTACCTCATTTGTAAAATGGGGATTCATTCATTCGTTCATTCGATCATATTTATTGAGAGCTTACTGTGTGCAGAGCACTGTACTAAGCGCTTGGGAAGTACAAGTTGGCAACATAAAACTGTGGGATTAAGACTGTGCACACTGTGTGGGACAACCTGATCCCCTTGTATCCTCTCCAGTGCTTTGCACATAGTAAGTGCTTAACAAATGTCATCATTATTATTATTATTACTATTATTAAAAGTAATAGGAAAGCATAGTGGCCTAGTGGAAAGAGCATGTGCCTATGGGGTCAGAGAACCTGGGTTCTAATCCTACCTCTGCCATCTTGTTCTCACGATTTTGACACCTGTCTCCATGTTTTGTTTTCTTGTCTGTCTCCCCCTTCCAGACTGTAAGCCCATTGTTAGGTAGGGACCGTCTCTAGATGTTGCTGACTTGTACTTCCCAAGCGCTTAGTACAGCGCTCTGCACACAGTAAGCGCTCAATAAATGCAATTGAATGAATGACTGAATGAATCTTCCTGCTCTGTGACTTTGGGCAAGTCACTTACCTTCTCAGGGCCTCAGTTTCCTCACCTTTAAAATGGGGATTAAGTACCTGTTCTGCCTTCTGCTTCGAATGAGAGGACAGGGACTATGTACAATTTGACGATCTTGAATGCACCCTAGTGCTCAGTACAGTGCTTGGACACAAAGTAAGCACTTAAGAAATACCATTAATAAAAACAATATTTACAAAGCGCAGCATAGTGTAGCAAAGAGCTGAGAGGCAGTACAAAGTTGAGCTTCTACCAGATACAAATCTCTGTACTAGGCATTAGGGAACAATCATTAGAAGCAAAAGTTACACAGCCCCTGCCCTGAAAGGCCTATCCTCATCTCCAAACGCCGTCGTTTCCTACCCACATGGACACACCCTCTTTCAAACATCCCATTTTCTGTCATAAAGTCATTCTGGTATCTGTACCCTTAAAATTTTCTTGCTAAAGATACGGAAATAGTTTACTCTTACCTTCTTCCACACGGTAAACACTTGAGTCTCTGATTAAGAGTCACTTGGTCATTTGCCTTGACTCTTTCCCACTCCCATCTGGTGCCCAGGGCAGGAGAATCGACTACGTCTGCCTCTTCAGATTAGACCTTTCCATTATTCATTCTTTTCATTCAATTGTATTTATTGAGCGCTTACTGTGTTCAGAACACTGTACTAAGTGCTTAGGAAATATAGGTAGGCAACATTGTGGGTAACACTATATGACATAGCTCTAAGCTTCATCTGATATGCCAACTTCCCTGCCACAATACCGTATCGACTCATAGGAGAGTCAAGGGGCTTACGATCTAATAAATCACTGTATAAATAACTAAATTCAATGCGGTAGTCTGATGTCATCATTTTGGGGCCTGTTTTAAGAGAAAATCTTCTTCCTCGGGGAAATGAAGTATATTTCCACCAGTTTAGGTTAGTTCTAAATATATTGTATTTCCCAAGTGCTTACTGTAGTGCTCTGCAAGTACTAAGCCCTCAATAATAACCAATGATTGATCAGATGATTTCTTACCACTCTTCTATGTATTTTGCAGCTGCAGTGGAAAAGGAGATTGTTGAGCCCATTGTTGGGTAGGGGCCGTCTCTATATGTTGCCGATTTGTACTTCCCAAGAGCTTAGTACAGTGCCCTGCACACAGTAAGCAGTTAATAAATACAATTGAATGAATGTGATGATCTTTGCACATACTAAGCGCTCCATAAATACGATTGAATGCATTAATGAATGAGCCATTGACTTATTTGGCTCATTCTGAGCTCCAGTAGGGCATGAGGAGCCAGAAAAGCCATTTAGTTCATTATGGGTCACTGTTTTCCATACAAAAGAAGAACAGCTTTCAACTTGGAGTCAATCAATCAATCAATCCTATTTCTTGAGCACTTAATCTGTGCAGAACACTGTAAGAAGCACTTGGGAGATAGCAATTTAGAAATCAAAACCTTGATTTCTGGAAGAGTCTTCGGGAAAATTACTTAACCTCTTACCCTCTTTTATTTTCTACCCCAGAACTACTCACCTGTAAAACTGAGCCCACAGAGGAATTATGAGGATTTATTCATTAATGTCTTGCCGTGAGTCTGGAAAGGTTCTGGAGTAACTCCAGGTGCTGTGATTATACAGCAAATGTTCAGATCCCTCAATTCCTCTCCTAAAAAAATTCTCAGTTGAACTAAATGGCCAGTGAGTTTTTTTTATATATATATTTTTAATAACCCATGTATGTTTTGGCAAAGCTTGTGTTTGGAAAAGTTCTGACCCTTCCCTCCCACCAATAATAACTTTCCTTCCAATTAAAGTTACTGTTCCCTAAAGATAACCAGAACCCACATTCTTTTTGCATATAGTTTCTCCTCCATCCAGCCTACCACCACCAGTAGTTCTGCTGCAGTTTTCTCGCTCCCAGCTGCTGCGCAATACATGATTTTAGTTTCTTTAACTCAATTTGTACTTGCATTTGCCCTGGCGATAGCTTTGATAGTCTGTTCGGCCTGTACCCTTGACTTTACAGCTTGATATATTTCCAGGGACTTTTCTGACTTCACTGGGCTTTGAACTGTTCCTTCTGAAGGCCATTTGGATGCAATTTCTCGTCCTTGTTTTCTTCTTGCTTTTGGTTGGCAGCTTCAGTTCCATTGACTACTCCTGTTCTTTATGGACCTGGTGTATCATTCCTCCAAATCCAAGGGGGAATACAGGCAGTTTTCCAAGAGGAGCTGATGCAACTGTAAACACGTAGAAACATTCAGAAAGAAGGAATAACAAGAAGCCCGCCAAGCAGAGAATCAACCAAGGTAGACGACTGCCTGCCTTATTTTAATGACCTGTGTAAGCTTAAGCCAGTAAATTAACTTTTCTGTGCCTCAGTTACCTCATCTGTAAAATGGGGATGAAAACTGTGAAAGAGGGAAAGTGGACTGTCTCCAACCTGATTAGCTTGTAGACTGTAAACTTTTCCCTAGACTGTGAGGACATTGTGGGTAATAATAATAATAATAAGTGTGTTATTTGTTAAGTACCTACTATGTGCCAAGCACTGTACTAAGTGCTGGGGTACATACAAGGTAACTGTGTTGGACACAGTCCCTGTCCCACATTGGGCTTACAGTCTTAATGCCCACTTTACAGATGAGGTAACTGAGGCACATGTCTGCCAATGCTGTGGTATTGTACTCTCCCAAGCGCTTAGTACAATGCTCTAAGCATACAAAGCACTCAATAAATGTCATTAATCAGTTGATTGATTTATCTACCCCAGCACTTAGTACAATGCCTGTCTTCTAGACTGTGAGCCCACTGTTGAGTAGGGACCGTCTCTATATGTTGCCAACTTGTACTTCCCAAGCGCTTAGTACAGTGCTCTGCACACAGTAAGCACTCAATAAATATGATTGAATGAATGAATGAATGTAACACAGTAAGTACTTAGCAATGTTGCTGATTTGTACTTTCCAAGCGTTTAGTACGGTGCTCTGCACACCATAAGTGCTCAATAAATATGATTGAATGAATGAATGAATGAGACAGAGTCAAAATCACCTTGAAACCTGCTGCTATATGGAATTATCTTGATTTTAAAATTCCTCCTAATGGTTGACTGAAGTCTTCCTAGGTTAGAAATCCTTGCTCTGTTCTCTGTGAGGGACCAGTCAGTTGCTTTAGTCATCCTTCTTGTCTGTGAAAACAGCTGTTGAACTTCCCCTCGGCCTTCTTTTTCCAAATTACACAGTTTCAGCTCCATTAACATTTCCTCTTAGGGCCCATTGTACATTCTTTTCATCATTTTATTTTCTCCTCTGGATGCTCTCGAGCTTCTTTACAACCCTGTTAAAAACATGGGCTTGCAAGTAACTTTAGGGGTCATCATGTCCATTCTTCTGCCAACAAACAGGAGTTTATCCACCCATTTGTGTTTCTGTCCCATCAATCAATCAATCAATCAATCGTATCTATTGAACGCTTACTGTGTGCAGAGCACTGTACTAAGCGCTTGGGAAGTACAAGTTGTCAACATATAGAGATGGTCTCTACCCAACAGTGGGCTCACAGTCTAGAAGGGGGAGACAGAGAACAAAACAAAACATATTAACAAAATAAAATAAATAGAATAGATATGTACAAGTAAAATAAATAAATATTCCCAGAGAAGGAGATTCCACAATGTCTCTCTCCCATTCAATTCCCAGTTGATGATGATGATGACGATGGTATTTGTTCAGCACTTACTATGTGCCAAGCACTGTTCTAGTCACTGGGGTAGATCCAAGGTAATCAGGTTTTCCCGCGTGGGGCTCACAGTCTTAATCCCCATTTTACAGATGAGGTAACTGAGGTACAGAGTACAGCTGACATGTCCAAGACGGAACTCCTTGTCTTCTCTCCCAAAGCCTGCCCTCTCCCTGACTTTCCCATCTCTGTTGACGACACTACCATCCTTCCCGTCTCACAAGCCCGCAACCTTGGTGTCACCCTCAACTCCGCCCTCTCGTTCACCCCTCACATCCAAGCCGTCACCAAGACCTGCCGGTCTCAGCTCCGCAACATTGCCAAGATCCGCCCTTTCCTCTTCCATCCATACCGCTACCCTGCTCGTTCAAGCTCTCATCCTATCCCTTCTGGACTACTGCATCAGCCTTCTCTCTGATCTCCCATCCTCGTGTCTCTCCCCACTTCAATCCATACTTCATGCTGCTGCCCGGATTGTCTTTGTACAGAAACGCTCTGGGCATGTTACTCCCCTCCTCAAAAATCTCCAGTGGCTACCAATCAATCTGTGCATCAGGCAAAAACTCCTCACCCAGGGCTTCAAGGCTGTCCATCACCTCGCCCCCTCCTACCTCACCTCCTTTCTCTCCTTCTCCAGCCCAGCCCGCACCCTCCGCTCCTCTGCCGTTAATCTCCTCACCGTTAGGCCTCATTCTCGCCTGTCCCGCCGTCGACCCCCGGCCCACGTCATCCCCCGGGCCTGGAATGCCCTCCCTCTGCCCATCAGCCAAGCTAGCTCTCTTCCTCCCTTCAAGGCCCTACTGAGAGCTCACCTCCTCCAGGAGGCCTTCCCACACTGAGCCCCCTCCTTCCTCCCCCCCTGTCCCCCTTTCCATCCCCCCATCTTACCTGCTTCCCTTCCCCACAGCACCTGTACATATTTATTACTTTATTTTTTTATTTTACTTGTACATATCGATTCTATTTATTTTATTTTGTTAGTATGTTTGGTTTTGTTCTGTCTCCCCCTTTTAGACTGTGAACCCACTGTTGGGTAGGGACTGTCTCTATATGTTGCCAATTTGTACTTCCCAAGTGCTTAGTAAAGTGCTCTGCACACAGTAAGCGCTAAATAAATACAATTGATTGATCTATTCCAGAGCTTAGAACAGTGCTTGACACATAGTAAACATTTAACAAATATCACACACACACACGTACACACATATATACACAATACATAAATAAATAATTGGGCTAGTATGTAGCAAGCTGAGTGCTTTGCACATATTAAGCACTTAATAAATGCCATCATAATTATTATTATCATTTACTTTCTTCTCCCAGTAATAAAAACAATTCCATGTGTCCAGCTGGGTACAGAAGTTTTGTTCTTTTAATGTTCCTTGAGCCAACTCTGGGGGAATTATCTAAAGTGCAATGCCAGGGTTAATGTCATCCATGCAGGGAGAGGTAGTTGAAGGGGAAGAGAAGAACTGAGACAGAGATTGGGGCCCTTATGCTACTCCAAGCCAACCTTGGGTTCTAATTCTGGCTCCACCACTTGTCTGCTCTGTGACCTTGGACAAGTCACTTCCTTTCTCTGTACCTCAATTTCCTCATAGGCAAAATGGGGAGGAAACTGTGAATCCTAAATGGGACATGGACTGTTAACAACTCAGTTAGCTTGTATCTACCCCAGCTCTTTATACAGAGCCTGACACACAGTAAACACTTAACAAATACCACAAAAAAATAAAAACTAAAAATACCTTCCAACTTTACTGCACTCTCAATTCTCTCATCTCCATCCCCTCATTCACGCCCTGACTGGAGCTCCTTTATCCCTCAAAGCCAACAGAACACAGCTCCTAAAGTCCTCCTAAAATCGCGCTTCCTCCAACAAGCCTTCCCCGCTTAACTCCCAACACAATCTTAGTGATTGTGAGCTCTGAAGCAGCAAAGCAGCATGGCTTAGTGGAAAGAGCACGGGCTTGGGAGTCAGGGGTCGTGGGTTCTAATCCTGGCTTCGCCACATTTTTTTGATGGCATTTATTAAGCACTTACTATGCACAAAGCACTGTTCTAAGCATTGGGGAAGTTACAAGGTGATTTGGTTGTACCACGGGGGACTCAAAGTCTTCATCGCCATTTTACAGATGAGGGAACTGAGGCACAGAGAAGTTAAGTGACTTGCCCAAAGTCACACAGCTGACAGCAGAGCTGGGATTTGAACCCATGACTTCTGACTCCAAAGCCCGGGCTCTTTCCACTGAGCCATGCTGCTTCTCTAAGCACTTGTCGGCTGTGTGACTTCAGGCAAGTCCCTTGGCTTCTCTGTGCCTCAGTTACCTCTTCTATAAAATGGGGAGGAAGACTGTGAGCCCCAGGTGGGACAACCTGATTACCTTGTATCTACCCTAGCAGTTAGAACAGTGCTTGGCATATAACAAATACCAGTATTGTCATTATTATTAGGGACCCAACAACCACCTCTAACATTTACATATTTATTCATACCTGCCTTTGTATATATAGTCAGTTTAAATCAGTTATTTATTCTAGTTATTGTATGAAGCAGCATGGCATAATGGATAGAGCACAAACCTGGGAATAAGAAGGTCATGGGTTCCAATCCCAGCTCCGCCATTTGTCTGCTGTGTGGCCTTGGCCAAGTCACTTCATTTCTCTGGGCCCCAGTTACCTCATTTGTAAAATGGGGATGAGACTGTGAGTCCCACGTGGGACAGGGACTGTGTCCAACCCAATTTACTTGTCTCCACCCAGGTGCTTAGAACAGTTCCTGGCGCATAGTAAGCACTTAACAAATATTATAATTATTATTTTCTGTAAATTGATTTGTGTGTATCTCCCTTATTAAATCATAAGACTCTTGATGGGAACAGAATGTGCTCTTCCTTCTTCCAAACACTTAGTTCAGTGCTTTGCCCCCAGTGGACTTATTATTGCAACCATTACATATCCTAATATGTTTCCATGTTCTTCTCGGGGTATAATTTTCTCAGAAAAGCAAATCTCCACATTTATTTTTTTATGAAAAATCATGCTCATTCAGGAGCTGCTCAGGTATATGTAGCTACAGTTACATACCTAGAGAAGCAGCATGGCTCAGTGGAAAGAGCCCAGGCTTTGGAGTCAGCGGTCATGAGTTCAAACCCCGGCACCGCCAATTGTCAGCTGTGTGACTTTGGGCAAGTCACTTCACTGGACCTCAGTTACCTCATCTGTAAAATGGGGATTAAGACTGTGAGCCCCCAGTGGGACAACCTGATCACCTTGTAACCTCCCCAGCGCTTAGAACAGTGTTTTGCACATAGTAAGCGCTTAATAAATGCCATCATCATCATTATTATTACAGTTACATAGTCCTCTGGATTGTAAGCTCACTGGGGAAGGGAATGTGTCTGTTTATTGTTGTACAAAACTCACCCAAGTGCTCAGTACAGTGCTATGCACACAGTCAGTGCTCAATAAATATGGTTGAATGAATGAATAATACACTTTCCAGACTGTCACTGGGTTTTGACTTGGGTCTGACTTCTTTGGGATTCTCTCCAATCAATCAATCAATCACATTTATTGAGCACTTACCATGTACCACTTACCCCCTTTTTCTTCTCCTCCCCCACCTCCCCACCCGTGCCCTACCTCCTTCCCCTCCCCACAGTACTTGTATATATTTGTGTAGATTTATGACTCCATTTATTTTTCTTGTACATATTTACTATTCTATTTATTTTGTTAATGATGTGCATATAGCTATAATTCTATTTATTCTAATGATTTTGACACCTGTCTACACGTTTTGTTCTCTTATTTTTCTCCCCCTTCTAGATTGTGAACCCGTTGTTGGGTAGGGACCGTCTCTATATGTTGCCGACTTGTACTTCCCAAGTGCTTAAGACAGTGTTCTGCACACAGTAAGCGCTCAATAAATACGACTGAATAAATGAATGAATGAATGTGCAGAACACAGTACTAAGTGCTTGAGACTGTGAAATATGTGTTGTTGGATACCTTCCTTGCCCACAATGAGCTTACAGTCTAGTAGGGGAGGCAGACATTTCTATAAATAAATAAATTTATAGAAATTATATATGTAAATAAATAACAATTATATATTTTATATATAGATAAATAAAGAAGCAGTGTGGCTCAGTGGAAAGAGCATGGGTTTTGGAGTCAGAGGTCATGGGTTCAAATCCCAGCTCTGTCAGTTGTCAGCTGTGTGACGTTGGACAAGTCACATAACTTCTCTGGGCCTCAGTTACCTCATCTGTAAAATGGGGATGAAGACTGTGAGCCCCCTGTGGGACAACCTGATCACCTTGTAACCTCTCCAGTGCTTAGAACAGTGCTTTGCACACAGTAAGCACTTAATAAATGCCCTCATTATTATTATTAATCATCATCAATCGTATTTATTGAGCGCTTACTATGTGCAGAGCACTGTACTAAGCGTTTGGGAAGTACAAATTGGTAACATATAGAGACAGCCCCTACCCAACAGTGGGCTCACAGTCTAAAAGGGGGAGACAGAGAATAAAACCAAACATACTAACAAAATAAAATAAATAGGATAGATATGTACAAGTAAAATAAATAAATAAATAAATAAATAAATAGAGTAATAAATATGTACAAACATATATACATATATACAGGTGATGTGGGGAAGGGAAGGAAGTAAGATGAGGGGGATGGAGAGGGGGACGAGGGGGAGAGAAAGGAAGGGGCTCAGTCTGGGAAGGCCTCCTGGAGGAGGTGAGCTCTCAGCAGGGCCTTGAAGGGAGGAAGAGAGCTAGCTTGGGGGATGGGCAGAGGGAGGGCATTCCAGGCCCGGGGGAGGACGTGGGCCGGGGGTCGATGGCGGGACAGGTGAGAACGAGGTACGGTGAGGAGATTAGCAGCGGAGGAGCGGAGGGTGCGGGCTGGGCTGGAGAAGGAGAGAAGGGAGGTGAGGTAGGAGGGGGCAAGGTGATGGACAGCCTTGAAGCCCAGGGTGAGGAGTTTCTGCCTGATTTTCTGCCTGATTCTGCCTGATTTTCTGCCTGAGTTTCACAGTCAGGTCTGGAGGGTTTAGTTAGGGAAGGGCTCTTGGAGATTTACTTTTAATAAGGTTTTGAAGGTGCAGAGAGTAATCTTCTGCCAGATATGAAGAAGAAAGTTGTTCAGGCCAGAGCCAGGACATGGGCGAGAAGTCGGCGGTGAGATAGACTAGGTCGAGGGACAGTGAGTAGGTTGTCATGAGAGGAGTGAAGTGTGTGAGCTAGATTGTAGTAGGAAAGAAGCAAGCTAAGGTGGCTATTCATTTAAATTGATGCTATTTATTTATATTGATACTACTGATGCCTGTTTACCTCCTTGGCTTTGTTTTGTTGTCTGTCTCCCCACTTCGAGACTGTGAGCCCATTGTTGGGTAGGGATTGTCTCTATTTGTTGATGAATTGTACTTTCCAAGCGCTTAGTACAGTGCTCTGCACACAGTAAGCGCCCAATAAATGCAATTGAATGAATGAATGAAAGGAAGGGACACGCTTCACCTACTCACAGATTTTTCATTTCTAAAGGTGTCTTCTTGCCAATATGACAAGATGCCCTCCTGCTTCTTCCCTGCACCTGTCTGATCCTGTCATTTACAGGGGTCAGGCTTAGAATCGAAGGCTCTACAATTTAGGTTCAGAAAGCCAGATTTGACTCTTCTAAAGAATGCATACCCACTTCCCTGGCTGCGCTGGGTCAGTTCTTCGGGAGGAACGGCTTCCTAAAATTGTCCATCACTGGCCTCGATAAAGAATGGCTGTCGGAAAAGTGAGTCGGGGTCCGCTCCCTGGGGATCGTGGCGGCCAGTGGTCAAGCTCAGGAGTGATGCACGGTCTGAAGGCCTGAGACCATCATAACTCATTCACGAGCAGGATACTACTCTAATTAGAGCCATCACCGATTTGAGCGGGAGAAAAGTAATTAAAGCCAGAGCAGGGTGGGGAGAGGCTGGGAGGGGAGGAGAGTGGAGAGAAGGAGATGAATGATGTGTCAGCTCCATAGCCTCTAAGTGACATGTGGTTCTGGAGATGGAGCTGGTGAAAAGGGAAGGCACTGGGACACGCAGTAAATTGAGTAATCAGCTCTTGGTCTGCAAAATCAAAAAACTGGAAATCTCCTTTGGCAAAAAGAACCCGATCTTGAATGAGGTTGCATGCCTACAGGATAGAGCGAAGGCCTGGGGGTCAAAAGGTTCTGGGTTTTAAACACTGCTCTGCCACTTGTCTGCTAGGTCACTTTGGATAAGTCACTTAACTTCTCTGTGCTTCAGTTACCTCACCTGTAAGATGGGGATTTAGACTGTGAGCGCTGTGAGGGACTGGGACTGTGTCCAACCCTATTTTCTTGTATCCACCCGGGTGCTTAGTGCACTGCCTGGCACAAATTAGTGCTTAACAAATGTCATTATTCCTATTACTGTTATCCGAGTCCTCTTCCAGCCGGCATTGAGGGAGAGGCCTGAAGACAAGACCCCCCTCCCCCCACTGATGATCTGCAGGGATTGTCCTTCCAGGCCATAGGAGAAGCTGGACTGGGGAAGGGAAGACCATGGAGATTTCTGCAGGATGTAAAAGATGGTGTATCAGTTTTCCCAGATACAAGATTCCCTCCTGCTCCTTTTCTGCACCTGTCTGATCCTGTCATTTATAGGGGGTCAGGCTTAGACTCGAGGGCTCTACAACTTAGGTTCAGAAAGCCGGATTTCACTGTCTCCTAAAGAATGAATACCCACTTCCCTGGTCGTGCTGGGTCAGTTCTTCGGAGAAACGGCTTCCTAAAATCGCTACCACATCAGCTTTCTCTGCCCTCTTTCAGCATCTCACCTCTTTTCTGACCCGAGTGGACCCCGGCAATCCAGATTGCCAATCTCAATTTCCCCTATAGCTCCGTCTCTTCACTCGCCCTGCTACCAACTCTGGTGTGGGCAGGGAATGTGTCTGCTTATTGTTATAGTGTGCTCTTCCAAGTGCTTAGTACAGTGCTTTGTATACAATAAACTCTCAATAAACATCATCAAATGAATGAATGAATGGAACTCTCTCCCCACTCTAATCTGATAGACCTCACCACTCCTCAATTTCAACATCCTCCTTAAATTCACCTCCCCCATTGTCTTCCCCAATTACCTCACAACACTTCACATTTTAGCAACCCAACAGCCACCTTACATGCTTATAAGTGCTTAGTACAGTGCTCTGCACACAGTAAGAGCTCAATAAATATGATTGAATGATTTTCCACACAATTTTAGTAGGATGCACTATATATGCCTAATCAATTGTATAGCCATCTGTGTCCATCTCCCCTGTGAGAATGTAAGTTACTTGTGGGCAGGAAACATTTCTTATGGATCTAATGAACTTTCCCAAACACTTAGTGCAGTGCATTGTACCCAGGATGTGCTTAATAAATATGGCATTTCTAATTAATTAATTATTTTTGGTATTTATTAAGCTCTTACTGTGTGCTAAGCATTGTACTAAGTACTGGGGAAGATACATGATAATCACTTTGAACAAAGTCCCTGTGCCACATGGGGTTCACAGTCCAAGTAGGAGGGAGTAGATTTTAGTTCCCATTTTACAGATGAGGAAGCTGAGCGGTGAAGTGACTTGCCCAGGGTCACACAACAGAAAGTGTTAGAACCACTTCTACTACTTTGAGGTTGTGTGAATCCCTAGTTGGGGAGTGATGACTTGTCTTACAGAACCTATTAGACAATGCCTCAAACTGTATTGAGAGCTAGACAAACCTCTTAGATAGTTATCCCATCTCATCCCTGCCCTATCCTAATTTATCCTAGCCCATGCTCACTGGTTCTATCCATTACATTAAACTCTTACCTCTCCCACTTTATTGCACTCCTTGTGGGCAGAAAAAGTGTCTACCAACTGTTATAGTGTAATAATAATAATAATAATGGCATTTATTGAGCACTTACTGTGTGCAAAGCACTGTTCTAAGTGCTGGATTTGTTAAGTGCTTACTATGTGCAAAGCACTGTTCTAAGCACTGGGGAAGTTACAAGGTGATCAGGTTGTCCCATGGGGGGCTCACAGTCTTCATCCCCATTTTACGGATGAGGTAACTGAGGCCCAGAGAAGTTAAGTGACTTGCCCAAAGTCACACAGCTGACAGCTGGTGGAGTCGGGATTTGAACCCATCAATCAATCAATCGTATTTATTGAGCACTTACTGTGTGCAGAGCACTGTACTAAGCGCTTAGGAAGTACAAGTTGGCAACATATAAAGACGGTCCCTACCCAACAGTGGGCTCACAGTGGGCTCACATTAGAACCCATGACATCTGACTCCAAAGCCCGTGCTCTTTTCACTGAGCCACACTGCTTCTCAACTCTCCCAAGTGCTAATTATATTGTTCTGCATGCAATAAGCTATCAATAAATATCATTAATTGATTGATTATGGGAAGCATTTGGCTTTGGTAGGCACCCCACCACAAACCTCTCATCGTTTAGGTACCTATCTGTCTGTAATGCATTTAGACTGTAAGCTCCTTGTGGACAGGAATTGTCTACACCTACTTTTTGGTAATACAGTCTCCCAAGTGCTAAGTACAGTGCTCTGCACCCAATAAATGCTCAAAAATATCATTAATTGATAGATTGATCGCAAAGCCCTACTGAGAGCTCACCTCCTCCAGGAAGCCTTCCCAGACTGAGCCCCCTCCTTCCTCTCCCCCTCCTCCCCCTCTCCATGCCCCCCACCTTACCTCCTTCCCCTCCTCACAGCACCTGTATATATGTATATATGTTTGTACGTATTTATTACTCTATTTTACTTTTACATATTTATTCTATTTATTTTATTTTGTTAATATGTTTTGTTTTGTTCTCTGTCTCCCCCTTCTAGACTGTGAGCCCACTGTTGGGTAGGGACTGTCTCTATATGTTGCCAACTTGAACTTCCCAAGCGCTTAGTACAGTGCTCTGCACACAGTAAGCGCTCAATAAATACGATTGAATGAATATGATAAAATAATAATCACAATTAAATAGTGCTTAGTAAGCACTTACTCTATGCCAAGCACTGGAGAGGATACAAGATAATTAAATCAGGTCTAGACCCCCTCCAACATGGAGCTCAGAGGCTACAAGAGATGGAAAACAGGTATTTCATATTCATTTTACAGGTGAGATAACTGAGGCACAGAGAAGTGAGTGACTTGACCAAGGTCCCACAGCAAGCAGCTGGCAGAGCCAGGATTAGAACCCAGGTCCTCTGACTCTAAGACTTGCACTCTTTCCACTAGGCCACGCTGCTTCCCATCCAACCCCTACCCTGCCCTGGCTGGGGCAGGGGACTCTCCCGACAACTTGTTTTTTCATTCCACTGGGAAAACTGAAATCCCCCAAATTCCTTTCTTTGTGACCTGATAAGACTTCACTAAACTCTACTAAGAATTAAAAGCAGAGATTCCAAACAGAAGAAAAAACCTCAGAACTTTCACTGTATCTATTCCTGGTTTCCAGAACCAAGTACCACATGTAACATAGTCCATCTCAAACCTGAGCAGCCTTTAGAATGTCTCCTTGTCAAATTCTCTGCTAATGGACTTGTAATTTGGGGCAGTGAGAATCATTTTTCTTCTGCTTTTGAAGTGTTTTTGTTAGCCAGCTCTACTGATTCCACAAATGCACTGAGTATATTTTTACCACACATATACACACCCTCAAACACACACATACCTTCATTCTTCTGCTCGCTTCCTCTCTCCTCTCTCCCTAAATTTCTCTTTTCTTTCACTCACTCCTTTTTCTCTCCCTCTCTCCCTTCCTTTCTTTCCCTCCCAGCCCACTTTCTCTTTCTCTCTTTCTCTCCCTCTCTTCCTTTCTCTCCTTCCCTCTCTCCCTTTTTCTCCTTCCCTCTCCCCCTTTCTTTCTTTCTTCTCTCTCTCCTCTCTCTTTCTCTTTCTTTCTCTTTTTCTTCCTCTCTCTCCCTCTTTCCCTACCCCACTGGCAGCTCTTAGTATCCCAGCCATTGTGGATATTTCGAAGGTGTTTTCATCTGCCAATGTGGCTTCAGAGAATGAAATTTATGCCCTCAGAAAAGGAGGAGGGTGGGGAAGTTCCTGATCTGGCAAACACTGCATAGCAACAGCAATCCAGACCCTCATCAGAGCAGCATAATAACAAAGCACAGATTTTATTCAACATTATAAAAAAAGAACAAAAAAAGCTACTTTCCCACAACCAAGGGTTTTCAAGCCAAACGCATAAGCAGCCTGAAACATTGCTTTGTCTGTGGTAATGATCTGTCATTCCCTTAGTGGACCATACAGGATTGTTTATTTCACCCAGGGTTGCTCTTGGGCCTCAGAAACATGTCAATTAAAATATACATTGCACTGACCAAATAAAGAAAGAATTTTCTTAAGCAGAGATAAGCCCTGCTAATTTTTCCTCAGCGAATTCTAATTTTTCTACCTCGGATCAGAAGAACAAATTGCGTATGCTGGTGCACAGAAAGATACAAGGCCTGAAATTACTAAATAATAAGAACAGAAAACAGAAGTCATTTGACTTCTAAATAAGAATTCTTTATAAACAAGAATCATCCAATCAATCATATTTATTGAGAGCTTCTTATTTGCAGAGCCATGTACTAAGCCATGTACTAAGAACAGTGCTTTGCACATAGTAAGCGCTTAATAAATGCCATCATTATTATTATTAAGCACTTGAGAGAACAATATAAGAGTTGGTAGATAAGTTCCCTGCCCACAGGAGGGGAAATCCCTTTCATTTCTTCAGCGTGGGTCCCATCTCTCACACCCTACTGCTCTGACATTTGGAAATTAACACAGGTGAGAAAAGACAAGCCAAGCGGTGATGCTCCTTGAACCTCTGAGAAGCTTGGCTTTAGCATAACCTTCACTAGAGGAAACTGAAAAGCTGCAACTGAAAAGACTGGCGTTTGAAACAGACCTCTCTGCCAGCCCGTATGTTTTCCCTTTACTGGTTTTCTTTTGTTGTTCTTGTAATTTGTCGGGGAATAAAATTAAAAGATCTTATTTTTTTAAGAGAGGATTAAAGTAAATCTTTTCGAAAAATCACACGAGAAATCTGTAGACGATCATTAACATTCAGGCGGGATTTTGATGTAAAGTTATTCCACGCTGGCAACCTGATCGCCTTGAAATTGCACCTTTGATTGGTTTAGCTCTTGAGGGAAGGTTTCTTAATGTGTTGTAAAGCAAGATTTTCAGGCTATTACATGGATGTTCTTCCAAGATTCCTGTAAGAATTTTGTATTCCTGTCTCCAGGAATCTCTTGTATACATCCTCCCTCCTGCCTGGAACTTCCTCTGACTTCATATGCTACAGACCACCAGTCCCCCATATTCAAAGCCTTACTAAAATCGTATATCTCCAAAGAACCTTCCCTGATTAACCGCTCATCTCTCCACCCTGCTCCACCACTTGTCTGCTGTGTGAACTTGAGCAAGTCACTTAACTTCTCTGAGCCTACCTGCTCATGAGCGGTGGCGGGAGCAGCAATAGGAGGAAGAGGAGGAGAGCAGCCGGTGGCGGAAGCACCAGAATTCTATGCTGGTTTTTCTGTAACTGGGGAAGGTGGAAAAACCCAGAAGGAAGTCAGTTGAGGAAAATTCTCCATGAATGTATGTCACAGTGATGATGACTGACCAAATTCCTCTGGAACTGCCACCGTTGCTGAATGGGGAGGTAGCCATGATGCCACATTTAGTGAATGGAGATGGATCGCAGCAGGTCATTCTAGTTCAAGTTAATCCAGGTGAAACTTTTACAATAAGGGCTGAGGATGGCACTCTTCAATGCATTCAAGCTTGAGCAGTGGCAATATGCTACAAGTCAAAACTCACCTGTGCTGGGCAGCAGCGACATGGGAGAGAGACGAGGGCAGAGATTCGAGTTGACTTCATGGAAGAAGGCAATGGCAAACCACTTTTGTATTTTGACCAAGAAAACTCCATGGATCCGCTACCAAGAGCGATTGCGGATGGAGAGTGGGATGTTCTGGGAGAGATGTATCAATGGAGTCGCTATGGGTCGGAGATGACTCGACAGTGTAAGACAAGTGCTTAACAAATACCATTATTATCATTACTATTGTTATTAGTATGCATACAGTAGTCTAAGCTCATTGTGGGCTGGGAATGGCTTTTTATTGTTCTATAAGTACTCTCCCAAGAGCTTAGTACAATGTTTTTTTTTATTTTGTTAGTACGTTTGGTTTTGTTCTCTGTCTCCCCCTTTTAGACTGTGAGCTCACTGTTGGGTAGGGACTGTCTCTATATGTTGCCAATTTGTACTTCCCAAGCGCTTAGTACAGTGGTCTGCACATAGTAAGTGCTCAATAAATACGATTGATGATGATGATGAGCCTCAGTTCCCTCATCTGTAAAATAGGGATTAAGACTTTGATTAAGAGTCCCACATGGGACTTGCTTGTATCCACCCTAGCACTTACCCCTTTCAGCATCTGAAGAGTTTTCAGTCCTCTACCAGTCTCGGCTACAGGAGGAAGAGTCAAGGAGAGGCCTGTCCATTCCAATCCTAGCTTGGCCAGTGACTAGTGAGGGGAAGGCAACCGGCTACAAGTCAAAACATCCATGCTGGCCAGCAGCTAGCACGGGAGAGAGTTGAAGGATTAGACTCAAGTTTACCACGCAGAAGGCAGCAATGGTAAACCACTTCAGGGAGAGATGTATCCGTTGTGTCGCCATGGATCCAAAAATACTCGATGGCATAAGGCAAGACCCCAGCGCTTAGTACAGTGCCTGGCCCACTGTAAGCACTTAACAAATACCACAATCATTTTTAGTATTACCAGTGTCAAATGCAACAGTGCAGCAGGATAAAATTTTGTATGCCCACAATTTAGAAGAAATTGTCTGTCACATAATGGTCTTTTCTCTATCATCTCTAGTATCTTTGAACCCAAAAAGAAATAAGGCTGGCTCTCTCTTTTCCTTCCCCTCTTTCTTAAAAAACAAATTTCTAGGCAATGCATTATGTAGTGTGCCTACAAATCAGGCATACTCTGGGGAAACTAATCTGACAATTTATAATCATATGTAATCTTCCTATCTGTGACCCTACACCAACTTCTTTACAGGCCTCAATTTTCTTCCCTGCTTCGGGATGGATATAATAACACAATTCTCAAGTCGCATTTGTAAAATGGAACTCTCTGAAGTGCCTCTGAAGCTCTTAGCTGACACAGAGGGCATTCTAAATGCTGAACAGTAATTGGCAGGAAGTCATTAATTCTCCAAATACACCTGTGAGGCCATACCTCATGCTCAACACGTGAGAAAAAAATGAAGCCAAGATGGGTGTAAAGCAGTCAGGTTACAAATCAGTAGTAATTGTCTCCTCAGAGGTCAGGAGGGAGGTGGCTTTGGGAGGCTTGCCGGCCAGTTGGGGTCCGTACACAAATAAGTTTTATTTCTATTTACAGCTATTACAAGTCCCCGGGGAAATGAAGAGCAGGTTTATTTATTTTTAAACTTCAGAAGGCATGAGGCTGTTCAAAGGCTAGTATCCCTTGTCATAATGGAAAGAGTCCAGATATTTCTTCTGAAAACACTGAACAGAGGCCTGGTTTCTAGACTATCCAGTCATTGTTTCTGAAGGTAGTATTAATTCTGGGTTCCCTCCTTTAATCCCAATCATTAGTTGAATACTGATAACATTATCTCTTTGCTAAGTATATAGCTAATCAATCAATCAATGGTATTTATTCAGTCAATCGTATTTATTGAGTGCTTACTGTGTGCGGAGCACTGTACTAAGTGCCTGGGAGAGTACAATGCAACAATAAACAGGCACATTCCCTGCCCACCAGGATCTAACAGTCTAGAGGAGGAGACAGATAATAATATAAATAAATAAATTACAGATGTGGATCTGGGAGGGGAGAATTATAAAGGGAGCTAAGACAGGGTGACGCATAAGGGAGTGAGAGAAGAGGAAAGTGGGGGAGCTTAGACAGGGAAGGCCAGGAAGGAGATGTGCCTTCAATAAGGCTTTGAAGGTCAGGGAGAGTAATTGTCCGTAGGATGTGAGGAGGGAGGGTTTTCCGGGACAGAGCGGGACATGAGCGAGAGGTCAGAAGTGAGATAAACTAGACTGAGGTACAGTGAGAATTTAGCATTAGAGGAGTGACACATAGTAAACACTTAACAACTGTGAAAATTATTATTACTAGTAGTAGTAGTAATAATAATAATGATAAAAACTTGCCTCCATGCTACCACCACACTCTATTTGACAGTCTCCCAAAAGATGGAATGGTCTTCTTGATTCCGTTTTCTGTTTCTCTGTCTATCATTGCATCACATCTTTTAGACTGTGAGCCCACTGTTGGGAAGGGACTGTCTCTATATGTTGCCAATTTGTACTTCCCAAGCGCTTAGTACAGTGCTCTGCACATAGTAAGCACTCAATAAATGCGATTGATGATGATCATTGGTCAGTGTACTGTCTAGGTAGCTGTAGACCATAAGCTCACTGTGGGCAGAGAATGTGTCCGTTATACTGCTAAACTGTACTATCCCAAGCACTTAGTCCAGTGCTCCGCACACAGTAAGCTCTCAATAAATACGATTGAGTGACTGACTGACTAAATGCACTTCCATACTTAGGCCTTCTCAGCTCAGACGTGTCAGGAGATGCTGTTGAGGAAAAGGCGGAGTGAGATAGAGAGGGTGGGGGAGTGATTGGGTCTCAATGGGCGTCTCTGCAGGCTCACCGTCTCACAGTGATGAATTCAGCTTTGGGCAGCCCAACAGACCAATCGCACCCTCCTGTTTCCGTGGCTCACCTCGTGGTTTCATACTCACGAAATATGACCATCAGGAAAATCCTAAAAGGGTCCAGAACTCCAGAGAAGGCCCATTCATTCACTCATTCATTCAATCGCATTTATTGAGTGCTTTCCGTGTGCAGAGCACTGTGCTAAGTGATTTGGAGAGCACAATATAACAATAAACAAACACATTCCCTACCCACAACCAGCTTACAGTCTAGATTCATTCATTCATTCATTCAATCGCATTTATTGAGTGCTTTCTGTGTGCAGAGTACTATACTAAGTGCTTGGGAGAGTACAATATAACAATTCATTCATTCATTCATTCATTTATAACAATAAACAAATACATTCCCTACCCACAACCAGGTTACAGTCTAGATTCATTCATTCATTCATCCTTTCTATCACATTTATTGAGTGCTTTCTGTGTGCAGAGCACTGTACTAAGTGCTTGGGAGAGCACAATATAACAATAAACAAACACATTCCCTATCCACAACCAGCTTACAGTCTAGATTCATTCATTCATTCACTCATTCATTCGCATTTATTGAGTGCTTTCTGTGTGCAGAGCACTGTACTAAGTGCTTGGGAGAGTACAATATAACAATAAGCAAACACATTCCCTACCCACAACCGGCTTACAGTCTAGATTCATTCATTCATTCAATCACATTTATTGAGTGCTTTCCGTGTGCAGAGCGCTGTACTGTCAATCAATCAATCATATTTATTGAGCACTTACAGAGCACTGTACTAAGCGCTTGGGAAGTACAAGTTGGCAACATTTAGAGATGGTCCCTACCCAACAGTGGGCTCACAGGTGTTTGAAAGTACAATTCGGCAACAGACACAGACAATCCCTACCTAACAATGGGCTTACAGTCTAGACAGATAGAACGAAACAAGTAGATAGGGAGACAAACAATAATATAAATGTCTCAATGGAAAAGAACACGGGCTTTGGAGTCAGAGGTCATGGGTTCAAATTCCAGCTCCCCGAACTGTCAGCTGTGTGACTTTGGGCAAGTCACTTCACGTCTCTGGGCCTCAGTTACCTCATCTGTAAAATGGGGATTAAGACTGTGAGCCCCAGGTGGGACAACATGATCACCTTGTAACCTCCCCAGCGCTTAGAACAGTGCTTTGCACATGGTAAGTGCTTAATAAATGCCATCATCATAATTATTATTATGGGTTCAAATTCCAGCTCTGCCAATTGTCAGCTGTGTGACTTTGGGCAAGTCACTTCACTTCTCTGGGCCTCAGTTACCTCATCTGTAAAATGGGGCTGAAGACTGTGAGCCCCCTGGGGAACAACCTGATCACCTTGTAACCTCCCCAGTGCTGAGAACAGTGCTTTGCACATAATAAGCGCTTAATAAATGTCATTATTATTATCATTATTATATATAGATATATAATAAATAATAATAATAATAATAAGTAGATGATAGATAGATAGATAGATAGATGAATAAATAAATAAATAAATAAATAAATGAATAAATGAATAAATGAATAAATAAATAAACGAATGACTGAATAAATAAACAAACAAATAAATAAATAGATAAATAGATAAATAAATAGATAAATAAATAAATAAATAAATAAATAGATAAATAAATAAATAAGTGACAGTTATGCTGAAGGGGTGATGAATACAAGTCAGGGAGATGCAGAAGGGAGAGGGAAAAGCAGAAAGGAGGGCTTAGTCAGGGAAGACCTCTTGGAGGAGATCTGCTTTCAATAGGGCTTTGAAGAGGGGGAGCATAACCTATGCCTATTTCTCAGACTTCAGGAAGATGAGCAAGAGAATTCAGAAGAATGGAAGGCTGACGTTATGTCCTAATCATGAACCCTTGTGGGACTTAATATGGGTAATTCACTGTAGATATTGGGTAAGACTTTGGATGTCTTTATTAGTTCATGTGATAATTTTCTAAGGCCTCTTTCATTTAAAGGATTATTTATCTGATGAGAAAAGAGCCTAAAATAGACGGAGCTTTCCGGTAGGCTATTTCTAATCTCATTGTTACAATAGCCCTGAGACTCAAAAAACCAACACTGGAAAGCAAAACATGTTAAAAAAAAAAGTGAATTACATTGCAAATGAAACTGTCATATTAATAAACAACAAAAATAATGTTTTCCTACTCATCAAACGATTTCCAAATGCTATTTATCAAAAAAGTTTGCTTTTTATGCATTAATTGTTGTTGTTGCTATTATTGTATAATAATAACAATGATAATACTAGTAAGATCATTGTTATTATAAGGATAACGGAGTCTCCCATAATGAACGACAATGAACCCCGACCCTGAAATTTAAGGACCAGGATTCCTTGGTCAAGTAGGGATTATCAATCAACTAATTCATTAAGGGTATTTACGGATCGCTAACTGGCTTCAGAGTACTGTACTAAACACTTGGGAGGGTAGAAGACAATAGAGTTGAAACACAAGATTCTCACCCTCAAGAAGCTTACCATCTAGAAGAGGAGATTATATGTTGCCAATTTGTACTTCCCAAGCGCTTAGTACAGTGTTCTGCACACAGTAAGCGCTCAATAAATACGATTGATTGATTGATTGATTATAGAGTTAGTGTCTTAAAGAATACCTCTCCCAAATTTTCATCTCTGACAGACATTGGTACAGTGGAGAGAGTCCTGCTTGGGATTTGGAAGAATTTGTGTTCTAGTGCCAGTTTTCCTGCAATTGTAATGATAGTAATAATAATAATAATAATAATAATAGTAATAGTAATAATAATAATAATATCTGTTTAGTGCTTACTATGTCCCAAGCACTTTACTAAGTGCTGGGATATATTCAAGATAATTAGGATGGACAATGACCTACTCTAGACTGTAAGCTCACTGTGGGCAGGAAATGTATCTGCCAACTCTTCTGTGTTGTATTCTCCCAAGTGCTTAGTACAATGCTCTGCATACAGTAATCACTCAATAAATACCATTGTCGAAGATGAGGGTGGTGATGAACACAGTTCCTGTCCCACTTGGGGCTCACAGCCTAATTAGGAAGGAATCCCCATTTTACGGATGACTCCCAAACACTTAGTACAATGCTCTGCACATAGTAAGCATTCAATAAATACCACTGATTGATACATTCATTTTTATCACCAGAGAAACCGAGCACCTTGGACATACACATGGGTGAAAGTGTCCTGCTCAGTCTGCCTCTGAAGATCTACATTCTGGTCAATATGCCATTCAAGGCACTCTTCAGACACAATGACAGAACACACAATTCGCCACAAATTTTGCACGGTTTGTGGAGGCAGAATTGAATTAGTCTAGATTCAACAAGACAAAGGTCTGAAGAAAAAATTGTCTGTGCAGGCATGGGGTCGGTTTATGGTTTGAGTTTCTTTCCTGTGGAATTTGGAAGAATTGCCTGCATTCTGCCATGGCGATCAGATTACTATCAATGGCAAAAGCAACAATTAAGTGCCTAGCTGTGTGCCACACTACAAGAGATCCTTATTAGATTGTAAACCCCTTGTTAAGCTCTTACAGTTCCAAGAACTGAACTGTATGCCAAGCACTGTGTTTTTTCAATCGTATTTATTGAGTGCTTACTGTGTGCAGAGCACTGTACTAAGGGCTTGAGCACTGTACTAATTTAGACTGTGAGCCCACTGTTGGGTAGGGACTGTCTCTATGTGTTGCCAATTTGTACTTCCCAAACGCTTAGTACAGTGCTATGCACATAGTAAGCGCTCAATAAATACGATTGATGATGATGATGATGATTGAGTGCCAGTTTTCCTGCAATTGCAATGATAGTAATTATAATAATAATAATGATATCTGTTTAGTGCTTACTATGTTCCAAGCACTGTACTAAGTGCTGGGATATATTCAAGATAACTAGGATGGACAATAACCTACTCTAGACTGTAAGCTCATTGTGGGCAGGAAAAGTCTCTACCAACTCTTCTGTGTTGTATTGCGCTTAGTACAGTGCCTGGCACGTAGTAAGCATTTAACAAATACCACAGTTATTGTGAAGTCAAGGAGCACCATTATTCTGTTTGAAAATTCAGCAGATTATGTTTTCTTATTTAAGACATATCTCTACGCTTTGGATTTGAGATAAATATGACTGCTGGTTCTGTCTCACATGTAGTTGTGGCTAATGGCTCCAATCCAATAGTCTACATCGCCAATCAATCAATCAATCAGTCAATCAATATACATGTTATGTATACATGACCATCAGATCATACATGGGGCTCGCAGTCTAAGTAGGAGAGAAAACAGATTTAGAATCCCCATTTTGGAGATGAGGGAACTGAGACACGGAGAAGTTAAGTGATTTGCACACACAAAAATTAGTCAGTCACTCATATTTACTGGGTGCTTACTGTATGCAGAACAATGTACTAAGCGCTAAAGAGAGTACAATACAATAATAAAGAGACACAGTCACTGCACACAACAAAATTAAACACCCATTATATGTCAAGCACCGTTCCAAGTGCTGGAATAGAAACAAGTTGACCAGGTTGGACTCAATCCTTTCCCAACACGGGTCTCGTGGTCAAAGAAGAATGGAGAACAGGTGTTGAGTTCCCATTTTAATAATAATAATAATAATAATAATAATAATAATAATAATAATAATAATTGGCATTTGTTAAGCGCTTAGTATGTGCAAAGCACTGTTCTAAGTGCTGGGGGGGATACAGGGTGATCAGGTTGTCCCACGTGGGGCTCACAGTCTTAATCCCCATTTTACAGATGAAGTAACTGAGGCCCAGAGAAGTTAAGTGACTTGCCCAAGATCACACAGCAGACATGTGGTAGAGTCGGTATTCGAACGCATGACCTCTGACTCCAAAGCCCGTGCTCTTTCCATTGAGCCACCCTGCTTCTCTATAATAATAATGGCATTTATTAAGTGCTTACGATGTGCAGAGCACTGTTCTAAGCGCCAAGGAGGTTACAAGGTGGTCAGGTTGTCCCATGTGGTGCTCACAGTCTTAATCCCCATTTTACAGATGAGGGAACTGAGGTCGAGAGAAGTGAAGTGACTTGCCCAAAGTCACACAGCTGACATTTGGCGGAGCCAGGATTTGAACCCATGACCTCTGACTCCCAAGCCCGGGCTCTTTCCACTGAGTCATGCTGCTTCTCTCTATGCGTGAGGAAGCTGAGGCTCAAATAAATTGAGTAACTTGCCCAGGGCTAAACAGCAGGCAATTGCCACAGCAGGATTAGAATAATAACAATGGTATTTGTTAAGCGCTTACTATGTGCCACACACTATTCTAAGCCCTGGGGTAGATACAAGGTTACCAGGTTGTCCCACGTGGGGCTCACAGTCTTAATCCCTACTTTATAGATGAGGTAACTAGGCACAGAGAAGTGAAGTGACTTGCCCAAAGTCACACAGCAGACAAGGGGTGGAATCAGGATTAGAACCCATGACTTCTGATTCCCAGACCCTTGCTCTTTCCACTAAGTCGCGCTGCTTCAAACCTTTGACTCACAGACCTGTGCTCTTTCTGCTACCCAAGGCTGCTAGTAAAATTCTTTGCAGGAAGTAGGCACAAATTAAATATTAATAACGATGGTGTTGATGATGATGACGATAGTGTTAAAGATAAGATCCATGCAAACTATCTGGTGTGCTAAATGAATCATTTATACTTGAATCTACAGAGCACAATCCATCCATAAGGAAGCAGCATGGCTTAACGGGCAGAGCACGGGCCTGGGAATCAGAAGGTCATGGGTTCTAATCCCTGCTCCGTCACTTGTCTGCTATGTGACCTTGGGCAAGATACTTAACTTCTCTGGGCCTCAGTGACCTCATCTGTAAAATGGAGATTGAAACTGTGAGCCCCACATGGGACAGGGACTGTGTCCAACCCGATTTGCTTGTATCCACCCCAGCGCTTAGTACAGTGCCTGGCATGCAGTAAGCATTTAACAAATACCACAGTTATTGTTAAGTCAAGGAGCACCATTATTCTGTTTGAAAATTCAGCAGATTATGTTTTCTTATTTAAGACATATCTCTATGCTTTGGATTTGAGGTAAATTTGACCGTTGGTTCTGTCTCATATGTAGTTGTGGCTAATGGCTCCAATCCAATGGTCTACATCATCAATCAATCAATGGTATTTACTGATCATTAACTGAGTGTAGAGTAATAATAATACTAATAACAATGATGGCATTTATTAAGCACTTACTACGTGCAAAGCACTGTTCTGAGCACTGGGGAAGTTACAAGGTGACCAGGTTGTCCCAAAGGGGGCTCACAGTTTTAATCCCCATTTTACAGATGAGGTAACTGAGGCCCAGAGAAGTTAAGTGACTTGCCCAAAGTCACACAGCTGACAATTGGCAGAGCGTGGATTTGAACCCATAACCTCTGACTCCAAAGCCTGTCCTCTTTCCACTGAGCCACACTGCTTCTCTTGTACTAAGCACTTGAGAGAGTATAATACAATAGAAATGCTACACATGATCCTTGCCATCAAGTAACTTAAAATCTAGTGGGGGAGATGATAGTGCTTAAATAATGCCACACACACTTTCATCTTTGCCAGTCTATAGTGAGAGAGACTGAAACAAAAAAAAAAAAACCCACTCATCACCTGGATAAAGAGAGGAAAAAAAACCTCTATGTTGTACTCTCCCCATTTCTTAGTACAGTGTTCTGTACACAGTAAGTACTCAATAATTACCATGATGGATTGAGTGAAATACTTTACCCTCATGAAATAATTTGAATAAAGGGTTTATATTGTAGACAAAGCCCACCCCCTAAAAAAGCATTCTGTGAGATGGTGGGTGAAAGACATTAGCTTGGGTTTAGACAAGGAGGAGACATGGGGAAATTTTCACCTTTTTCCAAATCATTAACTAAGCCTTCTAGAAGAAGGAGCAGTTTTAATGAAGAAAGGACAGGATCTTGGAGATTTAATGGGAACAAAGCATGTTCGCATTGTTATTGACTAGCCATTACAGTTTTTCCAGCAATCAAGCTAAATTGTTGGACTATGCATCCAACTTGTCTGAAGTTGGATGCATAAAACAAGACAAATGTGAGACACCCAGTCTTTGCTGATTTTGCTGAGCTGCACAAGGAAGTTAAGACTGTGAAACATTACAAAATTGCGATCTGGGCAAGGTTTATTTGTCACATCTTGTTCCACACTCTTTAGAAACATCAGAGAAGCAAGCAAGAGTCTTTGAGGGAGGATGGTGACTGGTTTTTCTTACTAGGAACTTAGGCTCCTGGAATTTTAAATTTGGAGCTATTTTGGATTCCTTCCTGGTTGCAAGAAACAGGTTTCCTGTTAATGCTGTTTTGCTCTGGTTGTTTAGGTCTTTGCAGCAGGAGATCAGATGCAGATCAAACACAAAGGATCCTCCTGCTGAACAAGAAAAGGTTATAATAACCACTAAGCCAACTCGTCTGTTTTTATTTGGGTGGGAAACTTGCTTGGGACATTTTCTCTGCGGCCTCACAGAGCCAAGATGAAGGTGAAAAAAGACCAGACCGGCAAGGGCTACGTAATAATAACAACAATAACAGTTGTGGCATTTGTTAAGCACTTACTGTGTGCCAGCCACTGTACTAAGTGCTGGGGTGAATACAAGCAAATCAGGTTGGACGCAGTCCCTGTCCCACGTGGGGCTCACAGTTTTGATCCTCATTTTCCAGATGAGGTCACTGAGGCCCAGAGAAGTAAAGTGATTTTCCCAAGGTCACACAGCAGAGAAGTGGCAGAGCTGGGATTAGAACCCATGACCTTCGGAGTCCCAGGCCCATGCTCCATCCATTAGGCCATGTTGTTTGGCATTAATGGCATTAAGAAGGCACGGTGAGGTGAACTAGGGCCTAATGATCCTCGCGTCTTCGGGGAAGCAACACGGGGAGCAGTGTGGCCTTGTGGAAGGTACCTGTGCCTGAGAGTCAGAAGACCTGTGTTCTAATCCTGATTCCTCCCCTTGTCTGCTGTGTGACCACGGGCAAGTCACTTCATTTCTCTGGGCCTCAGTTCCCTTCTCTGAAAAATGGGGGATTCAATACCTATTCTTCCTCTTCCTTTGACTTGGTTCTATCCCAGTATTTAGCAAAGTACCTGACACCTATTAAGTGCTTAACAGACACCACAATTATTTTCTATTATAATTATTATTACGATACCAGCAGACCTGATTATCTTGGTTCTACCCCAGTATTTAGCACAGTACTTGACACCCAGTAAGTGTTTATCGAATACCACTATTATTTTCTATTAAAATTATTATTATGATACCGGCAAATTCAATCAGATAATAATAATAGTAACAATGGCATTTATTAAGTGCTTACTATGTGCAAAGCACTGTTCTAAGCACTGGGGAGATTACGAGGTAATCAGGTTGTCCCACGTGGGGCTCACATTCTTAATCCTCACTTTACAGATGAGGGAACTGAGGCACAGAGAAGTGAAGTGACTTGTCCAAAGTCACACAGCTGACAAGTGGCAGAGGCGGGATTTGAACCCACGACCTCTGACTCCCAAGCCCGGGCTCTTTCCACTGAGCCACGCTGCTTCTCCATAATAATGACATTTATTAAACACTTTCGATGTGCAAAGCCCTGTTCTAAGCAGTGGGGAGGTTACAAGGTAATCAGGTTGTACCACATGGGGCTCACATTCTTAATCCTCATTTGACAGATGAGGGAACTGAGGCCCAGAGAAGTGAAGTGACTTGCCCAAAGTCACACAGCTGACAGTGGCAGAGGCTGGATTTGAACCCACGACCTCTGACTCCAAAGCCCGGGCTCTTTCCACCGAGCCACGCTGCTTCTCCGATCCTCTCCTGTCTGCCACTTGTACTTCCCAAGCGCTTAGTACAGTGCTCTGCACACAGTAAGTGCTCAATAAATATGATTGATTGATTGATTGATTGATTGCCACTGGTTACCTCCTGTTCATTCCCTTAACTCAAGACCCTTTGGTAGCTTGCTGTGGGCAGGGAATGGGTCTGTTTATTGTTATACTATGCTCTTCCGAGTGCTTCGTACAGTGCTCTGCGCACAGTAAGCACTCAAGAAATATGATGGAATGAATGAATAACCAGGAACCTGGGGCTCCAAGAGGATTGTATCCATTTTTGGCCAAGGGTCTCAGGGACTTGGTCCCAAAGATGGACACTATCCTCTTCCCCCCCTTCTCACCACACCACAACCACCACCATCATCTCTCTGTGATAGTTTCCATGGTGCTTCCAGAACGACCCTTTTGCCTGCAGTTGGAAAACATTAGAACATCAGCTATTTTTCAGAGGCCTTGGCTCCTAGAAGCCTCAAAGAGAGGGAGCCAAGCTCTCTCCTTAGAATTAAAAAAAACTGCAAACACCACATAGAGCTGATGGGAAATGCACTCTGTGTGCTACTTTGTCATGTGCACTTAAACAATCAAAATCCATGTTAGGAGAGCACAAGCGAAGTTCAAGAGGCTTTCCGAGCCCCACTTAGAAGCTTTTTAAAACTGATTTCTTCAAGTCTGGAAACAACTAGCTGCCTGTGATAAACATATTTAACCTCCAAGTGGCTTCAATTCAGTTCTTTACTCAGAATCTCAGAGGACCAAATCCGATTTACATTTGGCAGAACTAAGTTCTCCGATCCTAGGCGACAACCTTCGGGACAGGAATTTACATGGTGCAGGAGATTCATTTCACTTAGATGAAGATCCTTTAGCGTCAACTTATTAAGTTAATAAATACGATTGAATGAATGAATGAATGGAAAACCAATGAAAGTCATTTCTGAAAAGGAGCTCTTTCTAATAACCTGAAACTTTCCGGAAACTTTCTGGAAGCGTGTATAATAAAGGTGGTATTGGTTAAGTGCTTATTATGTGCCAAGCACTGCACTAAATGCTGGGATTGATGCGAGATAATCAGGTCTCACAAGGGGCTCACGGTCAAAGTTGGAGGAGGAGGAGGAGTGTACATAAAACAAGATAAGGAAAGGGCCACATAAGCAGAAATATTCCTTTCTTGAAGCTGCTGAACAAGAAGTATCATAGAATAAGGGCCTGGGAATCAGATGGTCATGAGTTCTAATCCCAGTTCCTCCACTTGTCTGCTGTGTGACCCTGGGCTAGTCAAATTCCTTCTCTGTGCCTCAGTTACCTCATCTATAAAATGGGATTTAAGACTGTGAGCCCTATGAGGGACATGGACAACCTGATTAGCTTCTATCTACCTCAGTGCTTAGTACAGTGTCTGGCACATATCAATCAATCAATGTTGTTTATTGAGCACTCACTGTGTGCAGAACTCTGTTCTAAGTGCTTGGGAGAGTACAATACAACAGAATTAGCAGATACGTTCCCTACCCATAATGAGTTAACAGTAAGCATGAAACAAATCCCACTGTTGGGTAGGAACTATCTCTATATGTTGCTGACTTGTAATAATAATAATAATAATAATAATAATAATAATAATAATGGCATTTATTAAGTGCTTACTGTGTGCAAAATATTGTTCTAAGCCCTGGGGAAGTTACAACGTGATCAGATTGTCCCATGGGGTGCTCAAAGTCTTAATCCCCATTTTACAGATGAGGTAACTGAGGCACAGAGAAGTGAAGAAGAGAAGTGAAAATTTGTGGAGCCGGGATTTGAACCCATGACCTCTGACTCCAAAGCCCGGGCTCTTTCCGCTGAGCCATGTTGCTTCTCTATTTGAACTTCCCAAGTGCTTAGTACAGTGCTATGCACACAGTGAGCACTCAATAAATACGATTGAATGAATGAATGAAATACCATTAAAAAAAATTGTGAAAGAGCAGTGAGCACCCCTGGGAAGGTAATGAGTTCTGTCAGATCTAATGGATCTAAAATCATACCTCACATTCATACTCAAAGGTCCTCATACTTTTTAGTACCATACATTGACAAGAGTGAGAATGGATGGTGGAAAAACTTGAGACTGTTTTTATTCGTCTATTTTGTGCCACTTTATGAAAATTTTCATTAAAAAGAAAGTATTAGTTTGTGAAGGTACAATCAAATCCATTTTCCAAAATCCCTACACTACATAAGGTGTGGAGACTGGGGTGGGGGATATGGAGATGTTGGAAACCCACAGAAAAGTTTTTTTTTTTTTAATCTACCAATTTGCTTTGGTTCAGGGAGCAGGAAGATGAAGGAGTAGGAAGGTGATTGGGAGTCAGAGGGATTCGGGTTCTAATTCTGCTTCTGCCACTTGTCTGCTGTGTGACCTTAGACAAGTCACTTCATTTCTCTGTGGCTCAGGTCCCTCATCTGTAAAAAGGGGATTAAGACTGTGAGCCCCATGTGGGACATGGAGACTGTAAGCTTGTTGTGTGCAAGAAATGTGTCTGTTATGTCGCTGTATTGTAACAATAATGATAATAATAATGATGGTATTTGTTAAGTGCTTACTATGTGCAAAGCACTGTTCTAAGCACTGGGGTGGATACGAGGTAATCAGGTTGTCCCATGTGGGGCTCACAGTCTTAATCCCCATTTGACAGATGTGGTCACTGAGGCACAGAAAAGTTTAGTGACTTGCCCAAAGTCACCCAGCTGACAAGTGGCAGAGCCGGGATTAGAATCGATGACCTCTGACTCCCAAGCCACTAAGCCACGCTGCTTCTCCACACTAATACAATTTCCTGCGCATAGTAAGGGCACAATAAACACAATTCCCCAAACCCCCCACCTTACCTCCTTCCCCTCCCCACAGCACCTGTATATATGTATATATGTTTGTACATATTTATTATTCTATTTATTTATTGTATTTATACATATTTATTCTATATATTTTATTTTGTTAATATGTTTTGTTTTGTTCTCTGTCTCCCCCTTCTAGACTGTGAGTCCACTGTTGGGTAGGGACCGTCTGTATATGTTGTCAACTTGTATTTTCCAAGCGCTTAGTACAGTGCTCTGCACACAGTAAGCGGTCAATAAATATGATTGAATGAATGAATGAATTGACTGACTCTGCCAATTCTTCCCAAGCTCCCTTGCTGAGCGAGAAGGGGAATCATCCCCCGGTTACTGAGGTTTCTCTCAATCAATCAATCAATCGTATTTATTGAGTGCTTACTGTGTGCAGAGCACTGTATTAAGCGCTTGGGAAGTACAAGTTGGCAACATATAGAGACAGTCCCTACCCAACAGTGGGCTTACAGTCTAGAAGGGGGAGGCAGAGAACAAAACCATACTAACAAAATAAAATAAATAGAATAGATATGTACAAGTAAAATAAATAAATAGAAAAATATGTACAAACATATATACATATATACAGGTGCTGTGGGGAAGGGAAGGAGGTAAGATGGGGGCAATGGAGAGGGGGACGATGGGGAGAGGAAGGAAGGGGCTCAGTCCCTCCCTGCTCCACCTGGCCAACTTCACATAGCCCTACACTGCTCTTCCTGGGGAGTGGCAGGACAGATGGCAATAGGACAGAAATTCCTGCTGCATTTACAGGTGTTTTTGATTACCACTCGCCACCCGTGATGAGTTCATAGAGTAATAATTCAAATGAGATCCAGGAATGATCGTTGCCAGAGCTTTGCAAGCCGCTTTGTAAACCACCTCTCAGCTCCATGTTCTGCCGAATGGGCTTGGTTTGAAAAACCTGATTGCCCACTGAGCTTTCTTTTATCTAATTTATCGACTTCTAGCTGGCCGGCCCCTAGGCTTTTCCAGTGCTCGGTCTTAATATGCCGAAGGAAATTCAGGGCATACTAAGGGCATCCATTTTCTAGGAGGTATCTGAGGTCAGGCTTTGACCAGGTCAACCTAGGTTTCTAAACCAAAAGCAATCTGGGTTCCAAGGGCTTTGGGGTTTCTATTCAACTTCTAGACTGTGAGCCCACTGTTGGGTAGGGACCATCTCTATATGTTGCCAACTTGTATTTCCCAAGCGCTTAGTACAGTGCTCTGCACACAGTAAGCGCTCAATAAATATGACTGAATGAATGAATGAATGAATGAACTACAAGAACAACAATAGTAATAATAATAGTAATTATAATGATAATGATATGTTAAGCATTTACTATGTGCCAGTCACAGTACTAAGCGCTGGGGTAGATACAAGCAAATTGGATTGGAGACAGTCCCTGTCCAACCTGGGGATCATATTCTTAATCCCCATTTTACAGATGAGGGAACTGTGGCCCAGAGAAGTTAAGTGAATTGCCCAAGGTTACCCAGCAGCCAGGTACCCTATCCACTAGGTGATGCTGCTTCTATTTATATTACTTATATTCTATTACAAATTACTTATTCATTCATATTAATGCCTGTCTCCCCCTCTAGACTGTAAACTCACTGTGGGCTGCTAATTCTGCTGTAGTGTACTCTCCCAAGTGCTTAGTACAGTGCTCTGCACATAGCACTCAATAAATACCATTGATTGATTGACTGATTCCTGGGAATGTTCAAACACTCAATTCATGCTGGACTGAGCACCTTTCGACTGGCAATTTGACTTCATTATCATCATCATCATCATTATCGGTACTTTTGGATTTATTTGAGTTCTCACTGGGATTTATTTGAGTTCTTACTGCGTGCACAGTAGTGATACAAATACATGGGACCTTACAATAAAAGTTGAAGCCATGATCTCTGCCCTCAAAGAATTTGTAATACAATGGAAAAAGACAGGCTGACAAAGATAGACTGCTTCTCTTATGTATATTACATATTATTTATGTTATTTATATTATTATTTATATTATATATTATAATAAGAATGAAAGAAAAAATATAACTACAAGGATAATGACATTTACGAAGTACTTTTTTCATAATACTTGTTAAGCGTTTACGGTGTTCACCATAGTATTGATCCAGCACTTAGAATAGTGCTTCACACATAGTAAGCACTTAACAAGTACCATTATTATTATTATGTATTTAGAGACTTATTATAAAAGTACCAGCCATGGTCCTGCCCTCAAAGAATTCATAATACAATAGGAAAAGACAGGTCAACAACAATAGAATGCACATAATGGGAATGAGAAGACAAAGTAGCTACAGTAATAATGACATTTACTATGTACATTTTTTTTAAAGTATTTGTGAAGCGTTTGCTGTATGCCAGGCACTGGGGTAGATGGAAGATAATCAAATTGGATGCAACCCATGCCTCACATGGGGCTCATAGTCTTAATCCGCATTTCACAGAAGAGGTAACTGAGGCACAGAGATGTTAACTGACTTGCCCAAAGTCACAGAGCAGACAAATGGAAGGGCCGGGATTAGAATCCACGTCCCTCTGACTCTCAGATCTGTGCTCTTTCTGCTAGATCATGCTGTTTCTCTACTTGCTACTGACAAAACTCTGTGCCAAGAAATAGGGTAGATACAGCATTATCAGATCAGTAATAATACCTGTCTCACCTTGGGCTTACAAGCTGTCTACAAGAAAAGTGAGCAAAGAATGAATGAATTAATTTTCATAAGAAATTAGTAAAAATTTTCTTCTTGGCCTCCCGGAAAGGGCTCGGGCCCGGGAGCCAGAGAGTCCGAATTCTAATCCTGCCTCTTTCACTTGAATGCATTGAGATCTTGTGCAAGTTGCTTAACTTCCCTGTTGTCTCAGTTTCCTCATATTTAAAAAGGGGATTCAGTATCTGGCCTCCCTCGCATTTAAACTGTGAACCCCTTGTGGGGCAGGGATAATGTCCAATCTAATTATTGTTAATCTACCACAGGGTTTACTTTGGTGTTTGGCATATAGCAGCATGGCAGAGTGGATAGAGCACGTACATGTGACTCAGAAGGTCATGGGTTCTAATCCTGGCTCCCCCATTTGTCTGCTGTGTGGCCTGGGGTAAGTCACTTCACTTCTCTGGGCCTCAGTTACCTCATCTGTAAAATAGGGATCAAGACTGTGAGCTCCACGTGGGACAGGGATTGTGTCCGACCTGATTTGCTTGTATCCACCCCAGCACTTAGCACAGCGCCTGGCACATAGTAAAAGCTTAACAAACCTCATCTGTAAAATGGGGATGAAGACTGTGAGCCCCAAGTGGCACAACCTGATCCCTTTGTATCCCCCCAAGCGCTTAGAACAGTGCTTGGCACATAGTAAGCGCTTAACAAATGCCATCATCATCAAATACCATTATTATTATTATTACTTGAGAAATATCATCCTTATCAAGGTGGACACAGCCCCTGTCATTCAGTGATTCAATCGTATTTATTGAGTGCTTACTGTGTGCAGAGCACTGTACTAAGCGCTGTACTCTCCCACATGGGGATCACAGTCTCAATCCCCATTTTCCAGATGAGGTAACAGAGGCACGGAGAAGTTAAGTGACTGCCCAAAGTCATCTAGCAGGCAAATAATAATGATGGCATTTAAGTGCTTCCTATGTGCAAAGCACTGTTTTTATTTATTTTATAATGGCATTAAGCACTTACTATGTGCAAAGCACTGTTCTAAGTGCTGTGGAGATTACAAGGTGATCAGGTTGTCCCACGGGGGGCTCACAGTCTTCATCCCCATTTTACAGATGAGGTAACTGAGGCACAGAGAATGATAATAATAATAATAATAATAATCATGGCATTTATTAAGCATGTACTATGTGCAAAGCACAGTTCTAAGCACTGGGGAGGTTACAAGGTGATCAGGTTGTCCCACGGGAGGCTCACAGTCTTAATCCCCATTTTACAGATGAGGTCACTGAGGCACAGAGAAGTGACTTGCCCAGAGTCACACAGCTGACAATTGGTGGAGCCAGAATTTGAACCCATGACCTCTGACTCCAAATCCCGGGCTCTTTCCACTGAGCCATGCTGCTTCTCTTAATGATAATGAGAATGGCAAATGATAGAGCTATAGCTAGAGACCAGATCAGCTCAGTGCTCCTCCACTAGGTTATATCTATCAGTTTCTCGCCAAGGAACTTCCCAAGCCTTGGATTATTTATTTTAATCTAGTTTGTCATCTTTTTCATGCATAAACCTCAGCTGCAATGGCCAGAATCCCCCTCTGGAAAACTCCAAAGGAATTAACTGCCCAGAGGGAAGCCGCATGGCCCAGTGGAAATAGCACTAGGAGCCAGAGGCAGGCCTGGGATTCGGAGGACCTGAGTTCTAATCCTTCCTCTGCCAATTGCTTGCTTTGTGAACTCAGGCAAGTCGCTTAACATCTCTGTGCCTCAATTCGGGCAAGTTGCTAAACTTCTCTGCCTCAATTCACCTGTTTTCCCTGTATTTTAGACTGTGAGCCCAATGTGGGACAGAGACTGAGTCCAACCTTGTATCTTGTATCTACCTCATGCGTAGAACAGCGTTTGAGTAAGTGCTTAACAGATGCCATAAAAATAAGAATCGGACAGGGCTCAAAAATAAGGGCAAATTGGAGGCCTTGGGTGAAAGTGCCTAGGGAACCAAAGTTCTCTCATTCATTCATTCAGTCATATTTATTGAGCGCTTACTGTGTGCAGAGCACTGTACTAAGTGCTTGGGAAGTACAAGTTGGCAGCATATAGAGACGGTCCCTACCCAACAACGGGCTCACAGTCTAGAAGGGGGAGAGAGACAACAAAACAAAATATATTAACAAAATAAAATAAGTAGAATAGTAAATATGTACGAGTAAAATAAATAGAGTAATAAATCTGTACAAACATATAAACAGGTGTTTTGGGGAGGGGAAGGAGCTAGGGCGGGGGGGATGGGGATGGGGAGAGGAATGAGGGGGCTCAGTGCGGGAAGGCCTCCTGGAGGAGGTGAGCTCTCAGAAGGGCTTTGAAGGGAGGAAAAGAGCTAGCTTGGCGGAAGTGTGGAGGGAGGGCATTCCAGGCCAGGGGGAGGACGTGGGCCGGGGGTCGATGGCGGGACAGGTGAGAACGAGGTACGGTGAGGAGATTAGTGGCGGAGGAGCGGAGGGTGCGGGCTGGGCTGGAGGAGGAGAGAAGGGAGGTGAGGTAGGAGGGGGCGAGGGGATGGACAGCCTTGAAGCCCAGGGTGAGGAGTTTCTGCCTGATGTGTAGGTTGATTGGTAGCCACTGGAGATTTTTGAGGAGGGGAGTAACATGCCCAGAGCATTTCTGCACAAAGACGATCCAGGCAGCGGCGTGAAATATAGACTGAAGGAGGATGGGAGATCAGAGAGGAGGCTGATGTAGTAATCCAGTCGGGATTAGGATGAGAGATTGAACCAGCAGGGCAGCGGTTTGGATGGAGAGGAAAGGGCGGATCTTGGCGATGTTGCGGAGGTGAGACTGGCAGGTTTTGGTGATGGATTGGATGTGGGCTTGTGAGATGGGAAGGATGGTAGTGCCATCAGCAGTGATGGGAAAGTCAGGGAGAGGGCAGGGTTTGGGAGGGAAGATAAGGAGTTCAGTCTTGGACATATATGTCAAGAACAAGATAAGGTGTGTACTACAACTAAACCTGTTCATTTTGCTCCTCTAAAGCCAAACTCCTCCCTCTATCCCAATCTCATGTCTTACTGCCAACCCCTGCATAGGCAGAGGAAAACTACTACTATACTACTACTACTACTACTACTACTATACTTCTGATAATAATAATAATAACAATAATAATGATAACAATAACAATAATAATAAATTCTGGTATTTGTTAAGCATTTACTATGTGCCAGGCACTGTACTAAGCTCTGGGGTAGATAATCAGGTACCCCAGATTGAATACAGGTAATCAGAGTGAATACAGGGACAGGAACCCATATGAGGCTCACAATCTTAACCCCCATATTACAGATGAGGCAACTGAGGCCCATGTAATTTGCCCAAGGTCACAAAGTAGACAAGTGGCAGAGGCAGAATTAGAACCCAGATCAATTGACTCCCAGGCCCATGCTGCTTCTCAAACAAATCATAAAGACAGAGATGGCTTACCCTGATTGCTGTCTGTCGCTGGGTCTAGGTTCCCGGAGGGCTTCTTTTCCCTTGTCTCAATCCCACAGACCGTAGTGGCTTTATCAGTGGGACCCAAACTATTCCATACAAACCAAGAGGCATGGGAAAGGATGAGCTTTCTTAGGCGCTCTCCCAACCTCCCCCCATGCTGCACCACTTTAGGCCTTCCCTGGGCCAAGGTAAGGGTATAAAGGTCATGTCCAAAGACCTCACAAAGAGGGGGCTTGTCCAACATGATGCCCTCTCTGTTGTGGCTTTATAGCAGACTGAATCCTATTGAACGTAGATAAGGACTTGATCCGAACAGAGCAGTACACAATCACTTCTGACAACACGCACCTGGCTGGGAGAACGTGCAAAGAAATGGTTCTGTCCGGGACTAGCCAGTGCCTACTAATGACCTCCAGACTCCCTGTTTATCCCTTCTGCATGACAGTTCCAAAGAGCCTGCTTCACAGGGAGGATAACAGACACCTCTCCTGGCCCCCTCCTACCTCGCTTTCCCACTCTTCTGCTACAACCCAGCCGGCACACACTCTTCGTTCCTCTAATGCTCCTTGGCCTTCCCCGGGCCAAGGTAAGGGTATAAAGGTCATGTCCAAAGACCTCACAAAGAGGGGGCTTGTCCAACATGATGCCCTCTCTGTTGTGGCTTTATATCAGACTGAATCCTACTGAACGTAGATAAGGACTTGATCCGAACAGAGCAGTACACAATCACTTCTGACAACATGCACCTGGCTGGGAGAACGTGCAAAGAAATGGTTCTGTCCGGGACTAGCCAGTGCCTACTAATGACCTCCAGACTCCCTGTTTATCCCTTCTGCATGACAGTTCCAAACAGCCCGCTTCACAGGGAGGATAACAGACACCTCTCCTGGCCCCCTCCTACCTCGCTTTCCCACTCTTCTGCTACAACCCAGCCGGCACACACTCTTCGTTCCTCTAATGCTCCTTGGCCTTCCCCGGGCCAAGGTAAGGGTATAAAGGTCATGTCCAAAGACCTCACAAAGAGGGGGCTTGTCCAACATGATGCCCTCTCTGTTGTGGCTTTATAGCAGACTGAATCCTATTGAACGTAGATAAGGACTTGATCCGAACAGAGCAGTACACAATCACTTCTGACAACACGCACCTGGCTGGGAGAACGTGCAAAGAAATGGTTCTGTCCGGGACTAGTCAGTGCCTACTAATGACCTCCAGACTCCCTGTTTATCCCTTCTGCATGACAGTTCCAAACAGTCTGCTTCACAGGGAGGATAACAGACACCTCTCCTTGCCCCCTCCTACCTCACCTCGCCACTCTTCTGCTACAACCCAGCCGGCACACACTCTTCACTCCTCTAATGCTAATCTTCTCACTGTACCTCCATCTCATCTATCTCATCACCAACCTCTTACCCACATCCCACCTTTGGCCTGGAATGATCTCCCTCTTCATGGCCGACAGACCATGGGGGACAGACTTTCCCCCTCCTTCAAATCCTTATTGAAGTCACTTCTCCTCCAAGAGGTCTGGCTAAGCCCTCCTTTCCTCTTCTCCCACTCCTTTATGTTTGGCCCTGACTTGCTCCCATCGCTCTTCCCCCCGTCCCAGCCCTAAGCAATTATGTACATAGCTGTAATTTATTTATTCAGTGTGACTTGGTGGATAGAACACAGGCCCGGGGGGTCAGAAGGTCATGGGTTCTAATCCCAGCTCTGCCACATGTCTGCTGTGTGACCCTGAGCAAGTCACTTCAGTTCTCTGGGCCTCAGTTACCTCATCTGTAAAGTGGGGATTAAGATTGTGAGCCCCACCTGGGACAACCTTGATTACCTTGTATCCCCCCCCCCAGTGCTTTGAACAGTGCTTGGCACAAAGTAAGTGCTTAACAAATACCAATATTATTATTATTATTATTATTATTATTATTATTATTATTTACCATAGTGCTTAGAACAGTGCTTGGCACATACTAAGCCCTTAACTAGTACTATCATAATTATTACTATTATTCTTATTAATAATATCTATCTCCCTTTCTACACCATATGGTCTCTGGGGACAGGAAATGTGTCTATTTTTTGTTTTATTTTACCCTCTCAAGTGCTTGGTACAGTACTCTACACACAGTAGGCACTCAATAATAATAATAATAATAATAATAATAACAATAATAATAATAATAATAATAATAATAATAATAATAATAATAATAATAATAATGGCATTTATTACATGCTTACTCTGTGCAAAGCACTGTTCTAGGCTCTGGGGAGTTTACAAGGTGATCAGGTTGTCCCACGGGGGGCTCACAGTCTTAATCCCCATTTTACACTTGAGGTAACTGAGGCCCAGAGAATCAATCAATCAATCGTATTTATTGAGCACTTACTTTGTGCAGAGCACTGTACTAAGCACTTGGGAAGTACAAGTTGGCAACATCTAGAGACGGTCCCTACCCAACAGTGGGCTCACAGTCTAGAAGACCGCATGTTAATTGTGTTCCCTTTCTTAGAACGTGCTCTGCATACAGTAAATATCAATCAATCGTATTTATTGAGCGCTTACTGTGTGCAGAGCACTGTACTAAGCGCTTGGGAAGTACAAGTTGGCAACATATAGAGACAGTCCCTACCCAACAGTGGGCTCACAGTCTAAAAGTCTAAATATTCAATAAACACCATTGAAAGCCATATAGAGCTCATAACCTAAGTAGGAGAGTGAACAGGTATTAAGCCTCCATTTCACAGAAAGGAAACTGAAGCACAAAGAACGACTTGTCCAAGGTCACACGGCAGCTCATTCAATCATTTAATCCTATCAATTGAGCACTTAATGGATGCAAAACACTGTATTAAGTGCTTGGGAGAGTACAATGTAAGAACAGACACATTCCTGCCCATGAGCTCAGGGTCTAGAGGGGGAGAGAGACATTAACATAAATAAATAAATTACAGATATATACATAATATGCTGTGGGGATGGGATGGAGGATGGATGAAGGGGCAAGTAAGAGGAACACAGAAGGGAGTGGGAGAAAAGGAGAGGAAGGCTTGGTCGGTGAAGGCTTCTTGGAGGAGATGTGCCTTCGATAAGGTTTTGATGTGGGGGAGAGCAATTATCTGTCGGATAAGAGGAGGGAGGGCATTCCAGGCCAGACAGAGGTAGGATGTGGGCCAGAGGTCGGCGGTGACATAGACGAGATTGAGGAATAATAATAAAATAATAATAATAATGGCATTTGTTAAGTGCTTACTATGTGCAAAGCACTGTTCTAAGACCCGGTCGGGGGGATACAATGTGATCAAGTTGTCCCATGGGGGGCTCACAGTCTTAATCCCCATTTTTACAGATGAGGTAGCTGAGGCTCAGAGAAGTTCAGTGACTTGCCCAAGGTCACATAGCAGACTTGTGGTGGAGCTGGGATTCGAACCCATGATCTCTGACTCCAAAGCCCGTGCTCTTTCCACTGAGCCACGCTGCTTCTCCTATATAATGAGAATATAATGAGAAGGTTAGCACTAGAGGAGCTGAATGTGTGGGCTGGGTTGTAGTAGAATTGTAGCAGCCCATTGTGGGCAGGGAATGTCACTGCTTATTGTTGTGTTGTAATAATAATAATAATAATGATGGCATTTATTAAGGACTTACTATGTGCAAAGCACTGTTCTAAGCACTGGAGAGTTTACAAGGTGATCAGGTTGTCCCACCTGGGGCTCACAGTCTTCATCCCCATTTTACAGATGAGGGAACTGAGGTCCAGAGAAGTGAAGTGACTTGTCCAAAGTCACACAGCTGACAAGTGGCGGAGCCGGGATTTGAACCCATGACCTCTGACTTCAAAGCCCGGGCTCTTTCCACCGAGCATGCTGCTGTTGTACTATCCCAAGTACTTAGTACGGTGCTCTGCACACAGTAAGTGCTCAGTAAATATGATTGAAAGAATGAAGCGGTAGAGCCAGGATTAGAACCCAGGTCCCCTGATTATTTATTTATTTATTTTACTTTTACATATTTATTCTATTTATTTTATTTTGTTAATATGTTTTGTTTTGTTCTCTGTCTCCCCCTTCTAGACTGTGAGCCCACTGCTGGATAGGGACCGTCTCTATATGTTGCCAACTTGTACTTCCCAAGTGCTTAGTACAGTGCTCTGCACACAGTAAGCGCTCAATAAATACGATTGAATGAATGAATGAATGAATTCCCAGGCCTGTGCTGTTTCCACTAAACTACTTTGCTTCTCACACCATTTCTGGATTCACTTTGGAAATCGCAACAGCCTTACAGCCAATGCTGACCCATATAGGACCTCTGGAGCTCATTGCATGCAAGGAATGTGTCCGTTTATTGTTGTAATAATAATGATAATAATAATTATGATATTTGTTAAGCACGTACTATGTGCCAAACACTGTTCTAAACGCTGGGGTTGATACGGGTTAATCAAGTTGTCCCACTTGGGGCTCACATTTTTTAATCCCCACTTTTTTACAGGTGCGGTAACTGAGGCATAGAGAAGTTAAGTGACTTGTCCAAGGACACACAGCAGACAAGTGGCGGAGCAGAGATTAGAACCCACGTCCTCTGATTCCCTAGTCTGTGCTCTTTCCACTAGCCCACACTGCTTCTCTAATTTAATGTAATTTACTCTCCGAAGCGCTTAGTACAGCAGCGTGGCATAATGGAAAAAGCACTGGCTTAAGAGTCACATGCCATAGGTTCAAATCCTGGCTCCGCCACTTTCATTCATTCATTCAATCGTATTTATTGAGCGCTTAGTGTGTGCAGAGCACTGTACTAAGCGCTTGGGAAGTCCAAGTTGGCAACATATAGAGACGGTCCCTACCCAACAGCGGGCTCACAGTCTAGAAGGGGGAGACAGGCAAGAAAACAAAACATGTTAGCAAAATAAAATGAATAGAATAAATATGTACAAATAAAATAAAGAGAGTAATAAATACGTACAAACATATGTCTTTGGGCAAGTCACTTGACTTCTCTGTGCCTCAGTTGCCTCATCTGTAAAATGGGGATTAAAACTGTGAGCCCCATGTGGGACAACATGATTATCTGGCAGCTCGCCCAGCGCTTAGAACAGTGCTTGGCACACAGTCATTGCTTAATAAATACCATAATTATTCATTATTATTATTATTATTCTGCAGACAGTAAGCACTCAATAAATACAATTGAATGAATAAATATAATTGACTGACCGACTGACAATCAGTAACGAGCTGGCCAGGAAACCTTACTCTGGCCAGACATCAGCAAGGATGAGAGAGGTAGAAGGGAACGTGCACCTCCAGGAATATGGCAATAAACTTGGGAGCCATTTCTGTTAATCAATCAATCATATTTATTGATCGCTTACTGTGTGCAGAGCACTGTACTAAGCGCTTGGGAAGTACAATTTGGCAACATATAGAGACAGTCCCTACCCAACAGTGGGCTCACAGTCTAGAAGAGTCAGAATAGGGGAATCATATCTTCGACCTACATTGAACTTTCTCAATCATATCTGTTGAACACTTACTATGCAGAGAGCACTGTACTAAACGCTTGGGAGAGTACAGCATGCTGCTGTGTGGCCTGGAGCAAGTCACTTCACTTCTCTGTGCCTCGCTTACCTCATCTGTAAAATGGGTATGAAGACTGTGAGCCTTATGTGGGACAGGGACTGTGTCCAACCTGATTTGCTGCTGCGTGGCCTGGAGCAAGTCACTTCACTTCTCTGTGCCTCGGTTACCTCATCTGTAAAATGAGTTTGAAGATTGTGAGCCTTATATGGGACAGGGACTGTGTCCAACCTGATTTTGCTGCTGCGTGGCCTGGAGCAAGTCACTTCACTTATCTGTGCCTCGGTTGCCTCATCTGTAAAATGGGTATGAAGACTGTGAGCCTTATGTGGGACAGGGACTGTGTCCAGCCTGATTTGCTGCTGCGTGGCCTGGAGCAAGTCACTTCACTTCTCTGTGCCTCGGTTACCTCATCTGTAAAATGGGTATGAAGACTGTGAGCCTTAAGTGGGACAGGGACTGTGTCCAGCCTGATTTGCTGCTGTGTGGCCTGGAGCAAGTCACTTCACTTCTCCGTGCCTCGGTTACCTCATCTGTGAAATGGGTATGAAGACTGTGAGCCTTATGTGGACAGGGACTGTGTCCAACCTGATTTGCTGCTGTGTGGCCTGGAGCAAGTCACTTCACTTCTCTGTGCCTCGGTTACCTCATCTGTAAAATGGGTATGAAGACTGTGAGCCTTAAGTGGGACAGGGACTGTGTCCAGCCTGATTTGCTGCTGTGTGGCCTGGAGCAAGTCACTTCACTTCTCCGTGCCTCGGTTACCTCATCTGTGAAATGGGTATGAAGACTGTGAGCCTTATGTGGACAGGGACTGTGTCCAACCTGATTTGCTGCTGTGTGGCCTGGAGCAAGTCACTTCACTTCTCTGTGCCTCGGTTACCTCATCTGTGAAATGGGTATGAAGGCTGTGAGCCTTATGTGGGACAGGGACTGTGTCCAACCTGATTTGCTGCTGTGTGGCCTGGAGCAAGTCACTTCACTTCTCCGTGCCTCGGTTACCTCATCTGTGAAATGGGTATGAAGGCTGTGAGCCTTATGTGGCACAGGGACTGTGTCCAACCTGATTTGCTGCTGTGTGGCCTGGAGCAAGTCACTTCATTTCTCTGTGCCTCGGTTACCTCATCTGTAAAATGGGTATGAAGACTGTAAGAATTTTGTGGGACAGGGACTGTGTCCAACCCGATTTGCTTGTATCTGCCCAAGCTCTTAGTACAGTGCCTGGCACATAGTAAGCGCTTAACAAATACCATGATAATTATTATTATCATTATTAAGGGCTTAGTACAGTGCTCTTCTCAAAGTTGTATTGCTATTCAATCAGTGATCTGCATTAAGATGTGGAGAGCACGATTCTAAGCTCTGGGGAGAGTGCAACAGACACAATTCCTGCCTTCAAGAAGTTTATAATCTAAAGGGGAGACAGACATGAAAATACATTATTTACAGGAAGGGGGAACATGCACATATAAAGAAATGTACACAAATAATAATAATGATGGCATTTATTAAATGCTTACAATGTGCAAAGCACTGTTCTAATTGCTGGGGTGGTTACAAGGTGATCAGGTTGTCCCACAGGGGGCTCACAGTCTTCATCCCCATTTTACAGATGAGGGAACTGAGGCCCAGAGAAGTAAAGTGACTTGCCCAAAGTCACACAGCTGACAACTGGCAGAGTTGGGATTTGAACCCATGACCTCTAACTCCAAAGCCCAGGCTCTTGTCGCTGAAACATGCTGCTTCTCAGTGTTGCGGGCACTGTGGGGGGCAACGAATATTTAGGAGCTCATGGACTCAAATGCTTGGGTGATGCAGTGGGAGGGGAAACTGGAAGCAGCATGGCTCAGTGGAAAGAGCACAGGCTTGGGAGTCAGAGGTCATGGGTTCGAATCCTGGCCCCGCCACATGTCAGCTGTGTGACCTCGGGCAAGCCACTTAACTTCTCTGTGCCTCAGTTTCTTCATTTATAAAATGGGGATTAAGACTGTGAGCCCCAAGTGGGGCAACCTGATCACCTTGTAGCCCCCTCCCCAGTGCTTAGAACAGTGCTTTGCACATAGTAAGCGCTTAACAAATACTAACATTATTATTATTAGGATGGGGTCCTATGAGATCAGTCCAGGAAGGCTTTCCGTAGGAAGTAGTAGGACTCGGAAGATGAAGAGAGTGATAATCTGTCAGATATGAAGGGGAAGGAAAATCCAGGTAGAAGAGAGACTCCTTGAGGGCAAGGATTATATCTACTAACTCTTTTGAACCCTTGATGATGGCATTTATTAAGCACTTACCATGTGCAAAGCACTGTTCTAAGCGCTGGGGAAGTTACAAGGTGATCAGATTGTCCCACGGGGGACTCACAGTCTTAATCCCCATTTTGCAGATGAGGTAACTGAGGCACAGAGAAGTTAAGTGACTTTCCCAAAGTCAACCAGCTTACACTTGGAGGATCCGGGATTTGAACCCATGACCTCTGACTCCAAAACCCCTGCTCTTTCCACTGAACCATGTTGGTACGGTGCTCTACACAAAGTAGTGCTCAATAAATACCTATGCTTGAGCCCGTGGTTGGGTAGGGGCCATCTGTATATGTTGCTGATTTGTACTTCCCAAGCGCTTAGTACAGTGTTCTGCACACAGTAAGCGCTCAATAAATGTGATTGAATGAATGAATGATCGATCGAATGGAAGCGGGAAATACAAAGGGTCAAAGGCAATCAGTGTTCGCAATGTGTTATGGGGTTTCTGCTTCTGGTGCCTGTGAGGATTTTCACTGGCAATACAAAAAAAGAGGCAGGGGATCTTACCTCCCCAGCGCTTAGAACAGTGCTTTGCACATAGAAAGCGCTTACTAAATGCCATTATTATCATTATTATTATTACTCTTCCTCCCTTCAAAGCCCTACTGAGAGCTCACCTTCTCCAGGAGGCCTTCCCACACTGAACCCCCTTTTTCCTCTCCTCCTCCCCATCCCCACCGCCCTACCTCCTTCCCCTCCCCATAGCACCTGTATATATATTTTTACAGATGTTTTACTCTTTTTACTTTACTTGTACATATTTACTATTCTATTTATTTTGTTAATAATGTGCATCTAGCTTTAATTCTTTTTATTCTGATGACTTGACACCTGTCCACATGTTTTGTTTTGTTGTCTGTCTCCCCCTTGTAGACTGTGAGCCCATTGTTGGGTAGGGACCGTCTCTATATGTTGCCAAGCACTTAGTACAGTGCTTTGCACACAGTAAGTGCTGAATAAATACGATTGAATGAATGAATGAGTGTTCGTGTCCTTTTCCCTGTTTGCGGCCTGGGAAATACATCACCTAATGCATCTCAAATTTGCATCTTGCGTGGGTAACTATCTGCATAGCATATTTGGGACTTTGATTCTCTTACTGGAAAAATATGTTTACTCCTTTTGTATATGTAAATAGAGTTAGTTGTTCAATAGAAAATAAAAAGGTCGTCTGTCTTTCACTTTATGGGAGATCACTGATGTTTTCCTCCTGCCTTCAGGACATCTTTATTTGGATGCCCTGCCAATACTTCCAATTTACATATACAAAAAAGAAATCCTCATCTTCTAACTCAATCCTGCTCTCCCCCTGACTTTCCCATCCCTGTAGACAACACTATTGTCCTCTGTGACTCACAAGCCTGTAACCCTGGCATTATCCTTGACTCACCTTCCTCATCGACTGAGTGGTTGAACAGCATTTAACAATAATAATAATACTAATAATGGCATTTGTTAAGCACTTACTATGTACCAAGCACTGTTCTAAGCGCTGGGGGGGATACTAAGTAATCAGGTTGTCCCACCTGGGGCTCACAGTCTTAATCCCCATTTTACAGATGAGGGAACTGAGGCCCTGAGAAGTGACTTGCCCAAAGTCACACACCTGACAAGTGGTGGAGCCAGGATTAGAACCCTTGACCTCTGACTCCCAAGCCCCAACTATGAGCAGAGAAGTGTACTAGAAGCAGCGTGGCTCAGTGGAAAGAGCCCGGGCTTTGGAGTCAGAGGTCATGGGTTCAAATCCCGGCTCTGCCAATTGTCAGCTGTGTGACTTCAGGCAAGTCACAACTTCTCTGTGCCTCAGTTACCTCATCTGTAAAATGGGGATTAAGACTGTGAGCCTCCTGTGGGACAACCTGATCACCTTGTAACCTCCTCAGCACTGAGAACAGTGCTTTGCACATAGTAAGCGCTTAATAAATGCCATCATTACTATTATTATTATTACTAAGCACTTTTCATGCATTCATTCATATTTATTAAGCGCTTACTGTGTGCAGATCACTGTACTAATCGCTTGGGAAAGTACAATACCGCAATAAAGAATGACATTCCCTACCCACAGAGAGCTCACAGTCTGGACAGGAGGATACAGACATCAGTACAAATAATTCAAATGACAGGTATATAAATAAGTGCTGTGGGGTTGGTAGGGGGGCTGAAGAGAGAGGCACCACTGTCTAGTGGCTAGAGCACAGGCCTCGGAGTCAGAAGAACCTGGGTTCTAATCCCGGCTCTGCCACCTGTCTGCTGTGTGACCTTGGGCAAGTCACTTCACTTCTCTTTGCCTCCATTATCAGATTGGTAAAATGGGGGTTAAGATCGTGAGCCCTATGTGGAACCCAGAACCCTGTCCAACCCAGTTACCTTGTATCTACCCCAGCGCTCAGTACAATCCCTGGCACCTGTTAAGTGTTTAATACCCAAATTATTATTATTATTATTGAGGAAAGTACAAAGAAAGCAGAATGCCTTCATTCATTCATTCATTCAATTGTACTTATTGAGCGCGTACTGTGTGCTGAGCACTGTGTGTTTGTACAGATTTATTACTCTGTTTATTTTACTTGTACATGTTGAGGCGGGAAAGAAGAAGCCTGGCCTACTGGGAGCAAAGGACAAGCAAATCAGGCTATTTGGCCCCTTTCCTGAGTAGTGAAGCTGCCATAGAAATGGTAATGGTAAAGGGGAAGGGTTTGGTCTTGACAATGAGCCTCCCTTTTATGATTGCCTTCCTTGGATGTGGGAGGAAGAATTTTTCTCAGCCCTTGGGGGAGGTGGGAGCCTTCTGTTTCTGGGACCTATTAAAAGTAGTGCTGAGGGATGGACTGTCACAACACTGCTGTAGCGCACAGTCCCTCGGCAGTTTCCCAATTTCTATACTCTAGCTGCTTGTTGTGAACCCTAAACAAGCCACAGACATATGATAAAGCAGGTTGCAGGGTTGCACGCACCTGATGCAGATAATCCTTTGTTTCGGATGACTTAGATGTTGTCCTGCCCTAGGAGCAAAGGGATGTATGTATTTGTACATATTTATTACTCTATTTTACTTGTACATATTTACTACTCTATTTTATTGATGATGTGTCTATTTATTCTGATGGTTTTGATACCTGTCTACACGTTTTGTTTCGTTGTCTGTCTCCCCCTTCTAGACTGTGAGTCCGTTGTTAGGTAAGGGACCGTCTCTTTATGTTGCCAAGTTGTACTTCCCAAGCTCTTAGTACAGTGCTCTGCACACAGTAAGCGCTCAATAAATACGATTGAATGGAATGAATGGAATGAATTCTATTTATTTTGTTAATGATGTCCATCTAGCTTTGCTTCTACTTATTCTGATTACTTGACACCTGTCCACATGTTTTGTTTTGTTGTCTGTCTCCCCCTTCTAGACGGTGAGTCCGTTGTTAGGTAGGGATCGTCTCTTTATGTTGCCAAGTTGTACTTCCCAAGCCCTTAGTACAGTGCTCTGCACACAGTAAGCGCTCAATAAATACGATTGAATGGAATGAATGGAATGAATTCTATTTATTTTGTTAATGATGTCCATCTAGCTTGGCTTCTATTTATTCTGATGACTTGACACCTGTCCACATGTTTTGTTTTGTTGTCTGTCTCCCCCTTCTAGACTGTGAGCCCGTTGTTGGGTAGGGACCGTCTCTATATGGTGCCAACTTGGACTTCCCAAGCGCTTAGCACAGTGCTCTGCACACAGTAAGTGCTCAATAAATACGACTGAACGAATGAATGAATACTAAGCCCTTGGGAAGTACAAATCGACAACATATAGAGATGGCCCCTACCCAACAATGGGCCCTGTCCTCAAGGCACTTATAATCTAATAATGATAATAATAATGATGGCATTCATTAAGTGCTTACTATGTGCAAAGCACTGTTCTAAGCGCTGGGGAGGTTACAAGATGAACAGGTTGTCCCATGTGGGGCTCACAGTCTTCACCTCCATTTTACAGATGAGGTAACTGAGGCCCAGAGCAGTGAAGTGACTTGCTCAAAGTCACACAGCTGACGACTGGCGGATTCGGGATTTGAACCCCTGACCTCTGACTCCAAAGCCTGGGCTCTTTCCAGTGAGCCACGCTGCTTCTCCATAATTTAAGAGGATTATATGTCACTGTGGCTTCCAAGTATTGCGAGGTTGACCTGGTTGTGAGGTTATGGGTTCTAATCTTGGCTCTGCCACTTATCAGCTGTGTGACTTTGGGCAAGTCACTTCACTTCTCTGTGCCTCAGGTAACTCATTTGTGAAATGGGGATTAAGACTGTGAGCCCCACCTGGGACAACCTGATTACTTTGTATCTACTCCAGCACTTAGGATGGTCACTGCACATAGTAAGCACTTAATAAATACCAACATTATCATTATTCATTATTATTATTATTACTGTGCTCTTTCCTCCTCACTCTCCTCTTCCTCTCAGTTCCCTTTCGCTGTCAGGGCAGAGTAAGGTATGAGGGACAGCGGTCATTGGTGGTGGTTGCAGAGGCCCCCCAGGTAAAAACACTGGCTCTAAGAATCCAGAAATGTCCTGTGGTCTAGTGGAATCAGAGGTCCTGGGTTCTAATCCTGCTCTGCCACTTGTCTGCTGTGTGACCTTGGTTAAGTCACTATACTTCTCTGGGCCTCAGTTTCCTCAACTGTAAAATGGATAGCCAATACCTCGTCTCCCTCCTACTTAGACCGGGAGCCCAGGCAATCTACATCTACTCGTTGTGAGGGGGGTTTGTCACTGTTTATTGCTGTATTGTACTTTCCCAAGCGCTTAGCACAATGCTCTGCACAAAGTAAGTGCTCAATAAATACGATCAAGTGAATGAATGAAAGAATCATTGAACAGTTGTACCAGTTCCTTAGGGCCCTTTCACTTACCTGGAAATCTTGGGGAAGCCTCACTGTGGGTGATTTATTTTTTTTCCAACAGGGAGGAAGCAGGGAAGATTGAGCTAATTCCAACTCTTGTAAAGGGTGATTTGGGGTAGGGATCCTGATTCCTTTCCCTGCTCTTTCCCCTCAAATCGGGGATTATAATGGTTTCCTGCACCAAAGCATACTGGCCTAAGGAGCTTTCAAGAGCGAGGATCAGAAGACATTTTTCTAATTATCTTTTAAGAGGTGGAAGGAATTTCACACCTTCTTAAGAGCCCCTTTGTTTCAGGGAAAGAATGTTATAACTGGAGTGGCTAGATTGAGTGTCTGAAGCCTTGGTGTGGGAGCTCTGGGGGTTTTGGGGGGTGGGGATGGGGGAGGAGGGAAGGGAGAGGTGGGTTGGGGAGGGCAACAACAATAGCCATTTGTCCAACAGCTGGGGCAAGTAGAAGAAGTTGGTCCCCAACAGCCAGGAAAGGGACAAGGCCAATAGGTGATGGTAGGAGCAGGCTTCCTCTGACCCCTGAAAATCAGTCGCCAGAGAGTCGATTTAATAATGATAATAATAGTATTTGTTAAGGGCTTACTATGTGCCAGGCACTGTACTAAGCATTGGGGCGGATACAAGCAAATTGGGTTGGACACAGTCCCAGTCCCACATGGAGCTCACAGTCTTCATCCCCACTTTACAGATAGTAATAATGATGATGTATATAATATAATATATTAATAATAATATAATGATAATAATAAGCTCTTAGTACAGTGCTCTGCACACAGTAAGCACTCAATAAATACGATTGATTGATTGATTGATTAATGTTGGCATTTATTTATTAAGCGCTTACTATGTGCCAAGCACTGTTCCAAGCGCTGGGGAGGTTACAAGGTGATCAGGTTGTCCCACGGCGGGTTCACAGTCTTAATCCCCATTTTACAGATGAGGTAACTGAGGCCCAGGGAAGTTAAGTGACTCGCCCAGAGTCACACAGCTGACAATTGGCGGAGCCGGGGTTTGAACCCATGACTGCTGACTCCAAAGCCTGTGCTCTTTCCACTGAGCCACGCCGCTTCTCAGATAAGGTATGTAATACCTTATACTGTATATACACTGTATATATGCATATATGTTTGTACGTATTTATTTATTTATTTTATTTGTACATATTTATTCTATTTATTTTATTTTGTTAATATGTGTTTTTTTGGTTGTCTGTCTCCCCCTTCTAGACTGTGAGCCCGCTGTTGGGTAGGGACCGTCTCCATATGTTGCCAGCTTGTACTTCCCAAGCGCTTAGTACAGTGCTCTGCACACAGTAAGCTCTGAATAAATACGATTGAACCGATGAATGAATATTATGCTGCTTTCAGGGTGTGAGTGATATTTGGTAGCCAGTTTAAACCAGCCGAAGGAGTCCCAAGGAGGGTTAGCTATACCTTGCATGCTGGACCCATTTTCCAAATATTTTGTGATGGTCCTCTCTCCTGCCTGGTGGCAGTGTCTATGCTGCTGCCTGCTCCTTTCCCTCTCTGTGCCGTCTCTTATGTCTGTCTCTTCAGTGAAACATAACTGGCAGGGAGTCCTCTAGAAAATAATAATAATAATAATAATAATAATAATAATAATAATAATAATAATAATGTTGGTCTTTGTTAAGCGCTTACTATATGCCAAGTACTGTTCTAAGCACTGGGGTGGGGGGATGGGGAGAATACAAGGTAATCAAGCTTGTCTCACGTGGGACTCACAGTCTTAATCCCCATTTTACAGATGAGGAAACTGCAGCACAGAGAAGTGAAGTGACTTGCCCAAAGTCACACAGCTGGAAGCAGCGTGGCTCAGTGGAAAGAGCACGGGCTTTGGAGTCAGAGGTCATGGGTTCAAATTCCGGCTCCACCACTTGTCAGCTGTGTGACCTTGGGCATGTTACTTAACTTCTCTGGGCCTCAGTTCCCTCATCTGTAAAATGGGGATTAAGACTGTGAGCCCCACGTGGGACAACCGGATCACCTTGTAATCTTCCCAGCGCTTAGAACAGTGCTTTGCACATAGTAAGCACTTAATGAATGCCATTATTATTATTATTATCATTAAATGACGGAGCTGGGACTAGAACCCATGGCCTCTAACTACCAAGCCCGGGTTTTTTCTACTGAGCCACTCTGACTATAAGCTCGTTGTGGGCAAAGAATGTGTCTGTTTATTTTTATATTGTACTTTCCCAAGCGTTTAGTACAGTGCTCTGCATACAGTAAGCGCCAAATAAATTGATTGAATGAATGGAGTGACGGCGGTCCTCAGTCAGTCAGTCAGTCAGTCAGTCAGTGCCATGTATTGTGCACTTACTATATAGAGAAGCAGCGTGGCTCAATAGAAAGAGCCCAGGCTTGGGAGTCAGAGGTCATGGGTTCAAATTCGGCTCCGCCAAATGTCAGCTGTGGGACTTTGGGCAAGTCACTTCACTTCTCTGTGCCTCAGTCATCTCATCTGTAAAAATGGGGATGAAGACTGGGAGCCTCACGTGGGACAATCTGATCACTTTGTATCCTCCCCACTGCTTAGAACAGTGCCTTGCACATAGTAAGTGCTTAAAAAATGCCATCATTAATATATAGAGGACTGCACTAAGCGTTCGAGGGAGACCTGGGTTCTAATCCCAGCCTTGCCACTTGTCTGCTGTGTGACTTTGGGCTAGTCACTTAACTTCTCTGAGCTTAGAACAGTTCCCAGTACATAGTAAGACCTTAGAGAAGCAGTGTGGCTCAGTGCAAAGAGCCCGGGCTTTGGAGTCAGGGGTCATGGGTTCAAAACCCAGCTCTGCCAATTGTCAGCTGTGTGACTTTGGACAAGTCACTTAACTTCTCTGTGCCTCAATTACCTCATCTGTAAAATGGGGATTAAGGCTGTGAGCCCCCTGTGGGACAACCTGATCACCTTGTAACCTTCCCAGCGCTTAGAACAGTGCTTTGCACATAGTAAGCGCTTAATAAATGTCATTATTATTATTATTATTATTATTATTATTATAGTAAGCACTTAACACATACCTTCTGGACTGTAAACTCATAGAGGGCAGGGAATGTGCCTGCTTATTGTTATATATGAGAAGCAGCATAGCTCAGTGGAAAGAGCACAGGCTTTGGAATCAGGGGTCATGGGTTCAAATCCCTACTCTGCCACATGTCTGCTGTGTGACCTTGGGCAAGTCACTTAACTTCTCTGAGCCTCAGTTACCTGTAAAATGGGGATTAAGACTGTGAGCCCTATGTGAGACAACTTGATCACCTTGTATCCCCCCAGCACTTAGAACAGTGCTTTGCACATAGTAAGCGCTTAACAAATGCCATCATTATTACCATATTGTACTCTCCCAAGCACTTAGTACAGTGCTCTGCACACAGTAAGCGCTCAATAAATACAGTTGAATGAAATACCACAAAAAAACAAGCTCTGAGAGGTGAGTGGCCAGGGGACAACAGCAGGATAGGGGTTGCCTTTCGGATTCAGGAATCCAGTCCAAAGGCTCCTGTGATCACCAGCACTTCTTCCGTGTCTGCAGCCAATCCCGCAACCTGGGATCTGCAGCACCTGGAGTTGGAAAGAGCACAAAGTCAAATTAGTCAAGGAAAACTGCTCCCAAGCCTCCCAAGAGAGCAATTTTTATTAGGAAAGCAGGGATGTAAAATCATAATTAAGCAGGAATTTAAGAGGTCGGTTTCTCACATATGTACACACAAATACACACCCATCTGGCCTGGGAAAAACGGCATGTTGAGAGGGCAAAATGATCCTATTATATTGTTTCCTGTCACCTGGAATGGCTGATTTCCCTTTTCACTGGGTTCCAGCCTCCGGGACCTTGTATGGAGACAATGAATTCTCCTCTCCCTTAGTCTAACAGCTTATCTCTTTTAGGCTCCAGTCCTTACGATTATTCTTAGGGGAGCTCCTATTTTTAGTTAACTTTGTTCAAGCCTTTTCTTCATTTTTGCTCATTACTGTGCTTTCACTGCTCAGTCGACAGTTTAACTAAGGATACAGGACACCGGAGACTGACCTCAGAAGTCGTGATAAAATGGAGGCAGTGTAATCCAGAGAAGTGTACATATTTATTACTCTATTTCTTCTATCAATGATGTATAATAATAATAATAATAATAATAATAATAATAATGACATATGTTAAGCGCTTACTATGTGCCAAGCATTATTCTAAGCGCTGGGGGAGATACAAGGTGATCAGGTTGTCCCACATGGGGCTCACAGTCTTAATCCCCATTTTACAGATGATGATTGTAGATGTACATATATCTATAATTCTATTTATCTATTTTGATGGTATTGGCACCTATCTACTTGTTTTGTTTTGTTGTCTGTCTCCCCCTTCTAGACTGTGAGCCCGTTGTTGGGTAGGGATTGTCTCTATCTGTTGCGAAATTGTACTTTCCAAGCGCTTAGTACAGTGCTCTGCTCACGGTAAGCGCTCAATAAATACGATTAATAAATGAATGAAAGTGAGAACTGTACCCTGCATTCTGTGACATCTGCCACAGTTTTCTGTCTGACTTTCCCTACTGGAAAACATGGAAAAATGTTCTTGCAATTTCTCAAGTGTTGTGAGGGTCAATGAGTTTATACATTCTTTCATTCACTCATTCAATTGTATTTATTGAGTGTTTACTGTGTGAAAAGCAAGGTACCAAACACTTGGGCCAGTACAACATAACAATATACAGACACTTTTCCTACCCACAGTGAGCTCACAGTCTAGTGGGGGAGATGCATAAAGATATTTGCTTTTCAGTGCTATGAACAGCAAGAACATTGCCTGATAGGAATAATAATAGTAATAATGATTGCAGTATTCATTGGATAGTTACTGTGTGCCAAGCATGGTACTAATTACTGGGATAGATACAAGATAATGAGGTTAGGTACAGAGCCTGTTCCACAAATAACCCACAGTTCAGAGGTCGTGGGTTTTAATCCTAGCTTTTCAGTGTTATGAACAGCAAGAACATTGCCTGATAGGAATAATAATAATAATAATAATAATAATAATAATAATAATAATAATAATAATAGCAGTATTCATTGGATAGTTACTGTGTGCCAAGCTTGGTACTAATTACTGGGATAGATAAAATATAATGAGGTTAGGTACAGACCCAGTTCCACAAATAATCCAAAATTCAGAGGTCGCGATTTTAATTCTAGCACCGCTACAGAGAAGCAGCGTGGCTCAGTGGAAAGAGCCCGGGGTTGGGAGTCAGAGGTCATGGGTTCTAATCCCGGCTTCGCCGCTTGTCAGCTGTGAGACTTTGGGCAAGTCACTTCACTTCTCTGGGCCTCAGTTCCCTCATCTGTAAAATGGGGATGAAGACTGTGAGCCCCATGTGGGACAACCTAATTACCTTGTTCCCCCCCCCAGTGCTTAGAACAGTGCTTTGCACATAGTAAGCACTTAATAAATGCCATTATTATTATTAGCATTATTACTTGCCAGCTCTGCGATTTTGGGCAAGTCACTTGACTTCACTATGCCTCATCTGTAAAATGGGGATTAAGACTGTGAATCCCACATTGAACAACCTGATTACCTTGTATCTACCCCAGAGCTTAGAATAGTGCTTGGCATATACATAGTCAGTGCTCAACAAATACCGTTATTATTATTATTATTATTATTATTATTATTATTACTATTATTACTATTATTATTTTTATCATTATTACTATTACCTGAAGATTGTAAGCTCATTGTGGGCAGGGAAAGTATCAGCTTATTGTTGTAGTGCACTCTCCCAAGTGCTTAGTACAGTATTTTGCACACAGTGAACACTCAACAAATATGATTGAAGGAATGAATGGACGCATGAACGAAAACCTTCCATAACTAATCTCTGTGTGAAAAGAAGTCACTCCAGTTGAGGTATTTGTTAGGCACACTCACCCAAGCACTTAATACAGTGCTCTGCACACAGTGAGAGCTCAATAAATATGATTGAATGGACAGTAAGTGCTCAATAAATACAATTGACTGATTGATTACTATGTCCCGAGGACAGTAATAATCAATCAATCAATCAATCAATCGTATTTATTGAGCACTTACTGTGTGCAGAGCACTGTACTAAGCGCTTGGGAAGTACCAGTTGGCAACATATAGAGACAGTCCCTACCCAACAGTGGGCTCACAGTCTAGAGTGGGGAGACAGAGAACAAAACCACACATACTAACAAAATAAAATAAATAGAATAGATATGTACAAGTAAAATAAATAAATAAATAAATAAAAATAGTAATAATAATGGCATTTATTAAGCGCTTACTATGTGCAAAGCACTGTTCTAAGAGCTGGGGAGGCTACAAGACAATCAGGTTGTCCCAGAGGGGCCTCACAGTCTTAATCCCCATTTTACAGATGAGGTAACCGAGGCACAGAGAAGTTAAGTGACTTGCCCAAAGTCACACGGCTGACAATTGGCGGAGCCGGGATATGAACCCATGACCTCTAACTCCAAAGCCTGTGCTTTTTCCACTGAGCCACGCTGCTTCTCTACTAAGCACTGGAGTAGGCACAAGATAATCAGGGCTGACACAGTCTCTGCCCTGCAGGGAACTCACAGTATACAGGGAAAGGAACACAGGTATTGAATCCCCACTTTACAGATAAGGAAACTGAGGCTCAGAAAAATTAAGTCACTTGCCCAGCAGTTAAGTGGTAGAGTTAGGATCCCAGGCCCTCTGATCCTGAGGCCCAAACTTCCACAACTGTAAAACTGATGATTAATGAGCAATATATTCCACAATGTGGTCACAAATGCTTTGTCTCTGCTTCCCTGATAGTGTGACTGCTTATAGGACCCACTGTTCTTTATCCAACCTGACTTTTGGTATCACAATTTTTCTTTCACGATTTTTTCTTTTCTTTCCCCTTTTAGACTGTGAGACCACTGTTGGGTAGGGACTGTCTCTATGTGTTGCCAATTTGTACTTCCCAAGCTCTTAGTACAGTGCTCTGCACATAGTAAGCGCTCAATAAATATGATTGATTGATTGATTGATTGATTTCACCTCTCTGCTTTCGGGAAGACCCCGTTTCTCCAATGACTTATGGTGGGCTGTTCTATCTTCGTTCTTTGTCTCCTAACAGCCCACTGCTACATCCACACTGTTGGGAGTCTCTGCTTCACCGTCTCTTTAAAAATACTTATTCTGCCTTCCATCTTTATATTCCCCATTTCAGTTTGCTAAATAATTTCTTGGTTAGCCGGGTGAAATGATGTCTGTGGATACTCGAATATTTCTTGTTGATGATGGCGGCCATCACATGTAGCAAAAATAATACCCCAGATAATGGAAGGACATAAACCTCCATTCTTCTCTTTGCTTCCTAGGAATGTGTTTTCTCCAAGCAAAGAGGGAAGAAAAGTCTGGGAGGATTTTACAATGCGGCATATAAAAGTAAAACTGTCAGAACAAATGTTTTAAAGACTTAGTGGAGCCTTTAGGGATGTCCAAGACCATGCTTCCTTTCCCAGAAGATTTCTGGGAACTGACATTTCCTCCCACAAAGACTTGGCCGCTGGCTATTAGCCCTCTCCTCTATTTACAAGGCAGGGGGTGGAATGTAGAATTGATAATAATAATACTAATCATTATTATTATTATTATTATTACTATGGTAGTTGTTAAGTTCCCCTCTCAGGGTCATACCTGGTGAGTTGCCAGTCCTCTACCAGTCTCGGCTATGGGAGGGAGAGTCAAGCAGAGGCCTGTCCATTCCATTCCTAGCTTGGCCAGTGGCTATGAGTGAAGCAGCATGGGCTTTGGAGTCAGAGGTCATGGGTTCAAATCCCGGCTCCACCAATTGCCAGCTGTGTGACTTTGGGCAAGTCACTTCACTTCTCTGGGCCTCAGTTCCCTCATATGTCAAAGGGGGATGAAGACTGTGAGTCCCCCCCAACCCCCCATGGGACAACCTGATCACCTTGTAACCTCCCCAGCGCTTAGAACAGCGCTTTGCACATAGTAAGCACTTAATAAATGCTAAAAAAAAAAAAAAAAATAGTGAGTGGCCGGAAATCTGCGACAAGTCAAAACTCAACCGTGCTGGGCAGCAGCGGCAGGGGAGAGAGTTGAAGGCGGAGACTCGGGTTTACTGTGTGGAAGGCAGTGATGGAAAACCACTTCCTTATTTTGACCAAGAAAACTCTATGGATCCACTACCAGAGCGATTGCAGGTGGAGAGCAGGGCGTTCTGGAAGAGATGTATCCATGGTGTCGCTACGGGTCGGAAACGACTCGACGGCATTAGATAAAACAAGACTTGTTTTAAGTGCTTAATATGTGCCAAGCGCCATTCTAAGCTCATCAGGTTGGAAACAGTCCCTGTCCTACATGGGACTCACATTCTTAATCCCATTTTACCGATGAGGTAACTGAGGCACAGAAAAACAAAGTGACTCGCCCAAGGTCACACAGCAGACAGGTGGCAGAGTCGGAATTAGAACCCAAGTCCTTCTGACTCCGAGGCCCGTGCTCTTATCCACTAAGCCACGCTGCTTCAATTAGGGAATTACATGCTAGGTTATTCCATTGTTGGAAGAGTGCTGAAACTTTGGAACTTGGTGAATTTCTTCATGCCCAGCTGAGTTTACTGCAGGTCTGCGTTGAGATCATCATCATCATCATCAATCGTATTTATTGAGCGCTTACTGTGTGCAGAGTACTGTACTAAGCGCTTGGGAAGTACAAGTTGGCAACATATAGAGACAGTCCCTACCCAACAGTGGGCTCACAGTCTAAAAGGGGGAGACAGAGAACAAAACCAAACATACTAACAAAATAAAATAAATAGAATAGACATGTACAAGTAAAATAAATAGAGTAACAAATACATACAAACATATATGCATATATACAGGTTCTGTGGGGAAGGGAAGGAGGTAAGATGGGGGGATGGAGGGGGGATGAGGGGGAGAGGAAGGAAGGGGCTCAGTCTGGGAAGGCCTCCTGGAGGAGGTGAGCTCTCAGTAGGGCCTTGAAGGGAGGAAGAGAGCTAGAGATCTGCAGGAAGGTAATCAGCAAACCTCGGTTCTAGTTCTAGCTCTAATAATAATAATAATAATAATAATAATAATAATAACTATGGTATTTATTAAGTGTTTACTATGTGCCAAGCACTGTTCTAAGTGCAGGGGTAGATACAAGGTAATCAGGTTGGACACAGTCCATGCCCTGCGTGAGGCTCACAATCATAATAGACTGTGGGCTTAGTACAAGCGCTTAATACGAGCGCTTAGTACAGTGCTCTGCACACAGCAAGTGCTTAATAAATATGATTGAATAATCCCCATTTTACACATGAGGTCACTGAGGACCAGATAAGTGAAATGACTCACCCAAGTTCTCACAGCAGACAAGTGGCAGAGCAGGGATTAGAACCCATGTCCTCTGATTCCGAGGCCCACGCTCCTTCCACTTGACCACACTGTACCATTTATTATTATTATGATTATTATCATTGTTATCACTATTATATTTTTAAGTACATTCTATGTCCCAAGTACTGTTCTAAATGCTGGAATAGATACCAGTTAATCAGGTTGGACACCGTCTCTGTCCCACAAGCGCCTCACAGTCTAGGAGGGAGGGAGTAGGATTTTAATCCCCATTTTATAGATGAGGAAGCTGAGGCACAGAAGAGTTAAGTGACTCACCTAAAGTCACACAGCAGGCCAGTGGCAGAAGTGAGATTAGAACCCAGGTCCTCTGACTCTAAGGCCTGTGCTCTTTCCACTAGGCCATGCTGCTTCTCATCTGTATTACAACGTAGCCTATGGGCCTCAGTTTCCTTCATTGTAAAAAAATCTGCATTCCCCCTAACTTCTAGATTGTGAGCTCCATGTGGAATAGGGACTGTGTCCAATCTGTTTATCTTTTATCTCCCAACAGTACCTTTGCATAATCTGAACCTTAATAGAGAAGCAGAGTGTCTCAGTGGAAAGAGCACGGGCTTTGGAATCAGAGGTCATGAGTTCAAACCCCGGCTCTGCCAATTGTCAGCTGTGTGACTTTGAGCCAGTCACTGAACTTCTCTGTGCCTCAGTTACCCCATCTGTAAAATGGGGATTAAGACTGTGAGCCCCCCATGGGACAACTTGATCACCTTGTAGCCTTCCCAGCACATATAGAACAGTGCTTTGCACATAGTAAGCACTTAATAAATGCAATCATTATTATTATTAATTGGCATAATTATCATGCATGATGCCCTCATTTTCTGAAAGTCTTGAATAGCTTGTAAAGCTGATTTCTTCCACAAGACTTTCCCCAGTAATTTTTTTTTTTCATTTTCACCCCCCAGCCCACCAGTCACCTCTGAAATTATTTTATCCTACTACACAATTAGACACCCAGAGCCACACAATGCACTTCCTTCCTTGGAGAAGCAGCCTGGCCAAGTGGAAAGAGCCAGGGCTTCGGAATCAGAAGTCATGGGTTCTAATCCTGGCTCTGCCACACGTCAGCTGTGTGACCTTGGGCAAGTCAGTTAAATTCTCAGTGCCTCAGTTACCTCATCTGTAAAATGGCAATTAAGACTGTGAGCCCCACGTGGGACAACCTGATCACCTTCCAGCATTTAGAACAGTGCTTTGCACATAGTAAGTGCTTAATAAATGCCATCATTATTGTATTATTATTGTAACCTCCCCAGTGCTTAGAACAGTGCTTTCCACGTAGTAAGCACTTAAAAAATGCCAATGTTATTATTATTAAGTCAGTTAAATTCGCAGTGCCTCAGTTACCTCATCTGTAAAATGGGGATTAAGACTGTGAGCCCCACATGGGACAACCTAATTACCTTGTGTCTACTCCAGTGCTTAGAACAGTGCTAGGCACATAGTAATAATAATAATAATAATAATAATAATAATAATAATAATAATAATAATGGCATTTATTAAGCGCTTACTATGTGCAAAGCACTGTACTATTATTATATCAACTTGCAAGCTCTCAGTACAGTGTGCTACATATGGTGGGCACTCGATAAATACTATTGATTGATTCCACCTGATGAATATCTAGCACCTTAGAAGGATGGGATAAAATGAGAAAATATCCTCTTCCTCTTTGCATCTGATGAGCGAACTTCAGTTACCTAAGTATTTTTTCTCCAAGGCTTTAGAAATCTATTATTAGAAAGTAATACAAAGATCTCATAAAGGATCTTTATAAATGCCATAAAGGCATTTATGTTAGTAATGCTAACATAATTCCCACATCAGTAGCCTGATAGAACAAATATACAAACAGGGAAAATTTTGCCTCCAGTCATATCAACCAAGCTGCTACAAGTTTCCAGGATGGGTAGAAATGTTTTATGATAGAGAGCAATGTCCAGAAGTAGACCTATAGAGCTGCAGATATTTCTAAACTCCAGAAAAAGGTGACGATATAATAAATACGAGGAGGAATGCAGATACTCGGAGGCAGAGTGGTGAAAACAGTCAGAGACTGAGATTCAGGAGACCAGTGTTTTTGGCCTTCCTCTGACATGGCCCCGCTGTGTAATAATAATAATAATGGCATTTATTAAACACTTACTATGTGCAAAGCACTGTTCTAAGCACTGGGGAGGTTACAAGGTGATCAGGTTGTCCCACGGTGGGCTGTGTGACCCTGGGCTAATCATTTAAACCCTTTGGGGCTCAGTTTCTTCATTGGTGAAATGGGGATAAATTCCTTATATAATGCCTTACTTTAGTGTGAATCGGGACCATGTCTGATATGATTATCTGTCACAACATCATTCATTCATACAATCATATTTATTGAGCGCTTGCTGTGTGCAGAGCACTGTGCTAAGTGCTTGGAAAGTACAATTCTGCAGCAGATAGAGACAGTCCCTACCCAACAACCGGGCTCACAGTCTAGAAGATCATAACTTGACATGTAGTAAGTGTTTAATAAATAACATCATTGTTATCTTTTGAACTCAAACCTAAGCAGATTTATTAAGATGGGCATCGAATATGATGAAATAACATGGAAATCTAAGTGGATATTCCTGCTATTAAAGAAACAACCTCAACAACCTCAATGATAACCTCTATTTATTTTATTTTGTTAGTATGTTTGGTTTCGTTCTCTGTCTCCCCCTTCTAGACTGTGAGCCCACTGTCGGGTAGGGAATGTCTTTATATGTTGCCAGCTTGTACTTCCCAAGCGCTTAGTACAGTGCTCTGCACACAGTAAGCACTCAATAAATGCGATTGATTGATTGATTGAATGATACCAATGATCGGAAAGGTTGAATGCTGAGTGAAACCCAAAGCAAATGTCCCTGAATGCTCTGCTCATTAATTTACAAAATAGAAGTGTTTTAGGGATTTTTTTTTGGTGGGGGGAGGGTCCATGAATTTCCCTAGAGTCCCTCAATAGTATGTTCCTTGTCCTCAAAAGTCCAATTATGCAAAAAGCAAATGTCATTTTCATTAAAGAGAAAACACTTCACCGGTCTCCCTTTACACACAAAATCTGCTGGCCGGCCAGTTTCGATGTTGGAGAACCGCAGATTCCACAGGTCACAAGGGAAAGCTTCTTCCATCAAATATCAACGTTTTCTCCCCCAACCCCCTGCTTTCCCTCCCTCCCTTCCCCAGTTGGGCCAAGCTCATTCCTGCCACCGTGCAGGCCTCCGCCAAGGCCATGAGAAGCAGCGTGGCTCAGTGGAAAGAGCATGGGCTTTGGAGTCAGAGGTCATGGGTTCAAATCCCGGCTCCACCACTTGTCAGCTGTGTGACTTTGGGCAAGGCACTTAACTTCTCTGCGCCTCAGTTCCCTCATCTGGAAAATGGGGATTAAGATTGTGAGCCCCTTGGGGGACAGCCTGATTACTTTGTATCCCCCCCAGAGCTTAGAACAGTGCTTGGCACATAGTAAGTGATTAACAAATGCCATTATTATTATTATTATTATTATTAGCATGCCACAGCGTCCCCTGCTGGATATCCCTCACCAAGGCGACTTCCCACCGGCTGCTCAGCTTTCCACCTTGGGGACTTGGAGGAGGATGATGATGATGATGATAACATTTATTAAGTGCTTACTATATGCAAAGCACTGGTCTAAGCGCTGGGGAGGTTACAAGGTGATCAGGTTATCCCACGGGGGGCTCACAGTCTTATTCCCCATTTTACAGAGGAGGTAACTGAGGCACAGAGAAGTGAAGTGACTTGCCCAAAGTCACACAGCTGACGATTGGTGGAGCGGGCATTTGAACCCATGACCTCTGACTCCAAAGCCCAGGCTCTTTCCACTGAGCCATGCATTCATTCATTCAATCATATGTATTTAACACTTACTGTGTGCAGAGCACTGTCCTAAGCGCTTGAGAAGTACAAGTCGGCAAGACAAGAGACGGTCTCTACCCAACAATGGGCTCACAGTCTAGAAGGGGGAGACAAACAATAAAACAAAACATGTAGACAGGTGTCAAAACCATCAGGATAAATAGAATTATAGCTATATGCACATCATTAATAAAATAGGGTAGTAAATATGTACAAGTAAAATAGAGTAATAAATCTGTACAAATATATACAAGTGCTGTGGGGAGAGGAAGCACATTAGAACCGGGATTAGAACCCATGACCTCTGACTCCCAAGCCCGGGCTCTTTCCACTAAGCCAGGACAGGCCTGGGAGTCTGAGGGTCATGGGTTCTAATCCCGGCTCTGCCACCTGTCTGCTGTGGGACCGTGGGCAAGTCACTTCACTTCTCTGTGCCTCAGTTACCTCATCTGAAAATGGGGATTGAGACTGTGAGCCCCAAGTGGGACAAGGACACAACCTAATATGCTTGATTACCTCCAGTGCTTACTACAGTGTCTAGCACATAGTAAGGGCTTAACAAATGTCAAAATTATTATTATTATTGTTATTTGTAATTTACTTATATTAATCTCGGTTTCCCACTCCAGACTATAAGTTTGTTGTGGACAGGGAATGTCACTATCCTTATTACATTGTGCTCTCCCAAGCGCTTAGTACAGTGCTTTGCAAACAGTAAACACTCAATAAATGTGTTTGAATGCCTCTGCCGGCTGTGAGATTTGGCATCTCTGTGTGCCTGCAGTCGCTATGTGCCTGACAGTCCCTTCCCCCTGACATTAATCATGAGCATTTACTCTCTGCAAAGGCACTGTGCAGAATATAAGGATATGTACATTCATTCAATTCATTCAATTGTATTTATTGAGTGCTTACTGTGTGCAGAGCACTGTACTAAGCACTTGGGACGTACAAGTCGGCAACATATAGAGACGGTCCCTACCCAACAAGTACATATATTGGTAATTTATTTTTCATAGCTGTAATTTATTTATTATATATGCAATTTATTTATTTATTAATAGTATTTGTTAAGAACTTACTATGTGCCAAGCACTGTACAAAGCGATAGGGTAGATACAAGGTAATATGGTTGGACACTGTCTCTGTCCCACATAGGGCCCACAGTCTTGATCTCCATTTTACAGATGAGGAAACTGAGGCCCAGAAAAGTGTTGTGACTTGTCCAAGGTCACAAAACAGACAAGTGGCAGAGCCGGGATAAGAATCCAGATCGTTCTGGCTCCCAGGCCTGTTTTGTTTTGTTTTCTGTCTCCCCCTTCTAGACTGTGAGCCCGATGTTGGGTAGGGACCGTCTCTATATTTTGCTGACTAGTACTTCCCAAGCGCTTAGTACAGTGTTCTGCACACACTAAGTGCTTAATAAATATGAATGAATGAATGAATGAGTGAATGAATGACACCATGCAGCTGTTTCCCCTTCTAGACTGTGAGCTCGTTGTGGGCAGGGAATATGTCTGTTTGTCATTGTATTGTACTCTCCCAAGCATTAAGAGCCTGTTGTTGGGTACGGCCCATCTCTATTTGTTGCCGATTTATAATAATAATAATAATAATAATAATAATAATAATAATAATAATAATAATGGTATTCCTTAAGTGCTTACTATGTGCAAAGCATCATCATCATCATCAACATCAATCGTATTTATTGAGCGTTTACTATGTGCAGAGCACTGTACTAAGCACTTAGGAAGTACAAATTGGCAACATATAGAGACAGTCCCTACCCAACAGTGGGCTCACAGTCTAAAGGGGAAGACAGAGAACAAAACCAAACATACTAACAAAATAAAATAAAAAAATAAAAGCACTGTTCTAAGCGCTGGGGAGATTACAAGGTGATCAGGTTGTCCCACGGTGGCTCACAGCCTTAATCCCCATTTTACAGATGAGGGAACTGAGGTACAGAGAAGTGAAGTGACGTGCCCAAAGTCACACAGCTGACAATTGGCGGAGCTGGGACTTGAACCCATGACCTCTGACACCAAAGCCCGGGCTCTCTCCACTGAGCCATGCTGCTTTTCTGTACTTCTCTGTACTTCTGATTTGTACTTCCCAAGCGCTTAGTACAGTGCTGTCCACACAGTACGTGCTCAATAAAAACGATTGAATGAATGAATGAATTTAGTACAGTGCTTTGCGCACAGAAAGCGCTCAATAAATACAGAGTGTAAGCTTCTTGAGGGCAGGGAACATGTGTCAACTCTGTTTTACTATACTCTTCCAAGAGCTTACACACAGTCAGTGCTCCATAAATAGCACTGATTGACTGGGTGATTGAGTATTAGATGCTTAAGTGCATGGACGATCCTGAAGGAGAGTGAGTAAGGCAAATGCGAGCTTAGTTGGAGAAGAACTCTTGGAGGAGATGTGATTTTTAGGAAGGCTTTGAAGGGGGGGCAAGTGGAGGTCTGTGGCTTATGAAGTGGGAGGGAGTTCCAGACCAGAAAGAGGATGTGGCCAAGGGATCTTCGGTGAGAAAAATGAGACCGAGGTACCGCACATAGGCTGTATATAATACTACTAATAATAATGATGGCATTATTAAGTGCTTACTATGTGCAAAGCACTTTTCTAAGCACTGGGGAGGTTACAAGGTGATCAGGCTGTTTCACGAGGGGCTTACAGCATTAATCCCCATTTTACAGATGAGGTAACTGAGGCACAGAGATGTTAAGTGACTTGCCCAAAGTCACACAGCTGACAGTTGGCGGGGCCGGGATTTGAATCCCTGACCTCTGACTCCAGAGCCCGCGCTCTTTCCGCTCACACAGCAGACATGTTGCAGAGCAGGGATTCGAACCCATGGCCTCTGACTCCAAAGCCCGTGCTCTTTCCACTGAGCCACGCTGCTTCTCTCAGCTCTAATCCCTAATCTCTAATCCCAGCTCTGCCACTGCTTAGCTGTGTGACTTTGGGCAAGTCACTTGACTTCTCTTTGCCTCAGTTCCCTCATCTGCAAAATGGGGATTAAGACTGTGAGCCCCATGTGGGACAAACTGAGTACCTTGTATCTGTCCCAGTGCTTAGAACAGTGCTCGGCACATAGCAAGCGATTAACAAATTCCATTATTATTATTATTGAGACCAGGACTGTGTCTAACCTGATTAATTTATAACTACCCCAGTGCTTAATACAGTGCTTGACACATACTGTTTAATGAGTACTTATTGTTATTGTTATTATTATTGATATTACTATGATTATATGCTTTACCAAAGCTAATATACTCTTTAATTCTATATGTAATAAAAGCTGGCTGACTTCTAATTTATGAATTACTTCATAAAAAGCATTATCTCCATGAAAGTTCTATACCCTGACATCTGTTACCCATCTACACCTATACTTTTGGTGGAAAACATTCATGAAGCCTTCCATTTTGTTCTCTCCTAAATCAATTTACAAATTTTGACAGACTCTAAGCACCCTCTAAACTGTAAATCTGTGGGAGGGGAACATGTCTACCAACTCTGTTATTTTATATATAACTCATATTTTATTCATTCAATCATATTTATTGAGTGCTTTCTATGTGCAGAGTACAGTACTAAGCGCTTGGGAGAGCGCAATACAACAATAAACAGATACATTCCCTGCCCACAATGAGCTTCCAGTCTAGATGGTGCTCATAGTCTAGTGTGTGTATTCTCTCACCTGCTCAGTATAGTGCTCTGAACACAGTTAAGTGCTTAATTAATGCAGCTGATTGATTGATTTTGAACCTATGTTGCACTTGGCTGTGGTACAAAGGGGACTGAATGCTCTAAGATTTAAAGATCAGACTCTGAGGTTTTCAGTGTTCGTATTTCAGAAGCAGCATAGCTTAGTGGAAAGGGCACAGGCTTCGGAGTCAGAGAATGTAGGTTCCAATCTCGGATTTGCCACTTCTCTGCTGTGTGACCTTGGGGAAGCCGCTTATCTTCTCTATGCCTCAATTACCTCATCTGTAAAATGGGGATTAAGACTGTGAACCCCACGTGGGACAATGCGATTACCTTGTATCTACCCCAGCACATAGAACAGAGCATAGTGCTTAACAAGTACTGTAATTATTATTATTATTATTATTATTATTAGTTTCCATTTATTTGAAGCTTTGAACTATCTGCATTTCTAAACGTCTTTCACCCTCCCTCTCTCGCAGCCCAGACATCTCTCTTCCATATGTGCTTCCACAAGCCTTCAGCCACTTGGAACCAAAGAGGTAGCAGGGAACACATTCTAGGACTTAGGTGTCTACATTTCCAGCACTGGAGTGCTAGTCAAGCCTGAATCAATCAATCGTATTTATTGAGAGCTTACTGTGTGCAGAGCACTGTACTAAGCGCTTGGGAAGTACAAGTTTGCAACATATAGAGACAGTCCCTACCCAACAGTGGGCTCACAGTCTAGAAGGGGGAGACAGAGAACAAAACCAAACATATTAACAAAATTAACAAAATGAATGAAGCAAGGGGGCTGTAAACTCCTGGAAGGCAGAGATCATGTGTCTTGCTTCTGTTGTGTGCCCCCGCAAGTGTTTAGTGCAGTGCTTAGGGCTCAAATAAGAAGGACATTTGCTGTTTACTATAATCACTGGGATTGGGACAAGACAGACTGTGTGCAGTCTCTGGGCCACACGGGGCTAGCATTTGTTCCCCATTTTACAACTGAGGGAACTGAGGCACAGAGAGGGTGAGTGACTAGCCAAAAGTCACACAGTGGCATACCTGGGACAAGAATCCAGGTCTCCTGATTCCTAGACCAGGGCTATTTTCACTAGGCCATGTCGCCACTGACAAAGAGTGCCCAGATGCCCACTGGATGAGCAGAACTTCTAGACTTGTTTATTACTGATTGCTTCCACTTGTCTGAAAAGACCCAAAGTGGAAGCACCTGTATATATGTTTGTACAGATTTACTACTCTATTTATTTTACTTGTACATATTTACTATTCTATTTATTGTGTTAATGATGTGCATCTAGCTTTATTTCTATTTATTCTGATGATTTTGACACCTGTCCACATGCTTTGTTTTGTTGTCTGTCTCCCCCTTCTAGACTGTGAGCCCGCTGTTGGGTAGGGATCATCTCTATATGTTGCCAACGTGGACTTCCCAAGCGCTTAGTACAGTGCTCTGCACACAGTAAGCACTCAATAAATACGCTTGAATGAATGAATGAATGACAATAGGTGTTTGAAGCCTGCCCCTTCCCATTTCTCATCTCCCATGAAAATCTCTGTTCCCTTTCATCGCCTCATTTAACCTGAAAAGGTGTCAGCTTTGAAGACCTCAGGGGAGGGGTTCCTTCTCACCAGCTAGATATTCTGGTACCATCCTTAGATGGTGAGCTCCATGTGGGACAGAGCCTGTCAGACCTAATCATCTTGTTTCTAGAGAAGCAGCGTGGCTTAGTGAATAGAGCAAGTGCCTGAAATTCAGAAGGTCATGGGCTCTAATCCCGGCTCTGCCACCTGTCCGCTGTGTGACCTTGGGCAAATCACTTCACTTCTTTGGGCCTCAGTTACCTCATCTGTAAAGTGGGAATTAAGAGTGTGAACCTCATGTCAGGGACTGTGTTCAAACTGATTAAATAGTATCTATCCCAGTGCTTAGAACAGTGCTCAGCCTCCCCTTCTAGACTGTGAGCCCGCTGTTGGGTAGGGACCGTCTCTATATGTTGCCAACTTGTACTTCCCAAGCGCTTAGTACAGTGCTCTACACACAGTAGGTGCTCAATAAATACAATTGAATGAATGAATGAATGAACATAGTAAGTGCTTAATAAATACCATCATCATCATCCAAACTCTCCCAATAGAAATTTATTCACTCCCTTGGTGACCTCATTCACTCCCATGGCTTCAACATGACACCTAAATCTACATCTCTGCCCCTGCTCTCTCCTCCTCCCTCCAGGCTCGCATCACCTCCTGCCTTCAGGACATCTCCATCTGGATGTCTGCCTGCCACCTAAAACTCAACATGTCCAAGACTGAACTCCTTGTCTTCCCTCCCAAACCCTGCCCTCTCCCTGACTTTCCCATTACTGTTGATGACACTACTATGCTTCCCGTCTCACAATCCCGCAACCTTGGTGTCAAACTTGACTCCGCTCTCTCGTTCACCCCTCACATCCAAGCCGTCACCAAAACCTGCTGGTCTCAGCTCCGCAACATTGCCAAGATCCACCCTTTCCTCTCCATCCAAACCGCTACCCTGCTTGTTCAAGCTCTCATCCTATCCCGTCTGGACTTACTGCATCAGCCTTCTCTCTGATCTTCCATCCTCGTGTCTCTCCCCACTTCAATCCATACTTCATGCTGCTGTCTGGATTGTCTTTGTCCAGAAATGCTCTGGGCATGTTACTCCCCTCCTCAAAAATCTCCAGTGGCTACCAATCAATCTGCGCATCAGGCAGAAACTCCTCACCCTGGGCTTCAAGGCCGTCCATCGCCTCGCCCCCTCCTACCTCACCTCCCTTCTCTCCTTCTACAGCCCACCCCGCACTTCCACTCCTCTGCTGCTAATCTCCTCGCCGTGCCTCATTCTCTCCTGTCCCGCCATCGACCTCCCGCCCACGTCATCCCCCGTGCCTGGAATGCCCTCCCTCTGCCCATCCGCCAAGCTAGCTCTCTTCCTCCCTTCAAGGCCCTAGTGAGAGCTCACCTCCTCCAGGAGGCCTTCCCAGACTGAGCCCCCTCCTTCCTCTCCCTCTCGTCTCCCTCTTCACCCCCCGCCTTCCCTCCTTCCCTTCCGCACAGCACCTATATATATGTATATATCTTTGTACGTATTTATTACTCTATTTATTTTACTTGTACATATCTATTCTATTTATTTTATTTTGTTAATATGTTTTGTTTTGTTCTCTGTCTCCCCCCTTCTAGACTGTGAGCCCACTGTTGGGTAGGGACCGTCTCTATATGTTGCCAACTTGTACTTCCCAAGCGCTTAGTACAGTGCTCTGCACACAGTAAGCGCTCAATAAATACGATTGATTGATTGATTGATGCAGAGATATTCACCTCCATGTTTTGTGCAATCTGTTCTTGTGAGTGACAAAATGTCATCATGCTAACAAGTATTTAAGAGAAAAATAAGGCCCTGTGCTTTTTTGAAGTGCTTGTGGTGAAGCAGCAGAGAAGCAGCATGGCTCAGTGGAAAGAGCCCGGGTTTTGGAGTCAGAGTTTATGGGTTCAAATCCCGGCTCTGCCAATTGTCAGCTGTGTGACTTTGGACAAGTCACTTAAATTCTCTGGGCCTCAGTTCCCTCATTTGTAAAATGGGGATGAAGACTGTTAGCCCCCCGTGGGACAACCTGATCACCTTGTAACCTTCCCAGCGCTTAGAACAGTGCTTTGCACATAGTAAGCACTTAATAAATGCCATCATTTTTATTATTAAAGGTACTGCTCTGTTACAAATGCAGAGAAGCAGCACTATTTAGTGGATAGGGCACAGAACTGGGAGTCCGGAAGGTCATGGGCTCTAATCCCGGCTCTACTACTTGTCTGCTGTGTGACTTTGAACAGGTTACTCCACTTATCTGTGCCTCAGTTAATCCATCTGCAAAATGGGGATTGAGACTGTGAGCCCCATCTTGTACTATGCCCAACGTGAATCGCTTGTATCCACGCTGGCACTTAGTACAGTGCCAGGGACATTGTAAGCATTAGCATTGTTAGCATTAGTGCCAGGGACATTAGAGAAGCAGCATGTCTCGGTGGAAAGAGCCCAGGCTTGGGAGTCAGAGGTCATGGGTTCTAATCCCGGCCCCACCACTTGTCTGCTGTGTGACTTTAGGCAAGCCATTTAACTTCTCTGTGCCTCGGTTACCTCATCTGTAAGATGGGGGGTGAAGACTGTGAGCCCCATGTGGGACAACCTGATTACCTTGCATTTACCCCAGTGCTTAGAAGAGTGCTTGGCACATAGTTAAGCACTTAACAAAATACCAACATGATTAATTGTAACGCAACAAATACCACCATTATCATTGATATTATTATTATTATTATTATTATTATTATTATTATTATTATTATTATTATTATTATTACTGCTCAATTCAAAAGGACATGTAATACAACAGGCATGGAAAGAGCAGGCTGCCAACCTCACTCATTTTTTCCTAGTATTTGCGAGTTTGTTTAATCAGTCAATCAATTAATGGAAATTATTGAACATTTACTGTGAGGAGAGCATGGTACTGAGCATTTGGGAGAGTACAGCTCAATAGGGTTGGATAGGAAGTTCTCTGAGGTGAAAGACCACATCCACAGTCCGGTTTAGTTAAGCGGGTAGTTTGTTCTGCTAATCAAATGCCAGTGTAGGTTAAGGAAAGGTTAGATAGTTTGGTTCGGCTGCCACAGCAATATTTTAGCAAACCTCAACTTTGCGCAGTTCGCTCCAGTGCTCTCCCTGAAGGACCGGCTTTCTTGTGAAACGTGTGGTATTTCCTGACCCCTGCTGAGTCCGAGCTTTTTCTAGAAGAGACTTTGCCCTTAGAGCTTCAACTTCTGGCTTCACAGGGACCTGAAGTAAAGAGATGAGGTTGAAAATCTTAACGGAAAAAGGAAGAAAAACAAACCCAAACAAACATTTTGAAATCCCAAACGCATTTGGGGGTGGTGTTTTAGGTCAAAGGAAGAATGTCTTTGCACATTTTCTCAGTGCTGATCAGTAAATATCTACGACAGAGAACTGTCTCTGTAGATGGATATTTGTTTCAGTAGAGGAACACTGATCTAGGGGAAAACGCAGAGGAATGGGTGTCACAAAATCTGGGTTCTATTCCCAGTACTCCCACATGCCTGCTGTTTGAACTTGGGTAAGTCACTTCACTTCTCCATGCCTAAGTCTCCCTTCCCCTTAGGCTGAGACCCATGTGCAAGTATTTAACAAATATGACTGATTATTACTACTACAGAGGCACCAATCCCTCTATAATCCGAAAAACTATCTAGCAACTCTCCACCCCTATATTTGTGTTACTGGGCAACAAAACACATTTCCTTCACATTTTTTTTCCTTCTCTCCTGAGTGAAAATAGGCCTTTTCTTCATTCTCATCTTGTTCTCAAGTCCTCCTGATTTCTTACTGAGTTAGCACAATGAACCATAAATCGAGGTTATGTCAGTCCTAACCCTTTTGACTTTTCTGTTCTTTAATTTTCTCTAAAGGTGGTTGACTGGACTTCTATCCTCTCTGAGTGCTAAAGGTGAATTCAGTTAGGCAAATGTATTTATTGAGTGCTTACTATGTGCAGAGCACTGTACTAAGCGCTTGGGAGAGCACGGCAAAACAATATAACAGACATATTCCTAGGCCTCCACAACTTTACAGTCTAGAGGGGTAATTCAGTTTACCCGATTCAGCTTAAATAAACTATTTCCTGGTCTTCCTTTTAACCTCTTTTCCTTTATTCCTTAGCTTTCCTGTACCCTGCTCCATCTCCCAAGCCCCTTTGTATTGCTAAATAATGATTAAAATAATGGTATTTGTTACTAAGCGCTAAACATTGTTCTAAGTGGTGGTGTCATCACAAGTTAAACAGGTTGGACTCTGTCTCTGGTTCACATGGGTTTTACAGTCTAAGTGGGAAGGAGTAGGATCTAATCCCCATTTTACAGATGAGGAAACTGAGGCACAGACTGGCTCAAGCAGATACAGCAGACATGTGGCAGAACCAGGATTAAAACCCAGGTCCTCTGACTCTAAGGCCCATGGTCTTTCCGCTAGGACTAGCTAGTTCTCAAAAGTGCACAAAATCAGAGCAAATATTTCAATATGAGTTTCCCACTGGACTATATAATATGGTACTTAAGTATTTTGTGACATCATTAGATTGCCTAATAATAATAGTATTTGTTAAGCGCTTACAATGCGCCAAACAGTGTTCCAAGTGCTGGGGTAGATACAAAGTTATCAGGTTGTCCTGGGTGGGGCCCACAGCCTTAATCCCCATTTTCCAGATGAGGTAACTGAGGCCCAGAGAAGTGAAGTGACTTGCCCAAAGTCACACAGCTGACAAGTGGCAGAGTTGGGATTAGAACAACTGACTCCCAAGCCGGTGCTCTTTCCACTAAGCCACGCTGCTTCTCGATAATAATAATCGTGACATTTGTCAAGCGCTTACTTTGTGCCGGGCACTGCACTAAGCGCCAGGGTGGATCCAAGCAAATCAGATAGGACACAGTCACCGTCCCGCATAGGGCTCACAATCTTAATCCCCATTTTATAGACTAGGTAACTGAGGCCCAGAGAGGTGAAGTGACTTGCCCAAGGTCCACAGTAGACAAGTGGTGGAGTCGGTATTAGACCCCAGAGCCTTCGGACCCCCACTTGGCCACGCTGCAAGAATCTCCCTCCTCTGGCCCCACTTTATTTGTCTACTCTCTTCCCGGGCTATTCCAATCAATCAATCGTATTTATTGAGCGCTTACTGTGTGCAGAGCACTGTACTAAGCGTTTGTACTAAGCTATTCCCCAACTCACCAACTTTATTCTTCCTAAACTAACCTTATAGCTTCTCCTCGCTCTCCATTTCCCACTGCCGTCCCCTGCCTCACGCTGTTCCTCTGGCTTGGAACTCTCTCTCAATCATTTAATCAATTAATCACATTTATTGAGCACTTACACTGTACAGGCCACTGTACCAAGAACTTGGGAGAGTACGTATCTGGCAGACCAAAGCTCTCCCGCATTCAAATTCACCCTAAACTTCCACCTCCTTCAACAGGCTTTTTCCAGTTAATTTCCCAGCATCCTAAGCCATACCATAGACTCAGGCAAGTCTAGCACTTAGTGAATGTATTCTCATGTGTACATATATGTGTGTAATAAATAATAATAATAGCATTTATTGAGCGTTTATTATGTGCAAAGCACTGTTCTAAGCACTGGGGAGGTTACAAGGTGATCAGGTTGTCCCACCGGGGACTCACAGTCTTAATCCCATTTTACAGATGAGGTAACAGAGGCACAGAGAAGTAAAGTGGCTTGCCCAAAGTCACACAGCTGGCAATTGGCAGAGCCTGGATTTGAACCCATGACCTCCGACTCCAAAGCCCGTGCTTTTTCCACTGAGACATGCTGCTTTGGTAAGCACTTACTATGTGCCAAGCCCTGTTCTAAGCACGGGGGTAGATACAAGGTGATCAGGTTGTCCCACGTGGGGCTCACTGTCTTAATCCCCATTTCACAGATGAGGAAACTGAGGCACTGAGAGGTTAAGTGGCTTGCCCAAGGTCACACAGCAGACAGGTGGCAGAGCTGGGATTAGAACCCATGTCCTCTGATTCCCAAACCCGTGCTCTTTCAACTAAGCCATGCTGCTTTTCTTTTTGAGCCCACTGTTGGGTAGGGACCGTCTCTATATGTTGCCAACTTGTACTTCCCAAGTGCTTAGTACAGTGCTCTGCACACAGTAAGTGCTCAATAAATACGATTGATTGATTGATCTACCTGATTTATTTTTAACCACTCTAGTCATAAATATTTTTATGTTTGTCTCCATTAGAATGTGGGCAGGGAATCAATCTATCCATCAATTAAGCTATTGAGCATTCACTGTGTTCAGGGCACTACACTAAGTACCTGGGGGAGTACAACATAATCATCATCATCATCATCAACAATCGTATTTATTGAGCACTTACTATGTGCAGAGCACTGTACTAAGTGCTTGGAAAGTACAAATTGGCAGCATATAGAGACAGTCCCTACCCAACAGTGGGCTCACAGTCTAAAAGGGGGAGACAGAGAACAAAACCAAACATACTAACAAAATAAAATAAATAGGATAGATATGTACAAGTAAAATAAATAAATAAATAGAGTAATAAATATGTTGGAAGAGATGTTCCCTGACCACTAGGTGCTTACGGCCTGAAGCGGGAGTTAGATATTGAGATAAAGAAACGGCGGATATATACATATATGCTGTACAGCGCTTAGTACAGTGCTCTGCACAAAGTTAGTGCTCAATAAATACGATTGAATGAATGAATGAATGCTGTAGGATTGAGGGTTGGGTGAATAAAGGGTGTAAATCCAAGTGTAAGTGCAACACAAAAATGAGTGGGAGAAGAGGAAATGAGGGCATAGTTTAGGAAGGCTTCTTGGAGGAGATGGATTTTTAATAAAACTCACCTTTATTAAGTGTGTCACTTTCTTATTCTGAACTTCCCAAATGCCTAACACAATGCAACACACTCAGTGAGCCCAAAAATGCCACTTTCACCATTACTACAATTGCTACTTCTTGTAATTCTATTACAACTACTGCTACTACATCTATTACTACTACTACTACTACTACTACTACTACTACTACTACTAATAATAATAATAATAATAATAATGATAATGTTGGCATTTATTCAGCGCTTACTCGTGCCCAGCACTGTTCCAAGTTCTGGGATAGATACAAGGCAATCAGGTTGTCCCATGTGGGACTCACAGTCTTCATCCCCATTTTCCAGATGAAGTCACTGAGGCACAGAGAAGTTAAGTGACTTGCCCAAGGTCACAGAGCTGGCAAGAGGCAGAACTGGGATTCGAACCCATGACCTCTGACTTGCAAACCCGGGCTCTTTCCACTAGACCACACTGCTTACTTCTATTACTACTATTGCTATAACTTCTATTACAACTACTAGATCCATCCTCTGCTTTGTTTCCCAGCCCTCTCACACGAGAAGCAGTGTGGCTCAGTGGAAAGAGGGGCTTTGGAGTCAGAGGTCATGGGTTCAAATCCTGAAAACTCCAACTGTCAGCTGTGTGACTTTGGGCAAGTCATTTAACTTCTCTGGGCCACAGTTACCTCGTCTGTAAAATGGGGATTAAAACTGTGAGCCCCCCGTGGGACAACCTGATCACCTTATATCCTTCCTAGAGCTTTGAACATAGTAAGTGCTTAACAAATACCATCATTATTATTATTATTATTATACACTAAGTAGACTTTGCCTTGATGGCACCAGGAGCCCCTGGTATTTAGTCTCTTCCCTAGGGGTCATGCGAGGGGGCCCTTGTTCAGGAATAAGGTGGAATCTTGCCCCCCACAGCCCTATGCTGAGAGGCCCACAATACCAACTGCAGCCTGGTCGCTCCCCTCTCTCACCAATTCCAGAGCACTGTCCATTTTCTCCAATTGTCCATTTGAGAAGTAGTGTGGCTCATCATCATCATCATCATCAATCGTATTTATTGAGCACTTACTGTGTGCAGAGCACTGTACTAAGCGCTTGGGAAGTACAAGTTGGCAACATATAGAGACAGTCCCTACCCAACAGTGGGCTCACAGTCTAAAAGGGGGAGACAGAGAACAAAGCCAAACATACTAACAAAATAAAATAAATAGAATAGATATGTACAAGTAAAATAAATAAATAGAGTAACACATATATACAAACATATATACACATATATACAGGTGCAGTGGGGAAGGGAAGGAGGTAAGATGGGGGGGATGGAGAGGGGGATGAGGGGGAGAGGAAGGAAGGGGCTCAGTCTGGGAAGGCCTCCTGGAGGAGGTGAGCTCTCAGTAGGGCTCAGTGGAAAGAACACGGGTTTGGGAATCAGAGCACCTGGGTTCTCATCTCGGCTCTGCCACTTCTCTGCTGGGTGACCTTGGGCAAGCCACTTCACTTCTCTGTGTCTCAGTTCCCTCATCTGTAAAATGGGGATTAAGACTGTGAGTCCAACATGGGACAACTCGATTAGCTTGTATCTACCCCAGCACTTAGAACAGTAACTTAGCACATAGTAAGCACTTAACAAATACCATAATTATTATTATTATTATCATTCCCACAGTTTCACCACACACACACACCAGAACTTGTATCTACCCCAGCACTTAGAACAGGGCCTGACACATAGTAAGTCCTTAACATATCCAATATTAATATAATAATACTGTGAGTCCAATATGGGACAACTCAATCAATCAATCGCATTTATTGAGTGCTTACTGTGTGCAGAGCACCGTATTAAGTGCTTGGGAAGTACAAGATGGCAACATATAGAGACAGTCCCTACCCAACAGTGGGCTCACAGACTAAAAGGGGGAGATCGATTAGCTTGTATCTATCCCAGCACTTAGAACAGTGCTTGGCACCTAGTAAATGCTTAACAAATACCATAATTATTATTACTATTATTATCATTACCGCAGTTTCACCAGACACACCAGAATTTGCATTTACCCCAGCCCTTAGAACAGTGCCTGACACATAGTAAGTCCTTGACGCAACGAATATTAGTAAATAATAATACTTGTACTCTCCCAAGCTACTAGTACAGTGCTCTGCAAATAGTAAGCACTCAATGAAGACCAGTGATTGATTGCTTGATTATTAAAAACATATCCATTTAGGACTCAAGAGTCTCTAGAGCCAGAGCATGACACACATGGTTGTTGAGTCAATACGACGCTCACAAGTTAAGTATTAGACTGTCTGCTGGTGTTCCTCTCCCATATATTTCGCTCCTCTAATTCCAACCATCTCAGTATACCCCTTGTTTGTCTATCTCGCTACCGACCTCTCGCTCATGTCCTGCTTCCGGCTTGGAATACCCTCCCTTCTTATAATCAGCAGGCAATGACTCTCCCCCCCCTTCAAAGTCTTATTGAAGGCCCATCTTCTCCAAGAGACCTTCCCTGACTAAGCCCTCCTTTCCTCTTCCCCGACTTCCTTCTGTGTCGCCCTGACTTGCTCTCTTTATGCATCCCTTCCTCCCAGCCCTACAACACTTATGTCCATATCTGAAATTTATTTTTTTCTATTAATGTCTGCCTCCCCCCTAGATTGTAAGCTCACTGTAGGCAGAGAATGTGTCTGTTTATTATCATATAGTACACTCCCAATCACTTAGTATTATGCTCTGTACACCATAAGCACTGACTGAATGATCTCTTCTGTCAACATGATGGACAAGGTACTTTACTCTGCAAACCAGTGATAGCAATATGGACTCATATCTTGGAAGGCCCAGCCTCTGGGAATATGAAGGGTTTTATGAATAAATGTAAACCAGGAGCCTCTGGGAATATTAATGGTTTTATGAAAAAATGTAATAAAACTAATAATATAGTGCTTGTTCAATTCATTCATTCATTCTTTCAGTGGTATTTATTGAGTGCTTACTTTGTGCCGAGCACTGTACTAAGCGCTTGGGAAGTACAAGTTGGTAAGATATAGAGACGGTCCCTACCCAACAACAGGCTCACAGTCTAGAAGGGGGAGACAGACAACAAAACAAAACATGTGGACAGGTGTCCAGTCATCAGAACAAATAGAATTAAAGCTAGATGCACAGCATTAACAAAATAAATAGAATAGTAAATATGTACAAGTAAAATAGATAGAGTAATAAATCTGTACAAACATATATACAGGAGCTGCGGAGAGGGATTCCTCAACACCAATTCTCTTTTTGACTCCCTCCAATCTAGCTTCCGTCCCCTATACTCCACCGAAACTGCCCTATCAAAGGTCAACAGTGACCTCCTTCTTGCCAAATCCAACGGCTCCTATTCCATCCTAATCCTCCTCGACCTCTCAGCTGCCTTCGACACTGTGGACCACCCCCTTCTCCTCAACACGCTATCCAACCTTGGCTTCACAGACTCCGTGGCAGGATGGGGGTGAAAGGAAACTTAGAGATGACAGAGAGGGAGGACATTGACAGTATCCAGGCACTGTAGTAAGCGCTTGGGAGAGTTCAGTAAAACAGAGCTGGAAGACACATTGCATGCCCAAGTGAGCTTCCTTCCCTTCCCCACAGCACCTGTATATATGTATATACGTTTGTACATATTTATAACTCTGTTTATTTATTTATCTTGTACATATCTATTCTATTTATTTTATTTTGTTAGTATGTTTGATTTTGTTCTCTGTCTCCCCCTTCTAGACTGTGAGCCCGCTGTTGGGTAGGGACTGTCTCTATATGTTGCCGATTTGTACTTCCCAAGCGCTTAGTACAGTGTTCTGCACATAGTAAGCGCTCAATAAATACGATTGATGATGATGATGATGATGATGATGATGACTCCGTCCTCTCCTGGTTCTCCCCTTATTTCTCCGGCCGTTCATTCTCAGTCTCCTTCACGGGCTCCTCCTCCCCCTCCCATCCCCTTACTGTAGGGGTTCCTCAAGGGTCAGTTCTTGGTCTCCTTCTGTTCTCTATCGACACTCACTCCCTTGGTGAACTCATTCGTTTCCAAGGCTTCAACTATATCTACGCTGATGACACCCAAATCTACATCTCTGTCCCCACTCTCTCTCCCACCCTTCAGGCTCAGGTCTCCTCCTGCCTTTAGGACATCTCCATCTGAATGTCTGCCGGCCATCTAAAACTCAACATGTCCAAGATTGAACTCCTTATCTTCCCACCCAAACCCTGCCCTCTCCCTGACTTTCCCGTCACTGTAGGTGGCACTACCATCCTTCCCATCTCGCAAGCCTGCAACCTTGGTGTCATCCTCGACCCCTCCTCACTGCGCCTTGTTCTCACCCGGTGCTTATTATGTGGCAAGCACTGTTCTAAGAGCTGGGGAAGATACAAGATAATCAGGTTGGACACAGTCCCTGTCCCGCATTGGCTCAAAGTCTAAGTAATGTAGGGAGCGAAGGTCTGATAAAAGCATTCTTTGCCACTGCTGTGTATGCGGGCTGAGTTCCATGTTGCCACACATTGCTTACCAAGAGAGCAGCTTGGTTATTCCAACTCCATCTCTCTCGGGTGGGCCGCACACCCCATTAAGATGTTGAAACAACTTTTCCTATCCTGGAAACTAATGACCTTGGATTTCTTATCATTCTCCCGACTGCTGCCGTCTCATTACAACATCTGTTCTCTTCCATCCTCCCACACATGCACTTCAAATGCTTGCATCCTCCTCCTTTTGCCCATTGCTTCAGGGTCTAGAGCGGGCTTCAAGTGACTAAGCTGTCATTTCAGGGGTTGATCTGAGCTACGGAGTCTGGTCATAAATGCTTTAGGGTGGAGTGAAGGAATAGGGCAAGGCTCTGAACAACTCAAGACTCTAAACCTAAGGCCCAACAGGGAATTATTTTCAGGTTTTCAAACTCATGGCTTTTCCCCAGGTTGGGTTCCTAGTCAGATGAGAAATACTCATTCATTCATTCTATTGTATTACTGAGCACTTACTGTGCACAGAACACTGTACTAAGAGCTTGGAAAGTACAGTTCAGCAACAAAGAGAGACAATCCTTGCCCACAATGGGCTCACAGTCTAGAAGGGGGGAGAAAGACATCAAAACAAGTAAATAAGCATCAATAGCATCAATATAAATAAATAGAATTATAGATATATACACAACATTAATATAAATAACAAGCATCCCAAGCAGCTTTTCCAAGGGAGAGGCATAACTGGCACAGAGGTTTTTGAAAATATCAGTCATTCATATTTACCGAGCACTTACTGTGTGCAAAACACTGTACTAAGTGCTTGGGAGAGTATAATATAACAACAGGCACATTCCCTGCCTACAACAAGCTTACAGTCTAGAGGGGTAGAAGGACATTATTAGAAATAAATAAATTACAGATATAGACATAATTGTTGGGGTTCTGGGTGAGCAGAGGGTGAATAAAGGGAGCAAGTCAGGGTGAAACAGAAGGGAGTGGGAGAAGAGGAAAAGGGAGGCTTAATCAGGGAAGGCCTCTTAGAGGAGATGTGCCTTCAATAAGGCACATTGCAACAGCAATGGTTGTAGTAGTAGTAGCAGTAGAAGTAGTGTTATTTATTAAGTGCTTTCCGTGGGTCTGTGACAAGGGTGAGATTTGCACAGGAGGTATTTGGTTGATTTATAAACCTGTCAGAACACCCTAGAGTTCTACCAGTCCCAAGGCAAAGGGGTTGTACTATAACCCAACAAGGTGCCGTCTTTTCCCCCTAGTTATATGACATTACATGACACATTTAGTGCTTAGAACAGTGCTTTGCACATAGTAAGCGCTTAATAAATGCCATCATCATCATCATGACACCAGACTGGTGCCCGCCCCTGCACAGTACCAGATTGGACATGGCAGTGGGTGATGAATCACAGGCCCACTTAGGAAAGGGAAAAAAAAAGTCTAACCTGAATTTGTTTTTGGTCAGTTTTTGAAATATAAAGAAAATAAACACAAGAGGGTGGACAAACCCAGCTTTCCTTCTCTCCAAGTGATTGGAAAGTCGAGCTAGGGCAGACATAATAATAATAATAATAATAATAATAATAATAATAATAATAATAATAATGGCATTCATTAAGCACTTATGTGCAAAACACTGTTCTAAGCGCTGGGGAGGTTACAAGGTGATCAGGTTGTCCCATGTGGGGCTCACAGTCTTAATCCCCATTTTACAGATAGAGTAACTGAGGTACAGAGAGGTTAAGTGACTTGCCCAAAGTCACACAGCTGACAAGTGGCAGAGCCGGGATTAGAACCCATGACCTCTGACTCCCAAGCGTAGGCTCTTCCCACTAAACCATGCTGCTTCTCTAAGTCACTTTACTTCTCTGGGCCTCAGTTACCTCATCTGGAAAATGGGGATTGAGACTGTGAGGCCCATGTGAGACATGGACTGTGTCCAGTCTGATTTGCTTTTATCTGCCCCAGCGCTTAATATAGTGTTTGGCACATAGGAAGTGCTTAACAATACCATAATTATTATTACTATTATTAAATCCCCCTTCACCCACACACCCTTCAGTTTTGGAGGTTGTCACACAGATGTGTCCCCAGCAGACAGTCCGGTCCGGACACACAAGTCCCTTTTTTTCATGAAAAAAAGCCCTGCTCCCTCTTTCCAAGCCCCATCCCCGCTTGGAAGATCAGGCGACCTCTTAATTTAAACGAAGAGACATTCAATCAGTGTAGCCATTCCGGAAAATGCCTGTTTGTCCTACCATCTTGAAGTAGTTGGCCTCATTAAGGTTTTGCAGTGCAAGATTTGCCAAGCCATCATGGAACCCTTTCTGTGTACAAAGCACTGTGGAAAGCGCTGGGATAATTACAAGGTAAAACGACTGCATGTGGTCTCAGACCCAAAGGGGGCTGGTAATCTAGAGAAAACCGAGGTCTGGGTGTATAAGAGGAATAGCTGAGCAATCAACTGGTTATTTCCAGCAAAGCACCACTCTCTTTATCCTGTGTTACCCAGTAATCCAATCAGACTCTGCATCCCCAGATAATTCAGGCCAAGCTGGTTTTATTTGCCTGAATTGTGACTGAAAGAATCCTCCACTTTGCTTAACTCTGGAGGCTGTGAAACTTAAGATCTCCAGCCTCTGAAAGTTCCCTCACCTTAGGGGGTCCGGGAGAGGCAATCAACCAATCAATTAATCAATCAATCATATTTATTGAGCGCTTATTGTATACAGAGCACTGTACTAAGCACTTGGGAAGTACAAGTTGGCAACATATAGAGACAGTCCCTACCCAACAGTGGGTTCACAGTCTAGAAGGGGGAGACAGAGAACAAAACCAAATATATTAACAAAATAAAATAGAATAGAATAGATATGTATAAGTAAAATAAATAAATGAATAGAGTAATAAATATGTACAAACATATATACAGGTGCTGTGGGGAAGGGAAGGAGGTAAGACGGGGGGATGGACGAGGGAGAGAGGAAGGAGGGGGCTCAGTCTCGGAAGGCCTCCTGGAGGAAGTGAGCTCTCCGTAGGGCCTTGAAGGGAGAAAGAGAGCTAGCTTGGCGGATGGGCAGAGGGAGGGCATTCTAGGCCCGGGGGATGACGTGGGCCGGGGGTCAACGGCGGGACAGGTGAGAACGAGGCATGGTGAGGAGGTGAGCGGCAGAGGAGCGGAGGGTGTGGGCTGGGCTGGAGAAGGAGAGAAGGGAGGTGAGGTAGGAGGGGGCGAGGGGATGGACAGCCTTGAAGCCCAGGGTGAGGAGTTTCTGCCTGATGCGCAGATTGATTGGTAGCCACTGGAGATTTTTGAGGAGAATAACATGCCTAGAGACTTCTTTCTACTGAGCCACGCTGCTCGGAGCTGGGATTAGAACCCAGGTCCTTCTGACTCTCAGGCCTAGACTCTATCCACTAGGCCACACTATTTTTCAATCTCTAATCATTTAATGTGTGCTGGGTTCTGGCGTAGATTCAAGATAATCAAATCAGGCAGAATCTTTGTCCCCCACAGGGCTTGTAATATAAGACGGGGAGAACAGGTAGGTTAAGTGACTGGCCCGAGGCCACCCAGTGGGTCCAGTGGAGATCTGGGATCAGAACTGGGATCCCCTGAGTTTTAATGCTTTTTGAATGAGGCCCCGCTCCTGCCCTAAACCATGATTTTTCCAGTCATTCTTCAATCGACAGTTTTTATTGAGTGTCCACTGCGTGCAGAGCTCGGAATTAAGCACTTGAATTGTTTGATGAAGCTAATAACATAATCTCTGCCCTCAAGAAATTTACAGTCTACTGTGAGCCCGTTGTTGGGTAGGGACCGTCTCTATATGTTGCCGACTTGTACTTCCCAAGCGCTTAGAGCCCGCTGTTGGGTAGGGACCATCTCTATATGTTGCAAACTTGTACTTCCCAAGCGCTTAGTACAGTGCTCTGCACACAGTAAGCACTCAATAAATACGATTGAATAAATTGAATGAATGAATGGGGGAGGCAGACACTAATGGCCTAGTGGAAAGAATCTGGACCTGGGAGTAAAGGGACCCAGGTGCTAATTCCAGGTGTGACACATTAATTAATTAATGATGGTATTTGTTAATCACTTACTGTGCCAGACACTGTACTAAGCACTGGGTTGGATGCACGTAAATCAGGTTGGGCACAGACCCCATCTCATTTAGGGCTCACGGTCTCACATTTTCCAAATGAGGTAACTGAGGCACAGAGAAGTGAAGTGACTTGCCCAAGGTCACACAGCAGAAAAGAGGTGGAGCAGGGTTTAGAACCCATGACCTTCTGACTCCTCCTCTATTCCCCTCCTTTATTCCATCCTCTATTCACTACCCTATGCAGCTTCTCTGTGTTTGTGTATGACCTTAGGAAAGTTACTTTATGTCTCTGGGCCTCAGTTTACTCAACTGTAAAATGAGGAATCAATACCTGTTCTCCCTCTCATTTTGACTGTGGGCCCCATGTAGGGAAGGGACTGCGGCTGATATGCTTATTTTGTCCCTACCGTATTGCTTAGTACACTGCTTAATACGCAGTAAATGCTTAACAGATATCACAGTTTTTCTAGTTGTTATTATTATTTTCATTGCTCTTACTATTATTGTTATTATTAATGTTGTTGTTATTATTACCGGGGGCTGGGCAGACTTTGGGACCAGGAGATATACTGGGGAATATTTTGTATTATGAAATTAATGAGGTGAATGGTGATGAAATAGCAACCCATCTAGCCCATACAGGAGATCTGTGAATTAACTGCTTTCTGGGACATTTAATCCACTAAATACCTACCCATTTAGTACTCCAGTGCCTATGTTTTTCCAACTATTTAACACAGTTGTGACTGATAGATGAAATCATGGATTCAGAGCACCTTCCCATGTCTGATGAAACCGGAATGGTATCTCAAGCAGGTCTGTAATGATGATAAGAAGAACCAAAGGTGGAATAATTTTAATATTTATTAAGAGCTATTATGTGGCAAGCACTATACTAAGCATTTGATTAGACACAAAATAATCAGTTCAGATACAGTCTGACCCACGAGAGGACGAACAGGTATTGAATCCCCATGTTACTAATGAAACATAAGGAAACATCCAAGGTCACACAACACTCAAGTGGCAGAGCAGGGGTTAGAACCCAGAAATTCTGATTTCTAGGCCCGTGAGCTTTTCACTAGGCTATGCTGCTTCTCATGTCCCCCAGCTAAATGGGTCTAAGAAAGATTAGATTTCAGCTTCCTCCCACGAGGGTCATTTTGAATCTTTCATATTTGAAATCTTCATCATGGATGGCTAGATAAAAATGGGAGTGAAGGACGTTCTGGGGCGGTTCTTGGAAAAGCAACAATCACCACTTTTCTGTTGTAGCTTTAAGGGTGGAGATTTGTCCCCTGTGGTCACCTGTATTTTCACATAATTAAACACTTCTCCAGGAATGTTTCCTTGTGCATGGCAGATGGCAAAGTGAGGCTTCAGGGTCACCCGATAATAAATCAAAGTCTGCTCCTCTCCCCGCACAAACAACACTTGCTGTTATTTGATGTTTTCAGAGGCTAGGTTTTATGTTTCCGCAGTCTCCGGCTTTTAGACTTTGTCTAGCAAATACCCGTACCTTACCCACCCAAGCAGAACATATGTGCCCTATAACAGGAAATGGGTCGTCGCTGGGTATATTGAGATTGAGTCAAGATTTCCTAGGGTTTAAACTTCTCCGCAGCAAGATGCTTGATTGGATGCATTTTCTTGAATTCAGTCAGTTTCTGAATTTTTTCATTACACTTCAGTCGCTTCCAACTGCCAACTTATTCTCTCATTATATCGTCTCATGCTTCCCACATGGAAAGTTATACTCATTTTTAAACATTGGGTTATGAAACAGAATTTTCTGTTCAATCATTTTATATTTGAAAACTTTTCCCCTGACAATTGAATGTGTTCTTAAGGCTTGTAAATAATGTGAACATTGTATGAAGTGAGGCTGTAGAGTTAGGCATATCTTAACTAGAGTAATAATAATAATAATAATAATAATAATAATAATAACAATGGCATTTATTAAGTGCTTACTATGTGCAAAGCACTGTTCAAAGCTCTGGGGAGGTTACAAGGTGATCAGGTTGTCCCATGGGGGGCTCACAGTCTTCATCCCCATTTTATAGATGAGAGAAGTGAAGGCCCGGATAAGTGAAGTGATTTGTCCAAAGTCACACAGCTGACAAGTGGCGGAGCTGGGATTTGAACCCATGACCTCTGACTCCAAAGCCCGCACTCTTTCCACTGAGCCACACTGCTTCTCCGTTGTGAAGTGGGTGACAAACTTCCAAAAAATGTTTGGAATTGGAGAATATTTTCCAAAATATTTCCCCAAATGGGAGCAAAATGCCCAGAATGTTTGGAGTTCCGGGGTCTGTAATGAGGAAAGGGGAAGGAATTTCTATCCTCTCGAAACTGCCCAGGGGCTGGTAAGCTACAAAACATTTGGGAAAGTTATGGCAATTTCTCACTCAGTACAATTTTAGCTGAAGGTTGGGAAGGAACTCCCAGATTCCATTTATTAAGCATAAATAAATGCTAGAAGCTAAATAAATGGCCTAGAAGGAGCCCCCTTCTTCCTCTCCCCCTCCTCCCCCTCCCCATCCTCCCGCCTTACCTCCTTCCCCTCCCCACGGCACCTGTATATATGTTTGTACATATTTATTACGCTATTTATTTTACTTGTACATATTTACTATTCTATTTATTTTATTTTGTTAATATATTTTGTTTTGTTGTCAGTCTCCCCTTTCTAGACTGTGAGCCTGCTGTTGGGTAGGGACCATCTCTATATGTTGCCAACTTGCAGTTCCCAAGTGCTTAGTACAGTGCTCTGCACACAGTCAGCGCTCAATAAATTCGATTGAATGAATGAATGAATGAATGAACTCAGGAACACCCCTCCCCTCTCATCAATCAATAAATTACAGTGTAGTCTAGTGGAAAAAACACGGGCCTGGAAGTAAGAAAACCGAGATTCTAATCCCAGTTCTGCCACCTGCCTGCCGTCTGACTTTGGGGAATTCCCGGAATTTCTCTGTGCCTCATTTTCCTCTTCTGTAAAATGGGGATTTAATACCTGTTCTTCCTCCTACTTAAACTGGGAGCCTAATGTGACAGAGAGACTGGATTGGGACTGGTTATCTTGTATCTATCCCAGTGTTTAATGTTGTCCTTGATGCATAGTCAAATGTCTACAAATGTCATTATTAATGGTAATACTATTTATTTCTGAAGCAGCGTGGCCTAGTGGAAAGAGCACAGGCAGGGAGTCAGAGGTGGTGGGTTCTAATCCTAGCTCTGCCACATATCTGCTGTGGGCAAGTCACTGAACTTCTCAGTGCCCCAGTTGCCTCATCTGTAAAATAGAGATCAAGATTGTAAGCCCCATGAGGGACTGTGTCCTACCTTGGGTAGGGACCGTCTCTATATGTTGCCAACTTGTACTTCCCAAATGCTTAATACAGTCTTCTGCACACAATAAGCGCTCAATAAATACGATTGAATGAATGAAACTGATTACCTTATAACTACCCCAGCTCATAGAACAGTGCTTGGCACACAGTAAGTGCTTAACAAATACCACAAATACAATTATTATTTAGTAAGCATTAAGCGTGTGCAGAGCCCTAAGAGCTCAGAGAGAATACACAGGTTGGAATTAGACACAGTAACTAGCAAAGCCCTGGGATTATTAATAATCTCGAATTGTACCTTCCAAGCACTTAGGACAGTGTTATGCACACAGTAAGAGCTCAATAAATATGATTGAATGAATGAATGAATGTATAGGCATCTAGGTCCTGTTCTCTGAATAAGTCCTCATTTCCCCTACTCCCTCCCCCTCTTTCTGTGTCACCTATGCACCTGGATATTTATCAATCAATCAATCAATCGTATTTATTGAGCGCTTACTGTGTGCAGAGCACTGTACTAAGTGCTTGGGAAGTACAAGTTGGCAACATATAGAGACGGTCCCTACCCAACAGTGGGCCCACAGTCTAAAAGGGGGAGACAGAGAACAAAACCAAACATACTAACAAAATAAAATAAATAGTCACTGTCAGTCAGTCAGTCAGTTGTACTGACTGGGTGCTTACTATCTGCAGAGCACTGTACTAAGTGCTTGGGAGAGTACAATATATCAATATAACAATGCACCTTCGATATAACAATAATTTACTGTACCTTCAGCCCTACAATACTTATGTACATATCCATAATGTATTTTAATGTTGCTCTCCCCCTCTAGACTGCAAGCTTCCTATAGGCAGGGAACTTGTTTACAAACTCTGCTATATTGTATTCTCCCAAGCACTTAGTACAGTGCTCTGCACACAGTAAGTATTCAATAAATACCAATGATTGATGGATTGATGACCTCCCTAAACCTTTCCTTAACAAATTGGTCAGTAGCTCTTGTAACATGGACTTTGTCAATTAGTGGTACTTACTGAGAGCTTACTGTGTGCAGAGCACGCTACTAAGCGTTTGTCATTGTCCTCTTCTAAAAACTGGATTGCAAATCTCTGCCAACTCCTTATTTAAATAGCCAGTGACCCTCACAAAATTAAGCTAGGGAGCCCAGTTTAGTCTCCCTGTTCTCAGACATTTTATTATGCTGCTTTCCTATCAGGCACTTGGTCCATAATTTCTACTCCAGGAGACACAACTATATCTAAGCACAACTAGATCTATATCTATATCTAAGCCCCCCTTTTCCTCCCAGACTAAGCTCCCATTTTCCTCTGCACCCCATCCATTCCTCATTTTCCTGACCTTTGCTCACCCGCCCACAACACTTGTGTAAAGAGGTACATATTTATAATTATGATACTTTTGATTTTTATTAATGATGTGTATATATCTATAATTCTACTTATTTATAATGATGCTACTGATACCTGTTTACTTGTTTTGATGTCTGTCTCCCCCCCTTCTAGACTGTGAGCCCATTTTGGGCAAGGATTGTCTCTATTTGTTGCTGAATTGTACTTCCAAAGCATTTAGTACAGCGCTGTGCACACAGTAAGCACTCAATAAGTATGATTGAATGAATGAATGAATGAATATGTGACAATTACCATACAATTTACATGATCTCATATGCCAGCAAGGTATTGCTAAAAGTTATACAGCATCAAATGGAGATGGAATGTGAATTGCCTGATAGTCAAGCAGGATTCTGGAAAGGATGAAGGACATGTGATATTATTGCAGAAATCTTTTGGACAGTTGAAAGGGCAAGAGGATAACAAAAGGAAGTCAGCATGTGCTTTATTGATTAGAGTAAGGTCTTTGACTATGAGGATCACAAGAAGCTCTGGAGCACATTAAGGAAAATGAGCATGCCGGACCATTTGATTGCATTAATGTGGAACCAGTATGCCAAACAGGAGGCTACAATAAGAACAAAATATGGACAAACTGATTGGATTCCCATCGGTAAGGGTATAAAACAAGGATGTACCTTACTGCCTTATCTGTTTATCCTTTTTGCTGATTACATAATGAGAGAAGCTGGATTGGATGAAGATGAATGGGGAGTAAAGATTGGAGAAAGAAATATAAGCAACCTATGCTGATGATACTACCTGACTAGCGGAAAGCGAAGATTTGAAAAGCTTATTATTAAAAGTTAAGGAGCAGAGCGAAAAGATAGGCCTGCGTTTGAATGTCAAGAAAACAAAGCTCATGACAGCTGGTAGTTTGAACAAATTTATAGCGGATGGAGAGAAGAATGAAATAGTTGACCATTTTTCCCTCCTGGGATCGATAATCATTAATGAAGGAACTATTAGTCAAGAGATACTTTGAAGATTAATGTCAGAAAAATATGGTATCAAAAGCCTGGAAAAAAAATTATGAAATGTGCCGATGTAACAGTTGCCACAGAAATACAAGTTGTCAATTCTACAGTGTTGTCAGTGACAGTATACGGATCCAAAAGCTGGACAGTGAAAAAACAGGACAGAAAGAGCATCGACTCTTTTGAAATGCAGTGTTGTAGAAGGCCTCCGTGAATACCACAGACTGCCTGAAAAACAAATAAATGGGTTTTGGAGCAAATTAAGCCAAGGTGATCTTTGAAAGGCCAAATTACTCGGTTTAGATTAGCGTAATTTGGGCACGTCATCCAGAGAGTTAATTCTCTGGAAAAGACACTAATGCGAGGAAAAGTCCAGGGAAAACATGGAAGAGGTTGACCAGCATCTAGATGGTTAGAAAACACAACAACAATAATGGATGAATCATTAGCAAGGTTACGGATTATGGAAGAGAGGACTTTCTGGAGTTTAGGACAATGCTCTGCACACAGTAAGCACTCAATAAATACAATTGAATGAATGAATGGAGAAAACGGATCCATAGAGTCTCCGGGAATCGGAAACAACTCAATGGAATTTGATAATAATGATAAATCACAAATTTTCAGGGAATTCCAAAGTCCTTTATTTTTACCTTAACATTTTTTTGAGGAAAAAGTATCTACCAGTTTGTCTTGCTGCCAGGCTTCTCATGTGGTCTCCTTTCCAGCAGGACAATTTCCCTCTCCCCTGTCACCTGAGCCATTCAAGTATTTCTTTAAAGTTTTATTCCAAGCATGTCCCTCCCTTTCCTTTCCCATACCCTGTGCTTTTTTTTTTACAACAGTCCTTCATTTGTTCTGTAATCTCTATGTGTGTGATTTCCCTTTCTCAGAATTTTCTGTAAGCATCTCCTCAATTTCCCATGATGATTCCTCCCCCTCCACTGCCTTCCATTGTTCCTCCTCTCTGCATTTTTTGTAGTCTTTTCAACATCTCTGCCAATCCCAGGCCACACTCCCTTCAATTATCCCCATCGTTTGGCCTTTGTCTCCTCCTAGCCTAAACAAAATTTGCTCCAATCTCCAAACTCCTTTCCGGAACTTCCCTATCTCTCCAGAATCAATGGGCACCTTCAGCAGTGCATGATCCAAAAATTACACTTGGATTTGATTGCGTCCCACATTAATTATCAATGCTTTCTTCTAAAGAGATTGTATCTATTTGGCTTAATTTAATTAATTTAATTTAATAATGGCATTTATTAAGTGCTTACTATGAGCAAAGCACTGTTCTAAGCGCTGGGAAGGTTAGAAGGTGATCAGGTTTTCCCACAGGGGGCTCACAGTATTAATCCCCATTTTACAGTTGAGGTAACTGAGGCTCAGAGAAGTTAAGTGACTTGCCCAAGGTCACACAGCTGACAATTGGAGAAGCTGGGATTATGTCTTGCCCTCTCTTTTTTCTCATTAATGATGGACACTGACCATTTTGTTCACCCAACCCCTCCATCATCATCACCACCATCTGTATTTATTGAGAGTTTATTGGGTTCAGTACTAGGGGAAGCTGATATACTGTGTGCAGTCCTAGGGGAAGAGAAGCAGCGTGGCTCAGTGGAACAAGCATGGTCTTGGGAGTCAGAAGTCATGGGTTCTAATCATGGCTCCGCCACTTGTCAGCTGTGTGGCTTTGGGCAAGTCACTTAATTTCTCTGGGCCTCAGTTACCTCATCTGTAAAATGGGGATTAACACTGTGAGCCCTGATTACCTTGTATCCCCCCCCCAGCGCTTAGAACAGTGCTTGGCACATAGTAAGCACTTAACAAATGCCATCATCATTATCATTATTATTATTATTACTATTATTACCTTGAGTAGCTGCCCCACTAAAAAACAAAACAAAAACCTGTCAGTAGCTCCAGAGAGGAAAGGATTCATCCTCTGCTATCTGCCCATCAGTGGTATTTCTTGGGCACCTACTGGGGAGCAAAGCACAGTAGCAAGCATTTATGAGAGCTCCACAGAAGCCGCACCCATGTTCATTCGATCTCATGATGAGAAAGATAGACAAAACATATCTGCGGATAATGTGCCTAGGAAAATATAACGGGAACCGGATACCGCGGACTGCATGAAAAACAAACAAATGGATTTTGGAACAAATTAAACCAAGGTGGTCTTCCTAAGACCAAATGACTCGACTTAGATTAGCATATTTGGGGCACATAATCAGGAGGACTAATTCTCTGAAGAAGACACTAATGCTAGGAAAAGTCCAAGGAAAATGCGGAAGAAGCAGAATCGCAGCTAGATGGATAGAGACCATAACAGTGATAAGGAAAGAACCATTAGAAAGGTTGTGGATTATGGCAGAGGACAGGATGTGCTGGAGAAAGTATATCCTTGGAGTCGCTATGAATCGGAAATGACTCGACGGCACATAATAATAATAGTCTAATCCATGGTGTCACTATGGGTCGGACATGACTCAACAGCATAAGACAACAACGATAATGACAGGCTGGAATCACAAAATAAGTAATTGAATATACTAATGAGAATCCAAATAGAAAATGCACATGCACACAAAGGCTGATGATAGAAATGAGTACATATGTGTTAGAAGTAGGGATTTACATAACAGTAATAATAATAATAATAATTGTGGGTCTATGTTAAGTGCTTATTATGTGCCAAACGCTGTCCTAAGCGCTGGGGAAGATTCAAGGTAATGAGGTTCTACATGGGGCTGACAGTCTAAATAATAATAATCAATCAATCAATCATACTTATTGAGCTCTTACTGTGTGCAGAGCACTGTACTAAGCACTTGGGAAGTACAAGTTGGCAACACATTGAGACGATCCCTACCCAACAGTAGGCTCACAGTCTATAATAATAATGATGGCATTTATTAAGCGCTTACTATGTGCAAAGCACTGTTCTAAGCACTGGGGAGACTACAGGGTGATCAGGTTGTCCCACGGGGGGCTCACAGTCTTCACCCCCATTTTACAGATGAGGGAACTGAGGCCCAGAGAAGTGAAGTGACTTGCCCAAAGTCACACAGCTGACAAGTGGCGAAGCCGGAACCCATTACCACTGACTCCAAAGCCCAGGCTCTTTCCACTGAGCCATGCTGCTTCTCAAGGGAACACAGGCAATGAATATCCATTTTGCAGTTGAGGGAACAGAGGCCCCCCAAGAAGTGAAGTGACTTACCCAAGGACACACAGCAGACAAGTGGCAGAGACAGTATATATGTATACTGTATATATATGCATATGTATATATGTTTGTACATATTTATTACTCTATTTATTTATTTATTTTACTTGTACATATCTATTCCATTTATTTTATTTTGTTAGTATGTTTGGTTTTGTTCTCTGTCTCCCCCTTTTAGACTGTGAGCCCACTGTTGGATAGGGACTGTCTTTATATGTTGCCAATTTGTACTTCCCAAGCGCTTAGTACAGTGCTCTGCACATAGTAAGTTCTCAATAAATACGATTGATGATGATGACAGGATTGGAACTCAGGTTCCCTGTCTCTCAGGCCTGTGCTCTTTTCGCTAGGCACTCGCCTCAGATGTCAGCATCTTCCACAGACATTACCGGTGCAGGTACGGAGCTTCTGCAAGTGAAACAGTCCAGCTGCATCTGGGCCATTGCCATGGTTTGAGTGAGTCCTAGCCTAGTCATATCCTGCCTACGACCCTGCTGATACTTCTCTGTGCCTCAGTTCCCTCATCTGTAAAATGGGGGTGAAGACTGTGAGTCCTCCATGGGACAACCTGATCACCTTGTAGCCTCCCCAGTGCTTAGTACAGTGCTCGGCACACAGTAAGCGCTCAAGAAATACGATTGATTGATTGATACCCCCATGTGGTACCATCCTCTGTGTTGAGCGCCCTGTTTGAGCGTGAGCCCCATACCACATCTTTGCATAAAGCTCCACCCAAAAAGTGATGGAGGCTTTCGGTTTCCTGGACACTAGAAGAGGCTTCATCTGATGGGCGACCTTGGGCAAGTCACTTAACTTATGCCTACCTCAGTTTCCTCATCTATACAATAAGAATGAAATACCTCTTCTCCCTCCCCCTTAGACTTTGAGCACCATATGGGACAGAGACGGTATCAGATCTGATTATCTTGTATTTACCCAGTGCTTAGCATAGTGCTTGAACATGCTAATTTCAGCGTGGTTCAGTGGCAAGAGCCCGGGCTTGGGAATCAGAGGTCATGGGTTCTAATCCCGGCTCCGCCGCTTGTCAGCTGTGTGACTTTGGGCAAGTCACTTAACTTCTCTGTGCCTCAGTTACCTCATCTGGAAAATGGGGATTAAGACAGTGAGCCCCACGTGGGACAACCTAATCACCTTGTTTCCCCCCCCAGTGCTTAGAACAGTGTTTTGCACACAGTAAGTGCTTAATAAATACCGTTACTATTAATAGTACTAGTATTAACAATGATCACAATAATTAGTTCCCGAGGTTCCCAATGTCTATCTTTCATTCATTTAATCGTATTTATTGAGCGCTTACTGTGTGCAGAGCACTGTACTAAGCGCTTGGGAAGTCCAAGTTGGCAACATATAGAGATGGTCCCTACCCAACAGCAGGCTCGCAGTCTAGAAGGGGGAGACAGAGAACAAAACAAAACATCTTAACAAAATAAAATAAATAGAATAAATATGGACAAATAAAATAGAGTAATAAATCTGTACAAACATATATTTATTGAGCGCTTACTGTGTGCAGAGCACTGTACGAAGCGCTTGGGAAGTACAAGTTGGCAACATATAGACACGGTCCCTACCCAACAGCAGGCTCACAGTCTAGAAGGGGGAGACGGACAACAAAACAAAACATATTAACAAAATAAAATAAATAGAATAAATATGGACAAATAAAATTAATAGAGTAATAAATACGTGCATACATATATTTATTGAGCGCTTATATCTTATTTCTCTTTTTTAAATGATCATATAATTGATCAATCAGTGGTATTTACTGAGTGCCTATTGAATGTTGAGCACTCTTCTAAGCACTTAGAAGAGTACAATACAACAGGGTTGGTATTTATGCTCCCTGCCTACAAGTAGCTTACAATCCACAGGGGGACACAGAGATAATAATAATAATAATAATAATAATAATAATAATAATAATAATAATAATAATAACAACAACAACAACAGTTCACAGGTTGCCAGATGAACCCTGGGATTCAAATCTCCCCTCTCCCATACTGTCCTTCACCTCTTGTCCTGGAATTTGATCCAATAAAATACAAATCAGAGAAAGTAAAGCATTGATGGACTACAGCAAGATGTTCTATTGTACTTCACCACAAATGCTTGTTAACCCCAAATGCTTTGTAACTTCTAGACTGTGAGCCCGTTGTTGGGTAGGGACCGTCTCTATATGTTGCCAACTTGTACTTTCCAAGCGATTAGCGCAGTGCTCTGTGCACAGTAAGCACTCAATAAATACGATTGAATGAATATGTTGCCAACTTGTACTTCCCAAGCACTTAGTGCAGTGCTCTGCACACAGTAAGCGCTCGATAAATACGATTGAATGAATGAACCCCATTCGCTGATCAGTAAAAACAATGATGACTTCCTGTCGCAAAAACCAAAATGTTAGTTTGAGTCACATCAAAGACAGAAAGAAATTCAGTCATCCCCTAGATTTTAGCAGATGAATACTTAAGATGTAGCCTAGAAAGATTTTCCAGGAAGGACTAATCATTTGGGATCTCTCCTTCAAAATTCAGCTTGCACTGCTTTGCAATGGGGTTACTAAGTGTTTTACCATTCATGCAAATAACTTTATTTCTAATTTTTCCTCCTCATCTGTCCATTGCATACAAGGGTACAATCTCTCATAGCAACACAGGACAATTTCTCCCTTGAACAAAATAGCTCATCTCAAATCTTTTCCCAGAGAGAATCACTTTTAACCGAGACAAATTCTTGGGAATCTTTGAATAAAAGAAACTTTTCGTTTGGTTTAATGTCATGATTGCCTCAACTAATTCTCAGTGGCCATTTTCTCACACCTGCTTTTTAAGCATAAAAACCGTGCTCTTAAAGAATGTTGTTTATACAAAGGTTGGGTCATGAAGGTAACTGAGGTACAGAAAAGTAATAATACTAATACTACTAACAATAATGGCATTTGTTAAGTGCTTACTATGTGCAAAGCACTGTTCTAAGCGCTGGAATAGATACAAGATGATCAGGTTGTCCCACGTGGGGCTCACAGTCTTCACCCCCATTTTACAGATGAGGTAACTGAGGCACAGAGAAGTCAAGTTACTTGCCCAAAGTCACACAGCAGACATGTGGCGGAGCCGGAATATGATCCCATGACCTCTGACTCCAAAGCCCTTGCTCTTTCCACTGAACCGTGCTGCTTCTCTAAAAGTAAAGTGACTCACCCAAGGTCACACACACACACCAAGCACTTAGTACAGTGCTCTGCACACAGAAAGCGCTCAATAAATACGATTGAATGAACACATATAATAGACAAGTGGTGGAGCCAGAATTAGAACCTGTGGCCTTCTGACTCCCTGCCTGTGCTGCTTCTCATTTCATGCTCAGGAAGCAGCCTGGCTCAGTGGAAAGGGCCTGGGCTTTGGAGTCAGAAGCCATGGGTTCAAATCACAGCTCTGCAACTTGTCAGCTGTGGGCCTTTGGGCAAGTCACTTCACTTCTCTGGGCCTCAGTTCCCTCATCTGTAAAACGGGGATGAAGACTGTGAGCCGCTTGTGGGACAACCTGATTACCTTGTATCTACCCCAGTGCTTAGAACAGTGCTTTGCACATAGTAAGTGCTTAATAAATACCAACATCATTATTATTATTATTATTATTATTATTATTATTATTATTATTATTATTATGCTCACTCTATCTAGGCAGGGGAATCCTGCTCCGACTCTGCAGGTGATGGTGTATTGAGCACATGTTAATCCAACCAGTTTGAGAATATCTAGGCAGATTGTCTATCTTGCATCCAGCTTCAACCCCAGTTTCACTAAGCTCTATTAAGATGACCACTTATCAAACAGTACATCAATTAATCATATTTATTGAGTGCTTATTGTGTGCAGAGCACTGTAGTGAGTATTGGGAGCGTACAACAGAGTGGATAGACACATTCCCTGCCCACCACAAGCTTACTGTCTGGAGAGGAAGACAGGTGATATTATTTATAAATAAAATATTAATAAAGTAAGGAGCTGTACACAAGTGTTGTGGGAATGACGGTGGGATGAATAAAGGGTGATTCTATTTGTTCATTCATTCATTCAATCGTATTTATTGAGCACTTACTGTGTGCAGAGCACTATACTAAGCGCTTGGGAAGTCCAAGTTGGCAACACACAGAGACAGGCCCTACCCAACAGCGGGCTCACAGTCTAGAAGGGGGAGATAGACAACAAAACAAAGCATATTAACAAAATAAAATAAATAGAATAAATTTCTACAAATAAAATAAATAAATAAATAAATAGAGTAACAAATACGTACAAACATATATACATATATACAGGTGCTGTGGGGAGGGGAAGGAGGTAAGGCAGGGAGGATGGGGGATTTTTTATAAATAAAAAAATTAATAAATTAAGGCTTTGTACACAAGTGTTGTGGGAATGATGGTGGGATGAATAAAGGGTGATTGTATTTGTTCTGACGACTTGACCTCTGTCCCCATGTTTTGTTTTGTTGTCTGTCTCCCCCTTCTAGACTGTGAGCCCGTTGTTGGGTAGGGACCGTCTCTCTATGTTGCCGACTTGTACTTCCCAAGCGCTTAGTACAGTGTTCTGTCACAGTAAGCACTCAATAAATACGACTGAATGAATGAAAGGGTGACATCCAAGTGCTACGTAAATACAAAAGGGAGTGGGAGCAGAGGAAATGGGGTCTTAGGGAAGACTTCTTAAAGCAGTTGTGCTTTGAATAAAGTTCTGAAAGTGGGGAGAGTGACTCTCTGTCCGATATGAAGAAGGAGGGCATTCCAGGCCAGAGACAAAATGTGGGCAAGAGGTTGGCAGCAACGTAGTTGAGATCAAGCTACAGTGAGTAGGTTGGAATGAGAGAAGTGAAATAAACAGGCTGGGTTGTAGTGGGAAAGCAGCAAGGTAAGGGGTGTAGAGGGGACAAGGTGATTGAGTGCTTTAAAGTTGATGGTAAGGAGTTTTTGTGTGATGTGAAGGTGGGATGTGATGCCAATTTGTACTTCCCAAGCGCTTAGTACAGTGCTCTGCACATAGTAAGCGCTCAATAAATACGATTGATTGATTGATTGATTGGACAACCTCTGGAGGTTTTTGAAGAGTGGTGAAACATGAACTAAATGGCTTTGAAGAAAAATAATCCGGGCAGCAAGGTGAAATATGGACTGGAGCAGGGAGGTCCGCGAGGAGGCTGATGCAGTAATCAAAACGAGATAGGATAAGTGCTTGGATTAGCATGGTAGTTCTTTGGATAGAGATGAAACGGCGGATTTTAGTGAGGAAAGGTTGAACTGAAAGGATTTGGCGACATTGAATATGTGCATCAATCAATCAATCAATCGTATCTATTGAGCGCTTACTATGTGCAGAGCACTGTACTAAGCGCTTGGGAAGTACAAATTGGCAACACATAGAGACAGTCCCTACCCAACAGTGGGCTCACAGTCTAAAAGGGGGAGACAGAGAACAGAACCAAACATACCAACAAAATAAAATAAATAGGATAGAAATGTACAAGTAAAATAAATAAATAAATAAATAAATAGAGTAATAAATATGTACAACCATATATACATATATACAGGTGCTGTGGGGAAAGGAAGGAGGTAAGATGGGGGGATGGAGAGGGGGACGAGGGGGAGAGGAAGGAAGGGGCTCAGTCTGGGAAGGCCTCCTGGAGGAGGTGAGCTCTCAGCAGGGCCTTGAAGGGAGGAAGAGAGCTAGCTTGGCGGGTGGGCAGAGGGAGGGCATTCCAGGCCCGGGGGACGACGTGGGCCGGGGGTCGACGGCGGGACAGGTAAGAACGAGGCCCAACGGTGAGGAGATTAGCGGCAGAGGAGCGGAGGGTGCGGGCTGGGCTGGAGAAGGAGAGAAGGGAGGGGAGGTAGGAGGGGGCGAGGGGATGAACAGCCTTGAAGCCCAGGGTGAGGAGTTTCTGCCTGATGCGCAGATTGATTGGTAGCCACTGGAGATTTTTGAGGAGGGGAGTAATATGCCCAGAGCGTTTCTGGACAAAGATAATCCGGGCAGCAGCATGAAGTATGGATTGAAGTGGAGAGAGACACGAGGATGGGAGATCAGAGAGAAGGCTGGTGCAGTAGTCCAGACGGGATAGGATGAGAGCTTGAATGTGCATTACAGGCTTGGGAGACAAGAAGTGTGGTGGTGCTGTCTACAGTGATGGGAAAGTCAGGACGAGAACAGGGTTTGGGTGGGAAGATAAATTGGAGGTCTGGCGGGACATCCAAGTAGAGATGTCCTGAAGGCAGGAGGAAATAAGAGTCTTTCAGAGAAGGAGAGAGATCAAGGCTGGAGATGTAGATTTTGGAATCATCTGTGTAGAGATGGTAGTTGAAGTCATGGGAGCAAATGAGTTCAGCAAGTTAATAGGTGCAAATGAAGAATAGAAGGGGACCCAGATCTGAGCCTTGAGGAACTCCAACAGTTAGGGGATGGGAGGCAGAGGAGGAGCCCAGGAAAGAGACTGAGAATGAGCGACCAGAGAGACAGGAGGAGAACCAGTAGAAGACAATTTCAGTGAAGCCACGTTTAGATAACATTTCCAGGAAAAGGGAGTGGCCAACGTGGTCAAAGGCAGCTGAGAGATTGAAGAGGATTAGGATGGGGTAGAGGCCATTTGATTTGGTGAGGAGATTGCTTGTGATCTTTGAGGAGGTGGTTTCAGTGGAGTGAGGGAGTGGAAGCTAGATTGTAGGAGGTCAAAGAGAGATTTGGAGGACAGGAAATGGAGACAGAGGGCATAGACAACTCACTCAAGGAGTTCAGAAAGGAACGATAGGAGGGAGAGGAGGCAATAACTGGATGGAGCTGTGGGGTCAAGGGATGGTTTTTCTAGGATACGGGGAGATATGAGCATGTTTAATAATAATAATAATTATAATGTTGATATTTGTTAAGCGCTTACTATGTGCCAAGCACTGTTCTAAGCACTGGAGAGGTTACACGGTGATCAGGTTGTCCCCCGGGGGGGATCACAGTCTTAATCCCCATTTTACATATGAGATAACTGAGGCACAGAGAAGTTGAGTGACTTGCCAAAAGTCACACAGCTAAGTGGTGGAGCCAGGATTTGAACCCATGACCTCTGACTCCAAAGCCCGTGCTCTTTCCACTGAGCCATGCTGCTTCTTTAATAATAATAATAATAATGTTGGCATTTGTAAAGCGCTTACTATGTGCCAAGCACTGTTCTAAGCACTGGGGCAGATACAAGGTAATCAGGCTGTCCTATGTGGAGCTCACAGTCTTAATCCCCATTTTACAGATGAGGGAACGGAGGCACAGAGAAGTGAAGTGACTTAGCCAACATCACAGAGCTGACATGTGAGGGAGTAGGGATTAGAACCCATGACCTCTGACTCCCAAGCCCTTGCTGTTACCACTAAGGCAGAAAGCAATGTGGGGAAAGCCACTGGAGGTAAACAGTTGAAGATGGCAGTCAGGGAGGGAAGAAGAGAGGGGGCAAGCACTTTGATAAGGTGAGTTGGAGGCACAGGTAGAGGGGGTGGATTTCGAAAGGAGGCAAATTTCCTCTAGAGATATAGCTGGGAAAGATGGAAGTATAGAAAAAGGGGCAGGAGGAGGAAGGGACTGAAAAGGAGCAGGGGAAATTTTAGGGAGAGCACACCTGATTATTTCAATTTTCTCAATAAAGTCCGTGGCCAGGTTATTAGGGGCAAGATACTGGGGAGGCTGGGGCACAAGGGGTTTGAGGAGGGAGTTAAACATCTGAAACAGCTGGTGAGGGAAATAATAATAATAATAATGGCATTTATTAAGCGCTGACTATGTGTAAAGCACTGTTCTAAGCGCTGGAAAGGTTACAAGGTGATCAGCTTGTCCCACGTGGGGCTCACAACATGGCTCAGTGGAAAGAGCACGGGCTTTGGAGTCAGAGGTCATGGGTTCGAATTCTGGCTCAACCACATTTCTGCTGTGTGACCTTGGGCAAGTCACTTAACTTCTCTGAGCCTCAGTTACCTCATTTTGTAAAAAATGGGGATTAAGACTGTGAGCCCCACGTGCGACAACCTGATCACCTTGTATCCCCCCAGCGCTTAGAACAGTGCTTTGCAAATAGTAAGCGCTTAACAAATGCCATCATTATTATTAATCCCCATTTTACAGATGAGATAACTGAGGCCCAGAGAAGTTAAGTGACTTGCCTAAAGTCACACAGCTGACAAGTGGCAGAGCCGGGATTTGAACCCATGACCTCTGACTCCCAAGCCCGGGCTCTTTCCACTGAGTCACACTGCTTCTCTAAGTGTTCTAAGAAATGGGAATGGGACCCGAAGAAGATGGAGAAATAATGTTGCCAGGTAGTGGAGAGGGCAGAGTTAAAGCAGGAAAGGATGAAACTGAGGTGGAGGAGGTCAGCCTGATAGCTGGATTTCCACCAGCAGTGCCAGGTGGCTCAAGCACAGGAGTGAAGGAAGTGAAGAAGCCCAGTGGCCTCCGTTGCCATGGAGGTGATTCATTCATTCATTTGTATTTATTGAGCGCTTACTGTGTGCAGACCACCGTACTAAGCACTTGGGAAGTACAAATTAGGATCCAGGGCTGTGGTTAGTGGTACGAGACGGGTGACGGATTAGGGGAGTGAGTTGAGTTCAGTAGAGATGGTGGTGATGAGGACATCAGTATGGTTGTACATATTTATTACTCTATTTATTTATTTATTTATTTTACTTGTACATTTCTATCCTATTTATTTTATTTTGTTGGTATATTTGGTTCTGTTCTCTGTCTCCCCCTTTTAGACTGTGAGCCCACTGTTGGGTAGGGACTGTCTCTATGTGTTGCCAATTTGTACTTCCCAAGCGCTTAGTACAGTGCTCTGCACATAGTAAGCGCTCAATAAATATGATTGATTGATTGATTGATCAGTTAGGTCGTCTAAGGAAGGTAGTTTGGGTTTGGAGGCTAAATGGGGCACGATGACTTAAGAAAATTGGTTCAGATCAAAAGAGCAGAAGTCTCTTTTGGGGAACAGGACAGATTGCGGGGAGGGGTGTATGGAGGAAAGGTGAGTGAGGAGGCTGTGGTTGGATAGAGGGATTTCAGAATTGGGGAGGGTAAAGATTGTACCTTGACTAGAGATGATGAGACAGAGTGTGTGTTTAAGTTGCTGAGTGGCTGAGGAGTGGTGGAGCTACTGGGTAGGGACCGTCTCTATATGTTGCCAACTTGTACTTCCCAAACGCCTAGTACAGTGCTCTGCACACAGTAAGCGCTCAATAAATACGATTGATGATGATGGAGCAGGAGGTAAGTGGAGTTGAGTCCTTACTGTATTCTGCTACTCAATCAATCAGTGTTACTTACTGAGCACTTACTGTGTGCAGAGCATTGAACTCACTGCTTGGGAGAATACAATAAATTACAGGAGTGGCATCTACCAATCAATCATTTGTGTTTATTGAGTTCTTACTGTGTGGAGAGCACTGTACTAAGCTCTTCAGAGAATACAGAGAAGCAGCATGGCTACAGAGAAGCAGCGTGGCTCAGTGGAAAGAGTATGAGTTTTGGAGTCAGGGGTCATGGGTTCAAATTCCGGCTCCTCCAATTGTCAGCTGTGTGACTCTGGGCAAGTGACTTAACATCTCTGTACCTCAGTTACTTAATCTGTAAAACGGGGATGAAGACTGTGAGCCCCCCGTGGGACAATCTGATCACCTTGTAACCTCCCCAGTGCTTAGAATAGTGCTTTGCACATAGTAAGCGCTTAGTAAATGCCATCATTATTATTACACTGTAACAGAGTTGGTAACCATGTTCCTTGCCAAAGCAAGTTTAGACACAAGCATTTAATATATACCATGGAGTGATTGATTGGTGCTGTGTGTGTAAAATGCTCTTACTGTTACCATCCACATTCCAATCATACTGGGTTCCAATCCCAGCTCCACCACATACCTGTTCTGTGACCTTGGGCAAGTCACTTAATTATCTGTGCCTCAGCTCCCTCATCTGCAAAATGGGGTTCAAGACCTATTCTCCCTCCCCTTTAGACTGTGAGGTCCATGTGGAACTTGATTATCTTGTGTCTTCCCCAGTGCTAAGTACAGTGACTGACACCCACTATGTACTTAAGTACTGCAATTATTATTATCCTTATGGTATGTGCCACTTCGCTAGACAGAGGTGGGAATGAGCAGGACTAAACTAGTAAAATTATAACGTAACTATTAAGTCTTTCCATGAAGAAGAGAAAAGAAGAAAAGGTTCTCTCCCTTTGACACTATGAGAAAGAAATGTCAGCTCCGTGTGGGATAGGGACTGTGTCCCACCATATTTGCTCGTATTCACCTCAGCACATAGTACAGTACTTGGCACATACTAAGAGCTTAACAAACATCACAATTATTATCATTATTATTATTCATTCAATTGTATTTATTGAGCTCTTACTGTGTGCAGAGCACTGTACTAAGCACAATTCGGCATCAGATAGAGACAATCCCTACCCAATAATGGGCTCACAGTCTGGAATTATTATTAATAATTCCCAACATTCTCCTTGACCTGTAGAACAGAACTGGACTCATTAGGTGGCCAAGAATGCATTTTGTTTCATCATTAAAAGGAACGGTGGTGTTTTGATTTCATTAGATTATAAACTCTAAGAAGGCAAGGATATGTCACTGATGTGGTCCCTGTAGCTACCAAATCAATCATCAAAGCGACAAACTCTAAGCGCGTTAGTTGCCAAGCCACATAGGAATAGAGGTTAAGTATGCTCTCAAGGAGACTTATGTAATGTATATGATGTCAGTGGCGGAGGCTTAGAACAATGTAAATATTTCCTCACTATTTAGCATCCTCGTGCATTTCAAGTGATGCTTCCTCCCAGCTCCATGACCAAACACCCATGTGGGGTTTTCCCAGGGACTCTCTCTCCTTGGTCAGTCAGGGTGACACCCAAGGCCCTTTTAAAGTAAACTTAGAAATGAATTATTTCCTTGTGCCATTAGAGGAAATTCTCTTTCCGGAGCCTAGGCACTAGCTGGGGAAAATCTTTTCTTAAATGTTCTATATAAAATATAATGCTTTAAAAAAATATAAGTGGAGCTGAAGTCATTTGCAAGTACAATGGTTATTGTATATAAAAGAATCAGGGAGGTATTTTATAACTAGGTAAATGCTATTTTTAAGGTGCTTAATAAATCACAGGCAAGGTCGGCCACGGTCACATTCCAGATACCCCGGGGGAGATGCGAGGGGTGTGTTCGAAACCTCGTTGGCTGAGCGCCTCTTGCATGTCTCCTCAACATGCTGAAATACAATACAGGCCGGCTGTCAAAAAACCTGGGACATTGTTGGAGATGTTTCCTGTCATTGAGATCCAATGCGCCTTTACTGTAGGCCTGACGGCTAAGGAATCCTTCTGGACTTTCAGTGATGCCTTGTAGGAAGTGAACTTTTACTTATTATTCACTCACAGTCTTGAGGGCCGGGTCACTGGCAGTAATTCCATTTTGAAGGGTTTTGGTGGGGAGTGGAGGGGAATAAATCCAGCCATCCCCCTGATCGATTTTGCTGAAACTGGCACATTTTTCAACCGAAAAGCTCCCCAAGAGGACTCTCCCTTGGGGGGCAATTTGCCTCTGAGAAAGACAGAATTTGGAAAAAACTACAGCCTAAAATCTCTGGCAGCTCAGGTTTAACCAGAAACGAAACTTGTGTGGTCAGGGTTGCAAGTCCCAGTGGTGATTTCTGCGGATCTTTGAGCACAAAGTCAACACATTCAGCACTTCTAGTAACCAGGACAGATTCCAGAGAAAGTTCTCACCAGTGTTTGCCAAACACTAAATAACCTCTGAGTAATCTCTTGCGTTCTTTTGAAACTGACCCCGATTTTAAGGAGGTCACACACATGCTCCCACTCACACCCTCACTGTCTGCACACAAGCTCACAATAAATAATAATTATGGTGTTTGTTAAGCGCTTACTATGTTCCAGGTACTGTACTAAGCGCTGAGGTGGATGCAAGCAAATCAGGTTGGACACAGTTCCCGTCCCACATGGGGCTCCCAGTCTTAATTCCCATTCTATAGATGAAGTAAGTACGGCGCAGAGAAGTGAAACAACTTGCCTAAGGCCACACAACAGACAGGTGGTGGGGGTGGGATTAGAACCCATGACCTTTTGACTCCCAGTCCCGAGCTCTATTCACTATGCAATGCAGCTGTCAGAAGCGCTTATTACAGTGCTCTGCACACAGTAAGCGCTCAATAAATACGATTGATGATGATGATGACTGTCTCTGTATGTTGCCAACTTGTACTTCCCAAGCGCTTAGTACATTACTCTGTACACAGTAAGCGCTCAATAAATACGATTGAATGAATGAATGAATGAATAAATACGGTCGAATGAATGAAGTGGGAATGGTGCAGAGTGTGTTGTGGTAAATCTTGCATTGGTAGGGTTACTTGTGACCCATCACCAAGTCTCTCTCCAGCAGGAGTTTTAATAATTATTGCCTGAAACCTCTTTCCCAGCGGTGGGTTAGGTTGCTGGCAGCTGAGAGCTTCTAGAACAAGGGAGGTCGGACGGAGAGATGACGCAGAGCTAGCTCCCATCTGGGTGCTGAAAGGGGAATTGAGACAATCATTTATTTATCCGCCCCAAAGTAGAACACATCTGACAAATTCCTGCCTCTCTATCCACAGGAGTCAGCCCGTGGCGGAAACCTGAGTAACAGCTGTGCGGCGGGAAGCAGAACATCTCTTTTAAACTCAGCCTCTCTTTCTTGCATTTTATTCACTTTCGTGGCTAATTCTGCCATCTAGTTTATTTTATTGTCCCTTTATATATCTCTCCTGAGAAGCAGACAAGAGCTAAAATAGAGGCTCTATAAAAGCACTGTGGCGCGGAAGAGGTTTAGGTACTCGAGGGTTTTGGTTCTGTGTAAGTGCTGGAGTGGCAGTGGGGGAATAAGGTGAGAAGAAAAATTAATCAGGGAAAGCCTCCTGGAGGAGTCGTGATTTCCGAAGATGGAGGGAAGTGGTCTTCCAGAGGTGGAAGGGAGACAGTTGTAGGAAGAAGGGAGAAGCAGCAAAAATATGATTGCATGGTTTATTGATTCCCTTCCTGGCAGTGGGGTTTCTCAAGAGTGCTTCGCACAAAATGGATGCATTCTTTCCTAGATCTCCACAAGGCAAGTATTGTTCAAATCAGGCAAAAACATCTTTTCTTCAAGACCTTGGAATTATTCAAATTCTAGTAAGGTTTTTGGACCTAAATTCCAAACTTAGCATCCTGTTCCATGCCTTGCTTTGTTCAAACAACCCTGTCCCAGATTATCCATGTGTATCTAGCTCCAAACAGTGGAACTCAGAAGAGGAATCCTAGCTTCTCCTTTATGTCTTTCCCTTCAATCTCTGTTTGAGTTTCGTGTCTTTTTACCTAGTCTAGATTGTGAAGGGAAAAGTTTCACTGTTGACACTTGGTACAAGTTTAAAATAACATCTGTCTACTAAAAATGCCTTTGAAAATTCTCATTCTCTTTCCATGTGCTTCTTTTTTCCTACCAGTAATTCCAATATATCCTTAATAGCCAAACCTATCCACAGTGTAAATGAAAATGAGGGTTTTTTTTTTTTTGGAGCCCTTGCTTATCTCTCCTTTTCAGCACTCCTAAGTGGATAACTCTAAACACTGGGATCTGTTTATCTGGTTGACATGTCTGTTGATAACCTGCAGATTGGGTTCTAGAGAGAGGAGAAAAAAGTCTTTAGATTATTTCCTAAATCCCAGTTATTTTCCTTTCAAACCTCTTTAATTCATCCCCAAATTAAAGCTACTTTCTTTGTTAATGACATACTGTGGGCCAGTGGTCTGATGGAAAATTTCAGAATTTTAATCTGAGCCACTACAATTTACTGTGTAGCTTTGGGCAAGATATATAAATGCATTTACTTGTTCACAAATCTGAAGTGCATTATAGGATGGGATAATTAGGTAACAAAAAAAAATACCAGTGGTCAGATTTTTTTCCTAAATACAATCCCAGAGCTCATCTATCTGACTCTTGACTCTCTGCACTTGACCTCTTCCTCTACTCTGACCTCACCCCTCATATAAAGGGGGAAATGGAAGTCATAAAGCCCAGATTTATGTAGCAGGGGAAAGCAGTTTTTTCTCCTATCATCTGCCCTTGGCATAAGTTAGTGCAGTTTTGCACACAGAAAATGCTCAATAAATGCCACTGATTGATTGATTTGCTGTTATGAAGGGTCATTGTTCCTACATTCCACATACCCTTCACAGGTGAAACCATCATCCTCCCTATTCATCAAGTTCACAAACTTGGCATCATCTCTGACTAATCTTCTTTCCACGTCTTTTTTTCTAAATGATATTTGCTAAACAATCACTATATGCCAGGCACCGTATTAAGCGCTGGGACAGGAACAAATTAATCAAGTTGGATCTAGTCCATGTCTTCTTGGGGTTTACAGTCTTAAACCCCATTTTATAGATGATAAACTAACTGAGATCCAGACACAGGAAGTGTCTTGTGCAAAGTCACAAGGCCAACAAGTGGCAGAGCTGGGATTAGAACCCAGGTCTTCTCACTCCCAGGCCCGTGATCTTTCTACTAGGTCATGCAGTCTTTCATCTAAACTTGTCGGTTCTTCCTCAACAATACTTCAATATTTCAATATTCCTCAACAATATTCCTGTTCATCCAGTAACTACAGTGGTCCAGACTCTTGTCTTACCCCATCTTGACTACTGGATAAGCTCCACTCCAGGCTCTCCCTTCTCTAATCCACAGTCCTCTCTGCTTCACAGATCATTTTTCTAAAATGTAATTTTACCCACATAATCATCATCGTCATCATCATCAATCGCATTTATTGAGCGCTTACTATGTGCAGAGCACTGTACTAAGCGCTTGGGAAGTACAAATTGGCAACATATAGAGACAGTCCCTACCCAACAGTGGGCTCACAGTCTAAAAGGGGGAGACAGAGAACAAAACCAAACATGCTAACAAAATAAAATAAATAGGATAGATATGTACAAGTAAAATAAATAAATAAATAGAGTAATAAATATGTACAACCATATATACATATATACAGGTGCTGTGGGGAAGGGAAGGAGGTAAGACGGGGGGGATGGAGAGGGGGACGAGGGGGAGAGGAAGGAAGGGGCTCAGTCTGGGAAGGCCTCCTGGAGGAGGTGAGCTCTCAGCAGCATAATCATAATGATGGTATTTGTTAAGTGCTTTTACTATGTGCCAAGCACTGTTCTAAATGCTGGGGAGGTTGTCCCATGTAGAGCTCACAGTCTTAATCCCCATTTTACAGATGAGGTAACTGAGGCTCAGAGAAGTGAAGTGACTTGCCCAAAGTCACACTGCTGACAAGTGGCGGAGTGGGGATTAGAACCCACAACCTCTATCATGCCCCGGCTCTTCCCATTAAGCCAAGCTGCCAAGGATGCATCTGCCCGTTCCTCAAACACCTCCAATGGTTGATCATTTCTCTCCACATCGAGCGGGTAAAAAGAAGCCATGTTGCCTAGTGCAGAAAGCACAGGCAGGAGAGGACAAGGGCCTGGGGTTCTAGCCCTTCTTCATTGCTTGCCTGTTGGGCACGTCACTTACCATCTTTGCCTCAGTTTCCTCACTTGTCACGAAGGCATGAAATACTCGTTTGCTTTCCCCCTTAATCAGTCAGTCATATTTATTGAGCACTTACTACGTGCAGAGCACTGTACTAAGCACTTGGGAGAGTACAGTGCAACAGAATTAGCAGACATGTTTCCTGCCTCTAATGAGTTTACAGTCTAGACTGTGAGCCCTAAGTGGAACTGGACTGCTCTGATTATATTGCATCTACCTCAGTGCTTGGCACATAGTAAGTAATCATAATAATAATAATGATGGCATTTATTAAATGCTTACTATGTGCAAAGCACTGTTCTAAGCGCTGGGGAGTTTACAAGGTGATCAGGTTGTCCCACGGGGGGCTCACAGTCTTAATCCCCATTTTACAGATGAGGGAACTGAGGCCCAGAGAAGTGAAGTGACCTGTCCAAAGTCACACAGCTGACAATTGGCGGAGCAGAATTTGAACCCATGACCTCTGACTCCAAAGCCTTAGTACTTAGTACTAAGTACTTAGTACTTAGTGAATACCATAATTATTATGATTATCAATTCACTGTATACATATTACCTATGCCACATAATAGTAATAATAATAATAATAATAATGGCATTGGTTATTATCATCATCATCATCAATCGCATTTATTGAGCGCTTACTGTGTGCAGAGCACTGTACTAAGCACTTGGGAAGTACAAATTGGCAACATATAGAGACAGTCCCTACCCAACAGTGGGCTCACAGTCTAAAAGGGGGAGACAGAGAACAAAACCAAACATACTAACAAAATAAAATAGACTAGATATGTACAAGTAAAATAAATAAATGAATAAATAGAGTAATAAATATGTACAAACATATATACATATATACAGGTGCTGTGGGGAAGGGAAGGAGGTAAGATGGGGGGATGGAGGGGGGACGAGGGGGAGAGGAAGGAAGGGGCTCAGTCTGGGAAGGCCTCCTGGAGAAGGTGAGCTCTCAGCAGGGCCTTGAAGGGAGGAAGAGAGGTAGCTTGGCGGATGGGCAGAGGGAGGGCATTCCAGGCCCGGGGGATGACGTGGGCCGGGGGTCGATGGCGGGACAGGCGAGAGCGAGGTACGGTGAGGATTATTATTATTAATAATAATAATGACATTTAATAATAATAATAATAATAGTAATGGTATTTGTTAAGCACTTACTATGTGCAAAGCACTGTTCTAAGCGCTGGGGAGGTTAAAAGGTGATCAGGTTGTCCCGGGGGGGGCTCACAGTTTTAATCCCCATTTTACAGATGAAGTAACTGAGGCCCAGAGAAGTTAAGTGACTTGCCCAAAATCACACAGCTGACAGTTGGCAGAGCCGGGATTAGAACCCATGACCTCTGACTCCAAAGCCCGGACTCTTTCCACTGAGTCACGCTGCATTTGTTAAGCACTTACTATGTGCAAAGAACTGTTCCAAGTGCTAGGGAGGATACAGGGTGATCCGGTTGTCCCACGTGGAGCTCACACTCTTAATCCACATTTTACAGATGAGGTAACTGAGGCACAGAGCACTTACTATGTGCACCAGGCACTGTTCTAAGCGCTGGGGTAGATACAAAGTAATTAGGTTGTCCCACATGGGGCTCACAGTCTTAAACTCCAGTTTATAAAAGAGGTAATTAAGGCACAGAGAAATGCAGCGACTTGCCCAAGGTCACACAACAGACAAGGGGCAGAGCTGGGATTAGAACCCATGTCCTCTGATTCCCAAGATCGTGCTCTTTCCACTAAGCAGTGCTGCTTCTCTGTACTAAGCACTTGAAAGAGTACAATAAAACAGAGTTGGTAAACATGTTCCCTGCCCACAGTGAGTTTACAGTCTAGAGGGGGAGATAGACAGCGATATCAATAAATGAATTATGGATATGTACACAAGTGCTGTGGGGCTGAGACGTGAGTAGAGGGAGCAAATGGAAGTGCCAGGACAATGCAGAAGGGAGTGGGAGAAGAGGAAATGAGGGCTTTATTAGGGAAAGCCTCTTGGAAGAGATGTGCTTTTAATAAGATAAATATGATTGAATGAATTATTATTATTAAATTATTAAATCGTATTTATTGAGCGCTTACTGTGTGCAGAGCACTGTACTAAGCGCTTGGAAAGTACAATTTGGCAACAAATAGAGACAATAGAATGAATCATGAATAATAATAATAACAATGGTGTTTGTTAACCACTCAGTATGAGCCAAGCGTTGTTCCAAGCTCTGGGGTAGATCCAAGGTAATCAGGTTGTCCCACGTGGGACTCACAGTCTTCATCCCCATTTTACGGATGAGGTAACCGAGGCCCAGAGAAGTGAAGTGACTTGCCCAAAGTCACACAGCTGGTAAGTGGCAGGGCTGGGAATTAGAACCCACAAACTCTGACTCCCAAGCCCAGTCTCTTTCCACTGTGTGACACTGTTTCCCTAATCAATCAATCAATTGTATTTATTGGGCACTTACTGTGTGCAGAGCACTGTACTAAGAGCTTGGGAAGTACAAGTTGGCAACATATAGAGACGGTCCTGACCCAACAGTGGGCTCACAGTCTAGAAGGGGGAGACAGAGAAACAAAACCAAACATAACAAAATAAAATAAATAGAATAAATAGGTACAAGTAAAATATAGAGTAATAAATATGTACAAACATATATACATATATACAGGTGCTGTGGGGAAGGGAAGGAGGTAAGATGAGGGGGATGGAGAGGGGGACGAGGGGGAGAGGAAGGAAGGGGCTCAGTCTGGGAAGGCCTCCTGGAGGAGGTGAGTTCTCAGTAGGGCCTTGAAGGGAGGAAGAGAGCTAGCTTGGCGGATGGGCAGAGGGAGGGCATTCCAGGCCAGGGGGATGACGTGGGCCGGGGGTCGACGGTGGGACAGGCGAGAACGAGGTACGGTGAGGAGATTAGCAGCGGAGGAGCAGAGGGTGCGGGCTGGGCTGGAGAAAGAGAGAAGGGAGGTGAGGTAGGAGGGGGCGAGGTGATGGACAGCCTTGAAGCCGAGGGTTCAATGGATGAGAGATCAGTGATGAGATAGAAGAGATGGAGTTACAGTGAGTAGGCTGGCATTAGAACAGCACAGTCTGTGGGCTGGGTTATAATTGAAAAGCAGCGAGGTGAGGTAAGAGGGGACAAGGTGATTGACTGCTTTAAAGCAGATGGCGAGGAGTTTCTGTTTATCATGGAGGTGGATGAGCAATCACTGAAGGTACACGAAGAGTGGAGAAACATGGACTGAATGCTTTTGTAGAAAAGCGATCTGGGCAGCAGAGTGAAATATGGCCTGGATTAGGAAGAGATAGGAGACAGAGAGGTCATCAAGGAGGCTGATGCATAAATAATAATAATAATAATAATGGCATTTGTTAAGCGCTTACTATGGGCAAAGCACTGTTCTAAGCACTGGGGAGGATACAAGCTGATCAGGTTGTCCCACTTGGGGCCCACAGTCTTAATCCCCATTTTACAGATGAGATAACTGAGGCCCAGAGAAGTAAAGTGACTTACCCAAAGTCACACAGCTGACAGTTGGCAGGCCGGGATTTGAACCCATGACCTCTGACTCCAAAGCCCGTGCTCTTTCCAATGAGCCAGGATAGGAGAAATGCTTGGATTGACATAATATCAGTTTTAATGGGAAGGAAAGGAAGATTTTAGCAAAGCTGTGAAGGTTCAAAGGAAAGGATTTGGTCAACTTGTACTTCCCAAGCGCTTAGTACAGTGCTCTGCACACAGTAAGTGTTCAATAAATATGATTGAATGAATGAATGAATTTGGTGACAGGCTGAATACATGGGTTGAATAAGCGAGATAAGTTGAGGATAATAGCAAAGTTAGAGGCTTGGGAGACAGGGAGAATGGTGATGCTGAAGCAGCATGGCTCAGTGGAAAGAGCCTGGGCTTTGGAGTCAGAGTTCATGGGTTCAAATCCTGGCTCCACCAATTGTCAGCTGTGTGACTTTGGGCAAGTCACTTAACTTCTCTGTGCCTCAGTTACCTCATCTGGAAAATGGGGATTGAGACTGTGAGCCCTGCGTGGAACAACCTGATCACCTGGTAACCTCCCCAGAGCTTAGAACAGTGCTTTGCACATAGTAAGCACTTAATAAATGTCATTATTATTATTATTATTATTATTATTATTATTATCATTATTACTGTGATGGGAAAGCCAGGGGGAGGACAGGATTTGCATGGAAAGATCAGGAGTTCTGTTTTGGGTGTGATGTCAGACTTGTTGGCAGGACCATCCAAGTAGAGATGTTCTGAGGGCAAGAGGAAATGCAAGAATGCAGAGAAGGAGAGAGATGACGGCTCGAGATGTAGATTTGGAAATCTTCAGCATAGTGATGGTCGTTGAAGCCATGGGAGTGAATGAGTTCTCCAAGCGTATCTGTGTAGATGGATAATAGAAGGGGACTCAGAACTGAACCTTGAGGGATTCCCACATTTTGGAGGTGGGAGGCAGAGGAGGAGCCCGTGAAAGAGAATGAGAACGAGCGGCCAGAGAAATAGGAGGAGAACCAGGAGAGGACAATGTCAGTGAAGCCAAAGTGAGATAATCTTTCCAGGAGAAGGGGATGGTCCACAGTGTTGAAGGCAGTTGAGCTGTCATTGTACTCGACTCCTCTCTCATTCAATCCACATATTCAATCCATCACTACATCCTCTCGGTCCCATCTTCCCAACGTAGCTAAAACCTGCCCTTTCCTCTCCATCCAAACACCTACCACATTAATACAATCACTCACCCTATTCCACCTGGATTACTGCATCCACCTCCTTGCTGATCTCCCAGCCTCCTGGGGAGAGGCCCCACTCCAGTCCATATTTCACTCTGCTGCCTGGATCCTTTTTCTACAAAAAAGCTCAGGTCATGTCACCCCCCCTCCTCAAGAACCTCCAGTAGTTGTCCATCCACCTCCATATTAAACGCTATTAAGCGCTCAATAAATACGATTGATGATATTAAACAAAAACTCCTCACCATTGGCTTTAAAGCAGTCCATCACCTTGCCCCCTCCTACCTCATCTCACTACTCTTCTACAACCCAGGCTGCACACTTCGTTCCTCTTAATGCCAACCTTCTCACTGTGACTCCATCTCACCTATCTTGCAGCTGACCCCTTACGCACATCCTGCTTCCTTGAGAGTAAAAAGGTGAATTTTAAGGAATAAACAGATGGTTGAATGGATGTGAAGGCAGGCAGCTGTTGATGTGTAAAAATCGGGGTCCTTCTCACCAGGGTGTCTGAAAGCCACACCAGTTTTGTGTTCTCTATCATGTATGCAAGTCTGGCTGGACAGAGAAGAAAGATGAAGGAATGCTCACTTCTCTGCAGTTCAGGAGTAAGATCTAGATGGGTAGGTGGGCAGATGATTGGCGATGGTTCTGATGCTCGAAGTCTTGGATTGGCCGAGGGAGATCAGTGGGGACAGATCTCAATATCCTCAAACAGCTCCCTGACTTGGATCATGTTTAATAATAATAATAATAATGGCATTTATTAAGTGCTTACTGTGTGCAAAGCACTGTTCTAAGCACTGGGGAGGTTACAAGGCAATCAGGTTGTCCCACAGGGGGCTCACAGTCTTCATCCCTATTTTACAGAAGAGAGAACTGAGGACCAGAGAAGTTAAGTGACTTGTCCAAAGTCACACAGCTGACAATTGTCGGAGCCGGGATTAGAACCCATGACCTCTGACTCCAAAACCCGGGCTCTTTCCATTGAGCCACGCTCTTCTCTAATGTTTGATGGTCTGGGTCAGATGAGATTGCTCGGGAGAGAGAGAGATAATAATAATAATAATAATAATAATAATAATAACAATAATAATAATAATATTGGTATTTGTTAAGCATTTACTATGTGCCAAGCACTGTTCTAAGTGCTGGGGTAGATACAAGATAATCAGGTTGTCCCACGTGGGGCTCACAGTCTTCATCCCCATTTTACAGATGAGGTAACTGTGGCACAGAGAAGTTAAGCAGGAAGAGATCTCAGATCAAGGGGGTCCTGATGAACTTGGGGAACCAGATGACCCCCAAGAAAATCGCCAAACTCACATGAAGCAGCATGGCTCAGTGGAAAGAGCACGGGCTTTGGAGTCAGAGGTCATGGGTTCAAATCCCAGCTCTGCCAATTGTCAGCTGTGTGACTTTGGGCAAGTCACTTAACTTCTCTGGGCCTCAGTAACCTCATCTGTAAAATGGGGATGAAGACTGTGAGCCCATTGTGGGACAACCTGATCGCCTTGTAACCTCCCCAGCACTTAGAACAGTGCTTTGCACATAGTAAATTCTTAATAAATGCCATTATTATTATTATTATGGAGAAATGTCCAGGCCACAGGCTGAAGTACCTCATAATTGTTTCTAGTAAGGCCGTTGGAAGAGAACAGAAGAAAAAAGGACTCTATTTCTACCATAAACCCTGCAGTTTCAAATGTCTTGACCATCACTGGCCTTATGCAGAGTATTTTGAGTGGTTGCCAAATGGGCGGTAGGGGTGGGAAGTGGGGAGAGAATGTTTAACATGATATAGTAAAGACTCATCTGTTCAGGGATTCTGTTTAGGTTAAAAATGGAAAGGACAGCCTTCAAATCAAAAGTAACTTTCCGCTTCTCCCTAGAGCCGGATTATTAAAAATAATCTCGGCTGCACTCTGAGCCCCTCTCTCAAAATGTCTCCCAACAGTTTAAAAAAAGAAAAAGGAGAGTGAGGTAGTGTGTCCAGGCTGCATTGCCCAGGGGGCTAGGGAAGAGAAAATGGCTGCGAGCCAAAAATGGCAGCACTCGAACATGCTTATAACCTCAAATACACACAAACACACACGTCCGCGCGCGCCATATTCATCATGGATTAAACAGATTGAGTTGCAAAAGGTTCAAGTGAAAGGAGAGGAAACTTGTTTCTCAGGCCTCCTGCACTCACACTCGTAAGGCCCATCCTGTCAAATCATCAATCAATCAATCAATCGTATTTATTGAGCGCTTACTGCGTGCAGAGCTCTGTACTAAGCGCTCGGGAAGTACAAGTTGGCAACATATAGAGACGGTCCCTACCCAACAGTGGGCTCGCAGTCTAAAAGGGGGAGACAGAGAACAAAACCAAACATACTAACAAAATAAAATAAATAGAATAGATATGTACAAGTAAAATAAATAAATAAATAAATAGAGTAATAAATATGTACAAACATATATACATATATACAGGTGCTGTGGGGAAGGGAAGGAGCCAAGGATTCTGAGTACTGTCCAGTCAGTTGTCAAGCCTGGTCCCAAGGACTGGACTCAGGCCACTGGACGAAACGTCTTGCCTGGTTGGGAGGTACATATTCTGGTCTTTATAGCACTGGAAGATGCCTAGGGAGGACTTCCCAACTCCACCAGTACCCTGTATGGGCAATTAATCAATCAATCGTATTTATTGAGCGCTTACTGTGTGCAGAGCACTGTACTAAGCGCTTGGGAAGTACAAGTTGGCAACATATAGAGACGGTCCCTACCCAACAGTGGGCTCACAGTCTAGAAGGGGGAGACAGAGAACAAAACCAAACATACTAACAAAATAAAATAAATAGAATAGATATGTACAAGTAAAATAAATAAATAGAGTAATAAATATGTACAAACATATATACATATATACAGGTGCTGTGGGGAAGGGAAGGAGGGAAGGTGGGGGGGATGGAGAGGGGGAGGAGGGGGAGAGGAAGGAAGGGGCTCAGTGTGGGAAGGCCTCCTGGAGGAGGTGAGCTCTCAGTAGGGCCTTGAAGGGAGGAAGAGAGCTAGCTTGGCGGATGGGCAGAGGGAGGGCATTCCAGGCCAGGGGGATGACGTGGGACGTGGGCGGTCATTTAACTTCTCTATGCATCAGTTTCCTCAGGGCTTGGGTGTCAGAGGTCATGGGTTCTAATCCTGACTCCGCCAATTGTCAGCTGTGTGACTTTGGGCAAGTCACTTGGCTTCTCTGGGCCTCAGTGACCTCATCTGGAAAACGGGGATTAAGACTGTGAGCCCCCGGGGGACAACTTGATCACCCTGTAACCTCCCCAGTGCTTAGAACAGTGCTTTGCACACAGTAAGCACTTAAGAACTACCATCATCATCATTATTATTATTATTATCTGTAAAATGTCAGCTAAATACCTCCTTTCCCTCACCCTTATATTGTGAGTCCCATGTGAGGTGGGGACTTGTGTCTGATCTGATTTTATTGGATCTACTCTGAGGCTTAGCACTGTCCTGACCACATGTTAAGCACTTAATTCCACTATTATTATTTCAGTTATTGTTATGTTCATTCACTTATTCAATCGTATATATTGAGCGCTTATTGTGTGCAGAGCACTGTGCTAAGTGCTTGGGAAGTACAAGTTGCCAACATATAGAGACGGTCCCTACCCAAAAGTGGGCTCACAGTCTAGAAGGGGGAGACAGAGAACAAAACCAAACATATTAACAAAATAAAATAAATAGAATAAATATGTACAAATAAAATTAATAAATAGAGTAATAAATACATACAAACATATATATATATATATATATATATATATATATATATATATATATCTGATCTAACCCTTGGTCTACATTTTTTTTCCTGTCCTAAACGCCATCCTCGGAAATGCCCCAGAGTTGTGGATTTGATACTAATGGACTTTGCAGAGATTTAGGGGAAAAGACACTAGTTATCAATGAAATAAGAAGAGTACTGATGGTTGTCCATTAAAAGATCATTAAAAGGCCTTTGAAACATCAACCAGGAAGCGACCTAGTGGAAAGAGAAAAAGACTGGGAGTCAGAGAACCTGGGTTCTAGTCCCAGCTCTGCCACTTGTCTGCTGTGTGGCCTTAGGCAAGTCACTTAACTGTTCTGTGCCTCAGTTTCCTCACCTGTAAAATGGGGATAAAATCCCACTCCCTCCTATCTAGGCTATGAGCCCCATGTGAGACAGGGACTGTGTCCAGTTTGATTATCTTTTATCTAACCTAGCATTTAGTACAGAGCTTGGCACCTAGTAAGAGCTTAATACATGCATTATTATTATTCATGCATTCATTCAATCGTATTTATTGAGTGCTTACTGTGTGCAGAGCACTGTACTAAGCGCTTGGGAAGTACAAGTTGGCAACATATAGAGACGGTCCCTACCCAGCAGTGGGCTCACAGCCTAGAAAGGGGAGACATAGAACAAAACAAAACATATTGACAAAATAAAATAAATAGAATATGTACAAGTAAAATTAAGTACAAGTACAAGCTAACAAGTAAGTACAGTACAAGTAAACAAGTATTACTGTTATTACTATTGCTATTATAAAAAACAACAGCAGTAATAAGCAGTAAGTAAGAAGCAGCGTGGCTCAGTGGAAAGAGCCCGGGCTTTGGAGTCAGAGGTCATGGGTTCAAATCCCAGCCCCGCCAATTGTCAGCTGTGTGAGTTTGGGCAAGTCACTTAACTTCTCTGGGCCTCAGTTACCTCATCTGTAAAATGGGAATGAAGACTGTGAGCCCCCCACTGTGGGACAACCTGATCACCTTGTAACCTCCCCAGCTCTTAGAACAGTGCTTTGCACATAGTAAGCACTTAATAAATGCCATAAAATTACCAATGACTACTATAATAATAGTATTCATTATGGTACTTGTCAAGCGCTTACTATGCACTGGGGAGGATACAAGCAAATTGGGTTGTCGCACTCCCTGTCCCACATGGGGCTCACGGTCTAATGCCCCATTTTACAGATTAGGTAACTGAGGCAGAGAAGTTAAGTTTATTCTTTCATTTGGTCGTATTTATTGAGCACTCACTGTGTGCAGAGCACTGTACTAAGAGCTTGGAAAGTACAGTTTGGCAACCAATAGAGACAATCCCTTCCCAACAGTGGGCTCACAGTCTAGAAAGGGGGAGTGGTTTGCCCAAGGTCACACAGCAGACAAGTGACGGAGCTGGGATTAGACTCCCAGGCCCTGAATAATAATACTAATAATGATGGCATTTATTAAGCGCTTACTATGTGCAAAGCACTGTTCTAAGCACTGGGGAGGTTACAAGGAGATCAGGTTGTCCCACGGGGGGCTCACAGTCTTAATCCCCATTTTACAGATGAGGGAACTGAGGCACAGAGAAGTTAAGTGACTTGCCCAAAGTCACAGAGCTGACAATTGGCAGAGCCGGGATTCGAACCCATGACCCCTGATTCCGAAGCCCGGGCTCTTTCCACTGAGCCGGGCAACACTGCTGTGACTGCTGCTGGTGATTTTCACTTGGGGCATGGGAGGGAAGAGACAGAATGTATGCTAAGTAGTCAACTCCTTGTGGGCAGGGACCCCTCTCCCAAGTGCTTAGCGCGGTGCTGTGCACACAGCAAGCTCTCAATTAATAATAATAATAATGATAATAATAATAATAATAATAGCATTTGTTAAGCGCTTACTGTATGCAAAGCACTGTTCTAAGCACTGGGGAGGATACAAGGTGATCAGATTGGCCCACGTGGGGCTCACAGTCTTCATCCCCATTTTACAGATGGGGTAACTGAGGCCCAGCGAAGTTGAGTGACTTGCCCAAAGTCACACAGCTGGCAATTGGCGGAGCTGGGATTTGAACCCATGACCTCTGACTCCCAAGCCCGGGTTCTTTCCATTGAGCCATGCTGCTTCTCTAATCAATACCATTTATTGCTTACTTTTCCGTTTCGAGAGGTCTTGAAGCGAAGGATGGAGGCTCTAGACAGGAGCTACTTGCTATTTAATTTGTTTTCCCTTCACACATAGAAAGTCAGCATAGCTCCCCAGACTGGTGAGTCTTTCCTGGGATTTCCTTTGACTTTTTTAAGGGATTTCTGTATATTCTGAGTCAGCCTCACTCAAGTTTATCTCTCATCGCCACATCCTATCTCCACGTCCCCCTCCTTCCCATCCCCACTCCATACACACAACCGACATTTTCCATTTCTGAATCACCTAAACTCTTGGCTACGTATATGGTAATAGTAATAATTGTGGTATTTGTAAACTGTTTATTCTATGCCAAACCCTTTAATAAACATGAAGATAGATACATGCCCCGCTCCTTCCCATCCCCACTCCCTACACACAACCAACATTTTCCATTTCTGAATCACCTAAACTCTTGGCTATGTATATGGTAATAATAATAATTGTGGTATTTGTAAACTGTTTACTCTATGCCAAACCCTTTAATCAACATGAAGATAGATATGAGATAATCAGGTCAGGATCATTCCCTGTCCTTTCATTCATTCAATCGTATTTATTGAGCGCTTACTGTGTGCAGAGCACTGTACTAAGCGCTTGGGAAGTCCAAGTTGGCAACATATAGAGACGGTCCCTACCCAACAGTGGGCTCACAGTCTAGAAGGGGGAGACAGAGAACAAAACAAAACATATTAACAAAAGAAAATAAATAGAATACATATGTACATATAAAATAAATAGAGTAATAAATGCGTACAGACATATATGCATATATATAGGTGCTGTGAGGAGGGGAAGGATGTAAGGTGAGGGGCATGGAAAGGGGGTGGAGGGGGAGAGGAAGGAGGGGGCTCAGTCTGGGTTGTGTTTGGAGAAGCAGTGTGGCTCAGTGGAAATAATAATAACAATAATAATAATAATAATAATAACAACAACAACAATAATAATAATAATAATAATAATAATGGTATTTGTTAAGTGCTTACTATGTGCAAAGCACTGTTCTAAGCACTGGCACTGTTCTAAGCACTGAAGAGCCCGGGCTTGGGAGTCAGAGGTCATGGGTTCTAATCCTGGTTCCGCCACTTGTTAGCCGTGTGAATTTGGGCAAGTCACTTAACTTCTCTATGCCTCAGTTCCCTCATCTGTAAAATGGGGATGAAGACTGTGAGCCCCAGGTGGGACAACCTGATTACCTTTTATCTACCCCAGCGCTTAGAACGGTGCTTGGCACATAGTAAAGTGCTTAACAAGTATTATAATAATAATAACATGGGGCTCACTGGCAAAAAAAAAATCAGTCAGTTGTATTTATTGAATGCTCTCTGTGTGCAGAGCTCTGTAGTAAGTGCTAGACTGTGAGCCCGCTGTTGGGTAGGGACCGTCTCGATATGTTGCCAACTTGTACTTCCCAAGCACTTAGTACAGTGCTCTGCACACAGTAAGCGCTCAATAAATACGATTGAATGAATGAATGAATGAAATGCTTGCGAAAGTATAATACAACAATGTAACAGAGTTGGTAGATATGTTCCCTGGCCACAGTGAGAGGAAATACAGGCCTTTGAATGCTCCTTTGACCTCTCAGGGCCTCACCTGGAGAGTTTCCAGTACTTTATCTTTAGAGTTTCAGTGCTTAGAACAGTGCTTTGCACATAGTAAGCGCTTAATAAATGCCATCATTATTATTATTTGTCAGTCCTGACTACGGGAGGGAGAGTCAAGCAGATCGAGGCCTACCCATTCCATTCCTAGCTTGGCCGGTGGCTTGCAAGAAGCAGCGTGGCTCAGTGGAAAAGAGCCTGGGCTTTGGAGCCAGAGGTCATGGGTTCGAATCCCAGCTCCGCCACATGTCTGCTGTGTGACCTTGGGCAAGTCACTTAACCTCTCGGAGCCTCAGTTCCCTCATCTGTAAAATGGGGATTAAGACTGTGAGCCCCACGTGGGACACCCTGATCACCTTGTATCCCCCCCAGCGCTTAGAACAGTGCTTTGCACATAGTAAGCGCTTAACAAATGCCATCATTATTATTATTATTACAAGGCAAAACTCACCTTTGCTGGGCAGCAGCAGCGGCACGGGAGAGAGTCGAGGGCGGAGACTCAAGTTTACTGCGTGGAAGGAGGCAATGGTCAACCGCTTCCAGATTTTCACCGAGAAAACTCGACTGATCCAGTGCCAGAACGATTGCAGGTGGAGGTGAGGCGTTCTGGGAGCGATGTGTCCATGGGATCGCTACGGTCGGACACTAGTCGAGGGCATAAGACAACAACAGAAACAAACCCTCCTTTGCAAATGAGGAAAGTGAGGCAGAGAGAAGACCCCAAGATCACACAATACACAATTGTACGTACAATACAGTCACATCAGGCACAATCCTCATCCCGTGTGAGGGCTCACAGTTTGAGAAGTAGTGTGACCTAGTGGAAAGAACATGGGCCTGGGCGTCTAAGCACCTGGGCTCTCATCCTGGCTCTGCCACTGGCCTCCTGTGTCACCCAAGTGACTTAGCTTCTTTGTGCCTCAGTTCTCTCATCTGAAAAATGGGGGTTAAATAGGTTGTGCATTCTAATCCTGGCTCCTCCACTTGTTAGCTGTGTGACCTTGGCCTAGTCACTTAACTTCTCTGGGCCTCAATTACCTCATCTGTAAAATAGGCATTAAGACTGTGAGCCCCACATGGGACAATATGATTAGCGTGTATCTACCCCAGTGCTTAGAACAGTGCCTGGCACATAGTAAGCACTTAACCAATGCCATCATTATTTATTATTATTATTATTACTCCCTCCTACATAGACTGTGAACCCCAAAGAGGGACAAGGACTGTATCCAATCTGATTAACTCGTATCTACCCCACAACTTAGAACAGTGTTTGACAAAAACTTGGTGTTTAACAAATAAAGGTCATGTGTGGGGGCAAACAATGGGCATTTAATACCCATTTTACACATGAGAAGACTAAGGCACTGAAAAGCTAAGAGACATGCTCACTTACGTCCTGCATTTCTGTCCTTACATTTACGCTCACTTACTTCCTTCTACCCATAATTTATTCATTCATTCATTCAATTCATTCAATCGTATTTATTGAGCGTTTACTGTGTGCAGAGCACTGTACTAAGCGCTTGGGAAGTACAAGTTGGCAACATATAGAGACGGTCCCTACCCAATAACAGGCTCACAGTCTAGAAGGGGGGGACAGAGAACAAAACAAAACATATTAACAAATGCCATCAGCATTATCTTCTAGACTGTGAGACCACTGTTGGGTAGGGACCACCTCTAGATGTTTCCAACTTGTTCTTCCCAAGCGCTTAGTACAGTGCTCTGCACACAGTAAGCGCTCAATAAATAAGATTGATTGATTGATTGATTGACTGACAGACAACAAAACATGTGGACAGGTGTCAAGTCACCGTCAATACCACCGATTGACTGCGATTAATTGGACATGATATAATCAGAGAGAACACAGTCCCCATCTCAATCTAAGAGACATGTAGAAAAGAACATTTATTTATTTATTTTTTAATGGTGTTTATTAAGCACTTACTATGTGCAAAGCACTGTCCTAAGCGCTGGGGAGGTTACAAGGTGATCAGGTTGCCCCACGGGGGGCTCACAGTCTTAATCTCCATTTTACAGATGAGGTAACTGAGGCCCAGAGAAGTGAAGTGACTTGCCCGAAGTCACACAGCTGACAATAGGCAGAGTCGGGATTTGAACACATGACCTCTGACTCCAAAACCCGGGCTCTTTCCACTGAGCACGCTGCTTCTCCTTTATTTTGCTGGCCCAATTTCTGTTGATATCCAGTACTTTAAAAGTTGCATCCTAAACGAAAACTGGAAGGCCACGGAGGGTGGAATTGAGCAGGAAGGGGCTCTCTTTCAGCAAAAAAATATCAGCGAAAAGAAAGACAATGAGGCAAAAGAGAAAACGACTCCAGGCTCTACAATCACGAAGGAAACAAGACAACAAGGGACGATCTAATTTATTTTGGTACCCGTCACCTCGGCTAAACTGTGAAGTCCTTGAAGGCAGCACACTTCACCGAACTGTATTGCACTCTCCCAAGTGCTTAGTACATTGCTCGGCACTGTGTGCGCCCTAAAAGATTTTGATCATTTGATGTGCTGAAGCTATTTTCTGCCAGTGGTAGGATGCTTTCCCATGCAGCTTTCTGTTTGTCACTGGGCAAGGGAAGGGGGATTCCAGTGCACAGCCCGCAGAGCAGCAGTATGAAGCAACACGATATAGCACATAGATCACAGGCCTGGGAGTGAGAAGTCCAAGGGTTGCAATCTCGACTCCACCACTTGTCTGCTGTGTGGCCTTGGGAAAGCCACTTCACTTCTCTGGGCCTCAGTTACCTCACCTGTAAAATAGGGATTAAGACGGTGAGCCCCATGTGGGACAGGGACTGTGTCCAACCTGACCTGCTTGTATCCACTCCAGCACTTGGAACAGTGCCCGGCACATAATAATAATAATAATAATAATAATAATAATAATAATAATAATAATAATAGCATTTATCATTAATCATTTATCATTTATCATTATCATATAAGCACTTACTATGTACCAAGCACTGTTCTAAGCGCTGGGGAGGTTACAGGATGATCAGGTTGTCCCACGGGGGGCTCACATTAATCCCCATTTTACAGATGAGGGAACCGAGGCCCAGAGAAGTGAAGTGACTTGCCCAAAGTCACACAGCTGACAATTGGCAGAGCCGGGATTTGAACCCATGACCTCTGACTCCAAAGCCCGGGCTCTTTCTACTGAGCCACACTGCTTCTCCAATGAATCTGAAGAGACTGTAAGCTCATTCATTCATTCAGTCATATTTATTGAGCGCTTACTGTGTGCAGAGCACCGTACTAAGCGCTTGGGAAGTACAAGTTGGCAACATATAGAGACGGTGCCTATCCAACAGTGGGCTCACAGTCTGGAAACTCACTGTGGGCAGAGAATGTGTCTACCAACTCTGTTATATTGTACTTTCCCAAGTGCTTAGTACAGTGCTCTGCATACAGAAAGTGCTCAATATGATTGATTGTTTGAATGCTAATTATTCGCAGATCACTGTCTATGCCTCTCAGTCACTCTGGTTTCCAGGCTCTCTCTGTCTAACTTCCAGATGTATAATAATAATAATAATGATGGCATTTGTTAAGCGCTTACTATGTGCAGAGCACTGTTCTAAGTGCTGGGGGGGGAATACAAGGTGATCAGGTTGTCCCACGTGGGGCTCACAGTCTTAATCCCCATTTTCCAGATGAGGGAACTGAGGCTCAGAGAAGTGAAGTGACTTGCCCAAGGTCACACAGCAGACATGTGGCGGAGCCAGGATTCGAACCCATGACCTCTGACTCCAAAGCCCGGGCTCTTTCCACCGAGGCACACTGCTTCTCTATGTCCGGTATGTATGTCCGGTTGTGCTGTCTACAGTACCAAAAGAATTAGTTATCTTATTAAGTGCTTACCATGTGCCACGCACTGTGCTAAGCACCACAGTAGATACAAACATGAATGGTAAGATACAGTTCCTATACCACACGGATCCCTTCTTTGTGGTTTTTTTTTAATTCATTCATTCATTCAATCGTATTTATTGAGCGCTTACTGTGTGCAGAGCGCTGTACTAAGCGCTTGGGAAGTACAAGTTGGCAACATATAGAGACGGTCCCTACCCAACAACGGGCTCACAGTCTAGAAGGGGGAGACAGACCTCCTCCCACCTCCCAGTAAAGGTGTTTGTTAAATGTTACTGTTCTAAGCGCTGGGGAAGGTACAAATTAATACAAATTAATAAATTAATTAATTCCAAACTAATGAGTTTGGAAACAGTCCCTGCCCCACATGGGACTCACAGCCTAAGTAGTCAGTCAGTCAGTCAATCATATTTATTGAGCACTTACTGTGTGCTCAATAAATATTGAGCCTGTATATATGTATATATGTTTGTACATATTTATTACTCTATTTATTTTACTTGTACATATCTATTCTATTTATTTTATTTTGTTAGTATGTTTGGTTTTATTCTCTGTCTCCCCGTTCTAGACTGTGAGCCCACTGTTGGGTAGGGACTGTCTCTATATGTTGCCAACTTGTACTTCCCAAGTGCTTAGTACAGTGCTCTGCACACAGTAAGCGCTCAATAAATACGATTGATTGATTGATTGATTGATTGCAGAGCACTGTACTAAGCACCTGGGAGAGTAAAATGTAGCAACAAACAGAGACATTCCCTGCACAGAGTGAGCTTACAGTCTAAAAGGGGAGACAGATATTAATATAAATAATATTAATAATAATAATAATAATAATAATGGCATTTATAAAGTGCTTACTATGTGGAAAGCACTGTTCTAAGTGCTGGGGAGGTTACAAGGTGAACAGGTTGTCCCACGGGGGTTCACAGTCTTAATTCCCATTTTACAGATGAGGGAACTGAGGCACAGAGAAGGGAAGTGACTTGCCCAAAGATATGTCCATAAGTGCTGTGGGGCTGGGAGGGGGGATGAATAAAGGGAGGAAGTCAGGGCAATGCAGAAGGGAATGGGAGAAGTGGAAAGAAGGGCTTAGTCAGGGAAGGCCTCTTGGAGGAGACGTGTCTTCAGAAAGGCTTTGAAGGGGGGGAGAATAGATCAGAAGAACCATGGAGAAGTGAAGTGACTTATCCAAGGTCCTGCAGCAAGCAATTAATAATAATAATAATAATAATAATAATAATAATAATGGCATTTGTTAAGCGCTTACTGTGTGCAAAGCACTGTTCTAAGCACTGGGGAGGATACAAGGTAAACAGGTTGTCCCACATGGGGCTCAAAGTTTTCATCCCCGTTTTCCAGATGAGGTCACTGAGGCCCACAGAAGTTAAGTGACTGGCCCAAAGTCACACAGCTGACAAGTGGCGGAGCCAGGATTTGAACCCACGACCACTGGCTCCCGAGTCCCTGCTCTTTCCACTCTGCAATTGGCAGAGCTGGGATTCAAACACAGCTCCTCTGACCCCTAGGCCTATGTTCGGGGAAGCAGCGTGGCTTAGGAGTCAGAGGTTGTGGGTTCTAATCCCTCTCTGCCACTAATCAGCTGTTTGACTTTGGGCAACTCACTTAATTTCTCTGTGCCTCAGTTACCTCATCTGTAACATGGGGATGAAGACTGTGAGCCCCAAGTGGGACAACTTGATTACCTTGTACCTACCCCAGTCCTTAGAACAGCGCTTGGCATATAGTAAGCGCTTAACAAATACCATAATTATTATTATTATTAATCTTTCCAATAGACCATGCTGCTTCTCTTGCTTCCTTTAGTTCCCAGGCTTACACACCCACAAGGGAACGCCGAGGGAGGCCACCGGGGCCTCTGGAGAGATTTGTTGCAAATTGACACATCGTTCTGCGTTTTCAACGTGTGCGTGATTGTTTGGAGGATTGGGCCGTGACAAGGAGTCACAGTCAGGGCTTGGTGGACCCCTTGTTGAGAATAATGAAACAGGGTGGTACTCCTCTTGGCAAGCCTGTCAAATTCTCTCAGTAATACATCCTTTGTTAATCCTTCCCACGTTTCCTGCTATGATATTAATCATTGGAAATTGTTCCTCTGCACTAACGGTCGTACTAACCTCATAAGAATTCCATTGTCGTTTAATGTCCATGAATTGTAGTGAAACAATAACTCCCTGGAATGTGTTACTCCAATAAGGCTACTGTCAGAATATTGATGTAATCGCTTCTTTCAGATGCTTCTGTTGCTCAGGTTCCTAGCCATTTTTTATTGCAATTGCTAAAGATGGGGCCGTTTGGAGCAAATAAACAGGAGACAAGCGTCAGCCTATCGGACTGGAGGTGACTGACTTCTTGGGTTGGGGGCTGGAGGTCAAATAATAATAATGATAATAATGGCATTTGTTAAGTGCTTACTATGTGCAAAGCACTGTTCTGAGCGCTGGGGAGGTTACAAGGTGATCAGGTTGTCCCCGGGGGGCTCACAGTTTTAATCCCCATTTTACAGATGAGGGAACTGAGGCACAGAGAAGTCCCTTCTAGACCGTGAGCCCACTGTTGGGTAGGGACTGTCCCTATATGTTGCCAACTTGTACTTCCCAAGCGCTTAGTACAGTGCTCTGCACACAGTAAGCGCTCAATAAATACAATTTATTTGTATTTCGTTATTTTATTCGTACTTCTCTGGGCCTCAGTTCCCTCATCTGTAAAATGGGGATTAAGACTGTGAGCTCTCCATGGGACAACCTGATCACCTTGTAACTTCCCCAGCGCTTAGAACAGTGCTTTGCACATAGTAAGCGCTTAATAAATGCCATTATTACGATTACTATTACGATTGATTGATTGATTGAAGTGACTTGCCCAAAGTCACACAGCTGACAGTTGGCAGAGCCGGGATTTGAACCCATGACCTCAGACTCCAAAGCCCGGGCTCTTTCTGCTGAGCCACGCTGCTTCTCTAATAGAGAAGAGAGCAGAGGAGGAAAAGGAGAAGAGAAGTGGAAAAGAGGGAGAGGGCAGAAGGGAGAGAGGGAGGAACAAAGAAGTGAAAGGCTAAAGGGGAAAAAAGCAAAATTCAGTCAACAGTCAACTCTGCCATCACTTTGACCACTTCTACTGCTTTCAACAGGATGGTCCGGGCAGCAGATCTGGCCTGAAAATGAATCATTTCAGGCCCTGAGGTTGAAACTACTAGTTATTCTGATTTGGCAATAATCTGAGCAATGATAATAATAATAATTTTGATAATAATTAGTATGGTGTTCGTTGAGCATTTACTCTGCGCCAGGCAGCGTACTAAATTCTGGGGTGGATACAAGCTGAGAAGCAGCGTGGCTCAGTGGAAAGAGCCCGGTCTTTGGAGTCAGAGGTCATGGGTTCAAATCCCAGCTCTGCCAATTGTCAGCTGTGTGACTTTGGGCAAGTCACTTCACTTCTCTGGGCCTCAGTTCCCTCATCTGTAAAATGGGGATTAAGACTGTGAGCCCCCCGTGGGACAGCCTGATCACCTTGTAGCCTCCCCAGCGCTTAGCACAGTGCTTTGCACATAGTAAGCTCTTAATAAATGCCATTTATAAAAAAAGCAAATCCGGTTGGACACAGTCCCTGTCCTACGTGGGGGTCAGAGTCTTAATCTCTATTTTACAGATGAGGTAACTGAGGCACAGAGAAGCAAAGCGACGATCCCAAGATCACACGGCAGACAGGTGGCAGAGCCGACTCGATCGCATTCAAAGAAGAAAAAACTCTACGGATACACGTACCAGAGTGGCTTTATGACAGAAGATGAGACTTTGTCATGGAGTCGCTGTGGGTCAGAAACAACTTGACAGCATCTGAATAATAATAATAATAATAATGATGGCATTTGTTAAGCGCTTACTATGTGCAAAGCACTGTTCTAAGTGCTGGGGAGGTTACAAGATGATCTTGTCCCACGGGGGGGGTCACAGTCTTAATCCCCATTTTACATATGAGGGAACTGAGGCACAGAGAAGTGAAGTAACTTGAGTTAACTTGAATTAGAACCCAGGACCTTTTGACTCCCAATCCCGTGCTCTCTCCACTCATCCATGCTGCTTAAGCACTGTAGTATAGTGTATATTGTGCCAAGCACTACACTAAGCACTGGAATAGCTATAAGACAATCAGGTCAGAGTCAGTCCCTGTCTCCCATGGGGCTCACAGTTTAAGGGGGAGGAGGAAGAGGCATTTAATTCCCGAATTACATATGAGGAGACTGAGGCCCAGAGACCTTAAGTGACTCGCCCAAGATCACACAGCAGACAAGTGGCAGAGTCAGGATTAAAATCCAAATCCTCCGACTCCGAGATGGGCGTTCTTTTCACTAGATCGTGTGCCTCCGCAGTGGCATAACCTCAACAGGCATTCCCAACTTCAAACTATTATTTATACCCTCCCACCACTGTGAAGTGTTGAAAACACGGGAATGACTAATAAGCCAAAGAAGGTAGACACACTTGGAAACTGTGAAGTATTGCTCCCAGCTCAAAATGATGGAAGCGTAAGACAGAAAAAAATAGCTGACTTATGTGTCTCCGTTGGGATGCGAGCCCGTTGTTGGGTAGGGACCGTTTCTATATGTTGCCAACTTGTACTTCCCAAGCACTTAGTACAGTGCTCTGCACACAGTAAACGCTCAATAAATATGATTGAATGAATGAATTTTTAGATCAAGGCCACGGTACCAGAATAAATGGAAATGCCCAGAGGAAGAATAGAACAAGGTAGTTCTAGACTGTGAGGCCACTTCTAGACTGTGAGCCCGCTGTTGGGTAGGGACCGTCTCTATGTGTTGCCAACTTGTACTTCCCAAGCGCTTAGTACAGTGCTCTGCACACAGTAAGCACTCAATAAATACGATTGATTGATTCTGGGAGTTGGGATTACCTCCATCAGGAGGCCTTTCCAGACCGAGCCCCCTTTTTCCTCTCCCCCTCCCCATCCCCCCTGGCCCTACCTCCTTCCCCTCTCCACAGCACAGCACCTGTATATATGTTTGTACAGACTTATTACTCTATTTATTTTATTTGTACATATTTACTATTCCATTTATTTTGTCAATGATGTGCATCTAGCTTTACTTCCATTTATTCTGATGACTTGACACCTGACCACATGTTTTTTTCATTGTCTGTTTCCCCCTTCTAGACTGTGAGCCCATTGTTGGGTAGGGACCGTCTCCATATGTTGCCAACTTGTACTGCCCAAGCACTTAGTACAGTGCTCTGCACACAGTAAGCACTCAATAAATTCGATTGGATGAATGAATGAATTTTGGTCAGTCCCCTTGAAGAAGGCAATCCTGATAGCTCGGGGAACCCAGAAGTGTTCAGAAAAGCAGAGGGAAGAATTACAAATGATGTCATGCCACCCCTACCCACCAAAGCCTTGCCAATACTAACATTCCCCCAGTGCTTCACTCAGCTTTGGAATCCCACCCTAGAAATCTTTGCCAGAAAACAAAAGAAGCAGCAAGGCCCAGTGGAAAGCGCTCAGGACAGTGAGTCAAAAGAGCTGGATCAATCAGTCAATCAATCGTATTTACTGAGCGCTTACTGTGTGCAGAGCACTGTACTAAGCGCTTGGGAAGTACAAGTTGGCAACATATAGAGACGGTCCCTACCCAACAGTGGGCTCACAGTCTAGAAGGGGGAGACAGAGAACAAAACAAAACATATTAACAAAATAAAATAAATAGAATAGATATGTACAAGTAAAATAAATGAATAAATATAGTAATAAATACGTACAAACATATATACATATATACTTATACATATATATACTTATACATGTATATGTATACATATATATACATATATACTTATACATATGTATACATATATATATGTATATGTATACATATATATACATATATACTTATGCATATGTATACATATATATACATATATACTTATACATGTATATGTATACATATATACATATATGTTATGTATGTATATTATAAATATTATTATATATTATTATATTACATTATATTATATTATATTATATTATATTATATTATTATATTATATTATATTATATTATATATTGTTATTATTATGTATATTATATATATTAGCTGGATTCTAATTCCGCTTCTGCCACTTCTCTGTCATGTGTCCTCAGACAAGTCACTTCACTAATCTGTGCCTCAATTACCTCATCTACAAAATGGGGATAAAATTCTCACCCTCTGACTTGGTCAGTGAGTCCTTGGTGGGACAGAGAATGTCTCCAGGCTGGTTGATCTGGACTCTCCCCCAAAGCTTAGTACAGTGCTTGGCATATAGTGGGAGGAGCATGGCTTAGTGGAAAAGCAGGAGCTTGAGAGTCACAGGTCATGGGTTCTAATCCCAGCTCTGCCACTTGTCAGCTGTGTGACTTTGGGCAACTCACTTGACTTCTCTGCACCTCAGTTACCTCATCTGTAAAATGGGGATTAAGACTGTGAGCCCCACGTGGGACATCCTGATTGCCTTATATCTACCCCAGTGCTTAGAACAGTGCTCAGCACGTAGTTAGTGCTTAAAAAATACCAGAATTATCATTATCATCATTATTATATCTGTAATTTATTCATTTGTATTTATGTCTGCTTTCCCCCCTCTAGACTATAAACTCATTGTGGGCAGGGAATGTGTCTGTTAATTGCTGTATTGTCCTCTCCCAAGCACTTAGTACAGTGCTCTGCACACAGTAAGTGCTCAATAAATGCAATCGAATGAATAATGAGATGTGTCCATGGCTGGCATAGATACTCCTCCACTTCCTCCCTACTCTACATGCTTATTAGTCTAAATAAAAGGAATTTGCCGTACCAAGGTCGAAATTATTTTTCCCCCATGGTCTAAAGTGAGTTCATTGATGAGTTCCTTTCGTTATTTCTAAACAAACTGGTGCTATAAGAGGGTCCAGTCTTCTTGAATGCTCAAGTTGTACATATATAACAATAATAATAATAATAATAATTGTGGTTTTTGTTAAGCACATACTACATGCCAGGCAGTGTTCTAAGCGCAGGGTGGATATAAGCAAATCAGGTTGGACACAGTCCCTGTCCTGCATAGGGTTCACAGTCTTAATCCCCATTGTACAGATGAGTTAACTGAGGCACAGAGAAGTGAAGTGACTTGTCCAAGGCCACACAATGGACAAGTGGCGGAGGTGGATTAGGGATTAGAACCCTTGACGTTCTGACTCTCAGGCCTGTGCTCTATCTACTATGACCTGATGCTTCCTGTAGAAGTAGAATAAGTTACTTTCTGGTTAGTTTTGGCATAAAGCATTCATTCATTCAATCATATTCAATAATAATAATAATAATAATAATAATAATAATAATAATAATGGCATTTTTTAAGCGCTTACTATGTGTAAAGCACTGTTCTAAGCGCTGAGGAGGATACAAGGTGATCAGATTGTCCCACATGGGGCTCACAGTCTTCATCCCCATTTTACAGATGAGGTAACTGAGGCCCAGAGAAGTGAAGTGACTTGCCCAAAGTCACACAGCCGACAATTGGCAGAGCCGGGATTTGAACCCACGACCTCTGACTCCCAAGCCCATGCTCTTTCCATTGAGCCATGCTGCTTCTCTCTCATGCTGCTTCTCTCTCATGCTGCAGAGAAGCAGTGTGGCTCAGTGGAAAGAGCCCGGGCTCACTGTACCTCGCTCTCGCCTGTCCCGCCATCGACCCCCGGCCCACGTCATCCCCCGGGCCTGGAATGCCCCCAATCCCTCTGCCCCTCCGCCAAGCTCGCTCTCTTCCTCCCTTCAAGGCCCTGCTGAGAGCTCACCTCCTCCAGGAGGCCTTCCCACACTGAGCCCCTTCTTTCCTCTCCTCATCATCCCCCTCTCCATCCCCCCGTCTTACCTCCTTCCCTTACCCACAGCACCTGTATATATGTATATATGGTTGTACATATTTATTACTCTATTTATTTATTTATTCATTTATTTATTTATTTATTTATTTATTTATTTTACTTGTACATTTCTATCCTACTTATTTTATTTTGTTGGTATGTTTGGTTCTGTTCTCTGTCTCCCCCTTTTAGACTGTGAGCCCACTGTTGGGTAGGGACTGTCTCTATGTGATGCCAATTTGTACTTCCCAAGCGCTTAGTACAGTGCTCTGCACATAGTAAGCGCTCAATAAATACGATTGATTGATTGATTGATTGATTAGAACAGTGCTTTGCACACAGAAAGTGCTTAATAAATGCCATCATTATTATTATTATTATTCTCTAATTTAATAAGCACTTACTGTGAGCAGAGCACTGTACTAAGCACTTGGAGTGCCCTTGCCCACTGAATCCAAAGTCACAGATTCGTTTGCATAGAAGAAGCCAACTGGGGTTTTGTACGTCATTCATTCATTCAATCAGATTTATTGAGCACTTACTGTGTGCAGAGCACTGTACTAAGCGCTTGGGAAGTACAAGTTGGCAACATATAGAGACAGTCCCTACCCAACAGTGGGCTCACAGTCTAGAAGAACTTACTTAGTCATCTCCCTACATTAGCTAAACAATGTCTAGCATCTCCTCTAACCTGGAACCACTGTGAGTTCCAGAGACAACATTTTTCACATCTATGTTCTCTTCCAAGTGCTTAGATAATCCGCTCACGGGTAGGTGAGCAGCACGGGTAGAGAAGCAGCGTGGGTCAGTGGAAAGAGCCCGGGCTTTGGAGTCAGAGGTCATGGGTTCAAATGCCGGCTCTGCCAACTGTCAGCTGTGTGACTTTGGGCAAGTCACTTAACTTCTCTGGGCCTCAGGTCCCTCATCTGTAAAATGGGGATTAAGACTGTGAGCTCCCCCATGGGACAATCTGATCACCTTGTAACCTCCCCAGCGCTTAGAACAGTGCTTTGCACATAGTAAGTGCTTAATACGTGCTATTATTATTATTATTACTATTATTATTATTATTATTCTCTGGGCCTCAGTTCCCTCATCTGTAAAATGGGGATTAAGACTGTGATCCCCCCGTGGGACAATCTGATCACCTTGTAACCTCCCCAGTGCTTAGAACGCTGCTTTGCACATAGTAAGCACTTAATAAATGCCATCATTATATTATTATTATTACAGGTGCTATGATTCTCTGACTTCCAAGCCCACACTACTGATGATCAATTAAGAAAGTAGTGTGGTCTAGTGAAAAGAGCATGTGCCTGGCAGTCAGAGGACCTGGATTCTAATTCTGACCCTTCCACTTATCTGCTGTGTGACCTTGGACAAGTCACCTTAGCTTTGCTTTACCTCAGTTCCCTCATCTGTAAAAGGAGGATTCAATACATATTCTCCCTGCTACTTAGATTGTGAGCCCTATGTAGGACTTAAATATCTTGTATAATAATAACAATAATGGCATTTATTAAGTGCTTACTATGTGCAAAGCACTGTTCTAAGCGCTGGGGAGGTTACAAGGTGATCAGGGTGTCCCAAAGGGGGCTCACAGTATTGATCCCCATTTTACAGATGAGGGAACTGAGGCCCTGAGAAGTGAAGTGACTTGCCCAAAGTTACACAGTTGACATTTGGCGGAGCCGGCATTTGAACTCATCACCTCTGACTCCAAAGCCCGGGCTCTTCTCTGCTGAGCCATGCTGCTTCTCGCATATCTACCCCAGAGCTTAGTATAGTGCCTGGCACATAGTAAGCACTTAACAAAAACCACAATTATGATGGTTATCATCATTATTATCAACTTATCAATCAGTGGGGCTAATTGAGTGTTTATTAAGTGCTAAGCACTAGGCTAAGCACTTGGGAGGGTATATCTGAAGCAAAGCACTCCCTGCCCTCAAAGACTTTGTGATTCAGTGGGGGAGCTGGACAGATAGAAATTATTTACAAATAGAGAGAGGAGGAGTAGGAACAGTGCTATAATAGGAAGAACTACAAATATATCAGGGTGTAATGGATGAAAAAATAGTTGAATATACAAATATATACGTATGTGCATAAGTAATAATAATAATAATAATAATAATAATGATGGCATTTATTAAGCGCTTACTATGCGCAAAGCACTGGGGAGGGTACAAGGTGATCAGGTTGTCCCACGGGGGGTTCACAGTCTTAATACCCATTTTCCAGATGAGGGAACTGAGGCCCAGAGAAGTTAAGTGACTTGCCCGAAGTCATACAGCTGACAATTGGCAGAGGTGGGATTTGAACCCATGACCTCTGACTCCACTAAGCCACGCTGTTTCTTGTAAGTGCGGAGGCTCTGAATAAAAGACATGGGTGTTAAGTGTGGGTGTCGAGCTTATGCAGCTGAGGTGTTGTGAATGAATCAGGGAATTAATCAATCAATCAATCAATCGTATTTATTGAGCGCTTACTGTGTGCAGAACACTGTACTAAGCGCTTGGGAAGTTCAAGTTGGCAACATATAGAGACAGTCCCTACCCAACAGTGGGCTCACAGTCTAGAAGGAAGACTTCCTGGAGGAGGTGGGGTGGTGGTGGAGCCATCTTATACTTAGGAATTGCTGGTTTACAGCCTGAGAGGGACATCAAGTTATACTTTGGGGTTGGGGACCCTGAGGGTGGGATTTTCTGATCCCAGGGTAGCACCAGACCCCTCCTTCCTGTCCCGATAATCATAGGTCGTCCTTTTTGAGGGAGAGATGCTGGTTCCCTCTGGGCCTAGGTCAGCTCTGGCCTCCGGGGATCATCATCATCATCATCAATCGTATTTATTGAGCGCTTACTATGTGCAGAGCACTGTACTAAGCGCTTGGGAAGTACAAATTGGCAACATATAGAGACAGTCCCTACCCAACAGTGGGCTCACAGTCACAGATCCCTGGCTCCCAGGCTGTACGCTTCCTTCCTCAACAGGCACCATGGTTCTGGACCTCACAGAGGGTTTCTGATTGTCCGGTGAAAATCCCCGGGGGACCCAATTCAGTGCCAGCCCCCCCAGGGCACCCCTTATTGAGAGCCTCCAAAACTAACCCAACCTCCATTTAATGCTCTGGTTTCTCAATCAATGGTATTTATTGAGCCCTGACTGTGTGCAGAGCACTGCATTAAAGATAATAATAATAATAATGATAATAATAAAGTATTTGTTAAGCTCTTACTACATTGCAGGCACTGTAATAATAATAATAATGGGATTTATTAAGCGCTTACTGTGTGCAAAACACTGTTCTAAGTGCTGGGGAGGTTACTAGGTAATCAGGTTGTCCCACAGGGGGCTCACAGTCTTAATCCCCATTTTACAGATCATCATCATCATCATCATCAATCATATTTATTGAGCGCTTACTGTGTGCAGAGCACTGTACTAAGCACTTGGGAAGTACAAGTTGGCAACATATAGAGGCAGTCCCTACCCAACAGTGGGCTCACAGTCTAACAGGATGAGGTAACTGAGGCTCAGAGAAGTTAAGTGACTTGCCCAAGGTCACACAGCAGACATGTGGTGGCGCCGGAATTCGAACCCATGACCTCTGACTCCGAAGCCCGGGCTCTTTCCACTGAGCCAGGCTGCTTCCCTATATTCACTGTATTAAGCGCTGGGGTGGATACAGGCAAGTCGGGTTGGACACAATCCCTGTCCCACGTGGGGCTCACACTCTCGATCCCCGTTTTACAGATGAGGTAACTGAGGCACAGAGAAGTGATGTGACTTGCCCAAGGTCACACAGGAGACACATGGCAGAGTGGGATCAGAACCCAGGACCTTCTGACTCCCGAGACTGTGCTCTACCCACTAGGCCACCCGGCTTCTCCATTAAGGGCTTGGGACAGTACAATTCAAAAGAGTTGGTAGGCACGTTCCCTGCCCGAAATTAATTTATCATCCAGAAGTCCAGCCAAGATCGAGAGGGAAACCTCTGACCCCTCCCTGATTCATTCATTCATTCATTCAATTGTATTTATTGAGCGCTTACTGTGTGCAGAGCACTGTACTAAGCGCTTGGGAAGTACAAGTTGGCAACATATAGAGACGGTCCCTACCCAACAGCGGGCTCACAGTCTAGAAGGGGGAGACAGACAACAAAACAAAACATATAAACCAAATAAAATAAATCATCATCATCAATCGTATTTATTGAGCGCTTACTATGTGCAGAGCACTGTACTAAGCGCTTGGGAAGTACAAACTGGCAACATATAGAGACAGTCCCTACCCAACAGTGGGCTCACAGTCTAAAAGGGGGAGACAGAGAACAAAACCAAACATACTAACAAAATAAAATAAATAGGATAGATATGTACATGTAAAATAAATAAATAAATAAATAGACTAATAAATATGTACAAACATATATACATATATACAGGTGCTGTGGGGAAGGGAAGGAGGTAAAATGGGGGGATGGGGAGGGGGACGAGGGGGAGAGGAAGGAACGGGCTCAGTGTGGGAAGGCCTCCTGGAGGAGGTGAGCTCTCAGCAGGGCCTTGAATAGAATAAATAGAATAAATATGTACAAGTAAAATCAATCAATCAATCAATCGTGTTTATTGAGCGCTTACTGTGTGCAAAGCGCTGTACTGAGCGCTTGGGAGAATACACTGTAACATTAACAATACAACAATAAAGAGACACCTTCCCTGGCCACAGCGAGCTTACGGTCTAGAAGCGGGGATTCTGCCCACATGACAATTGGTCTCCTCGCCAGGGCTGTCAGTCTCTCTCTATGTGTGACCTAAAGCTAGTCTCTTCTCTCTATGCCTTTGGAGTCCAAATTAAGTAAGGAATGGTGAGTTGCCCAGAGGAGCTGTGTAAAATAATCCCGGGTAGCAAAACCAGGCAAAGTTCTGAGATGCTGAAATACTTGGTTTTATTTGTCCAGAGTGAATGGCTCAGATTTTTATGAGGTTCACACTGACGCCTTAGACTCTGGTCAAAATCCAGCTGATAATGCTAATCACTAGACATGTATACAGCCCTGTTCTACGAGCACCAAATTTCCCTTTCTGAAGTGCTGGGAGACTTTTCTTCCCCTTAACTCTTGTTTCATGTTTTCCCAATATCATACCCGGCTCAACTCCTCCAAAGAACCCTCAATAGATCTCAGGAGATGGACTGAAAGAAAACATTGCCAGATCACAGTAAACCCGAAAGTCTGGGTAAAAAATGTGAGATTTCCACATCAGCTGGCCCCCACCCCAAAGATACCAAAAGCCACATGATCTCGTGGATTTCATGAACTCTTGAGCACTTATTTCACTCTCAACTAAACCTCAGGATCACTTTATCAAACACACACACATATGCAAACATTGCTCCTTCATTCATCCTCCCTCCATCCCCAAAGCACATATGTATATATCTGTAATTGATTGATTTACTTAATTATTTATCTATTTATTTATTTATATTGATGTCTGTCTCCCCCTCTACACTGAGCTCATTGTGGGCGGTAATGTGTCTGCTGTTATAGTGTACTCTCCCAAGTGCTTAGTACAGTCCAACTTGTACTTCCCAAGCGCTTAGTACAGTGCTCTGCACACCGTAAGTGCTCAATAAATACATTTGAATGAATGAATGAAATGCTTTGTACACAATAAGTGCTCAATAAATACGATTGAATGAATGAACTGGTAATAGATAGGAGTAATCGTAATAAATTTAAGTGCTTATTGTGGGCATAGCACTGTAAGTGCTAGAAGAAAAAACAAACCAAAACAGAACTGATGAGAGTTAAACAAGGTTCCTGATCCTCCAAACTAAAAATAAGGTGGGGAAGGGTTTGACAAGAGACACAATGAGAGAAGAAATAATATAAAAACACAATTATTTTATATCAACTATATTTCAATATATATCCTTGAGGAAAGGGATAGTGTCTCCTCTAGACAATAAGCTCGTTGTGGGCAGGGAATGTGTCTGTTTATTGTTATATTGTAGTCTCCCAAGTCCTTAGTATATAGTAAGTGCTCAGTATATACGAATGAATGAATTCTACCTCTGTTGTACTTTCCCAAGTCCAGTGCTTTGTACGCTGTAGGTGTTTAGTGAATATTTGACCGAGAGAGTAAGCAGCTCTCCATTCAGAAGAAGATGCTACTGATAGTAGACTACTATAAATTCCATCCTTTAGGTGTGCAGAAACTTCATTCCAAGCGACAATTCCCCTACTGCTTCAGCAACCCACACTCATCCGTTCTCCCATGGGCCACCCAGCAAAGCTGTGTTGCTGTGAGCATCCTTCTGTGCAGGTAAAATAACTGCAACGCAACACTTTCTTTTTGAAGTGAGAAGCAGCATGGCCTCAGGGATAGAGCACAGGCTTGGGAATCAGAAGGGCCTGTCCCCTAATCCCTGCTCTGCCCCTTGTCTGCTGTGTGACCTTGGACAAGTCACGTCAATCAATCAATCAATCAATCAATCAATCATATTTATTGAATGCTTACTGTGTGCAGAGCACTGGACTAAGCGCTTGGGAAGTACAAGTTGGCAACATAGAGAGACAGTCCCTACCCAACAGTGGGCTCACAGTCTAAAAGGAGGAGACAGAGAACAAAACCAAACATACTAACAAAATAAAATAAATAGAATAGATATGTACAAGTAAAATAAATAAATAGAGTAATAAATATGTACAAACATATATACATATATACAGGTGCTGTGGGGAAGGGAAGGAGGTAAGATGAGGGGGATGGAGAGGGGGGCGAGGGGGAGAGGAAGGGCTTCAGTTACCTCATCTGTAAAATGGGAATCTATAAAATGAACAAGGTCCAAGTCTGGCATCCATAGAGACTGGAAACTCCAGCAGTCTTATTGGAGATGGATAATAATAATGATGGGATTTTTCCAGTGCTTCATGCAGTGCCTGGCTCATAGTAAGCGTTGAAAATGCCATCATTATCATTATTATTATTCATTCATTCATTCAGTCGTATTTATTGAGCGCTTGCTGTGTGCTGAGCACTGTACTAAGCGCTTGGAAAGTACAAGTTGGCAACATATAGAGACGGTCCCTACCCAAGAACGGGCTCACAGTCTTGAAGACGGACTCACAGTCTAGAAGACTGTGAAGAATTATTAACTCTAGAAGAATTATTAAGGTATTACAATATGTCAAGCACTGTTCTAATCGCTGGGAGATACAAGCTAATCAGGTTGGACACAGTCCCTGTCGCACATGGGGCTCACAGTCGTAACCCCCATTTTATAGATGAGGGAACTGAGGTCCAGAAAAGGGAAGTGACTTACCCAAGGTCACACAATAGACAAGTGGTGAAGCCAGAATTAGATCCCCGGTCCTAGTGACACCCAGGCCTGTGCTCTATCAACTAGGCTACATCCCCTCATTCTGTCTCGCAGTCTCCCAAAAGCCATGCTGTTTTGTTGTTCTGATTGTCCATCCACAACTCTGTGTTGATTCTGTGTGTGGCCTTGGGCAAAAAGATTCTCCTCTCCAAGGCTCAACTTTTCCAACTATGAACTCAATCATATCGCTTCTACTGAGCCCAAATATAAATAGTACTATAAGAACAGTCAGAAGCCATGCCCTCTGCCCCAGTGAGTTTCAATTTAAGGATTGCCAAGGAAATCAAAGCGGTTTTTAAAAGACGGATATCTACAGAACTAGTCACCACAGAAAGCAGCATGAGAAACAGCATGGCTCAGTGGAAAGGGCATGGGCTTTGGAGCCAGAGGTCATGGGTTCAAATCCCAGCTCCATCAATTGTCAGCTGTGTGACTTTGGGCAAGTCACGTCACTTCTCTGTGCGTCAGTTCCCTCATCTGTAAAATGGGGAAGAAGTCTGTGAGCCCCCAGTGGGACAACCTGATCACCTTGTAACCTCCCCAGTGCTTAGAACAGTGCTTTGCACATAGTAAGCGCTTACTAAATGCCATTATTATTATTAAAGCATCACAGAACATTAAGAGATTTGCCTGAAATCGCTTCCCAAGTTCCTCCTCCTCAAGCAAAGACTCCCAATGAGGCATCATCATCATCATCAATCGTATTTATTGAGCGCTTACTGTGTGCAGAGCACTGTACTAAGCGCTTGGGAACTAATAAAAAGTAAAATAAAGGCATCAAAGCTTTCTACCAGTTCTCCATCTTACATAGTGACTCTTGACCCACTACTTCCCAGCTCAATTTATTCATTTCTCCCAAGACAAACTTCTAATAGTATGTCACTCTCAAAGTTCCTGCCACTTTATCCTCAGTGACATTATTCCACCAGTCTGGAGTTCTCTCCAGCCCACATCTGACAGATCATAGCACTCCCCGATCTCTCTTCTCCTCTTCTTAGATGTCCCACAGACATCTTAAACTTGACATGTCCGCAGTAGAATTTCTCATCTTCCCACCCAAACCCTGTCCTCCCCAAGACTTTACTATCACTTTATCATCATCAATCGTATTTATTGAGCGCTTACTATGTGCAGAGCACTGTACTAAGCGCTTGGGAAGTACAAATTGGCAACATATAGAGACAGTCCCTACCCAACACTGGGCTCACAGTCTAAAAGGAGGAGACAGAGAACAAAACCAAACATACTAACAAAATAAAATAAATAGAATAATGGTATTTGTTAAACACTTAGTGTGTGCCAGGCACTGTACTAAGCCCTGGGGTGGATACAAGCAAATGGAGTTGGACACAGTCTCTGTCCCAAGTGGGGCTCACAGTCTCAGTCCCCATTTTACAGATGAAGTAACTGAGGTCGAGAGAAGTGACTTGCCCAAGGTCACACAGCTGACGAGTGGTGGAGCCAGGATTAGAACCCACGACTTTCTGACAACACTACTTTCTTGTCTCACAACCCCATAACCTTGGCATGATTTGGGACTCACCTCTCTCATTCAAACGACATATTCAATCTGTCACCAAATCCTGCAGATTCTGTCTTCATATTGTCACTATAAAATCCACACTTTCCTCGCCATCCAAACTGCTGCTATGCCGATTCATTCATTCAATTGTATTTATTGAGTGCTTACTGTGTGCAGAGCACTGTACTAAGCACTTGGGAAGTACAAGTTGGCAACATACAGAGACGGTCCCTACCCAAAAGTGGGCTCACAGTCTAGAAGGGGGAGACAGAGAACAAAACAAAACATATTAACAAAATAAAATAAATAGAATAAATATGCACAAATAAAATAGAGTAATAAATTCATACAAACATAACTTTAATCCTATCCCATCTAGACTAACGAACCTGCATCCTCACCAATCTTCCTACTTCTTAATTCCCCTCACTCCAGTCTATACTTCACTCTGTTGACTGCATAATGTTTCTAAAAATACTCTGTCAACGTCTTTTTCCTTCTAGACTGTGAGCCCGTTGTTGGGTAGGGACCGTCCCTATATGTTCCCGATTTGTACTTCCCAAGCGCTTAGTACAGTGCTCTGCACACAGTAAGTGCTCAATAAATATGACAATGAAAAACCTCCAATGGTTGTCCCTCCATTTCATCCTCAAACAGAAACTCCTTGCCACTGGTTTGAAGACATTTAATCAGCTCTTCTCCAAATTCATCAGACTGATCTTGTGATAAAACCCAACCCACACACTTCACTCCTCTTCCACAAACCTTCTCACTATACTTCAAATTAATCTTTGTCACTATCTAAGAAGCAGCATGGCTCAGTGGAAAGAGCCCGGGCTTGGGAGTCAGAGGTCATGGGTTCGAGTCCCAGCTCCACCACATGTCTGCCGCGTGACCTTGGGCAAGTCACTTACCTTCTCTGTGACTCAGTTCCCTCATCTGTAAAATGGGGGTGAAGACTGTGAGCCCCACATGGAACAACCTGATCACCTTGTAAACCCCCCCCAGTGCTTAGAACACTGCTTTGCACATAGTAAGCACTTAACAAATGCCATCATTATTGTTATTATTATTATCTACTAGCCCCTGCCCATATAACAATAATAATAGACGGCATTTATTAAACGCTTACTATGCCCAAAGCACTGTTCTAAGCACTAGGTAGGTTACCAGGAGATCAGGTTGTCACACAGTGGGCTCACAGTCTTAATCCTCATTTTACAGATGAGGGAACTGAGGCACAGAGAAGTGAAGTGACTTGCCCAAGGTCACACAGCTAAGTGGTGGAGGCAGGATTAGAACTCACAACCTCTGACTCCCAAGCCCGGGCTCTTTCCACTGAGCCACACTGCTTCTCTACCCTGGAACTACCTCCCCCTTTATATCTAGAGCACAGGCTTTGGAATCAGGGGTCATGGGTTCTAATCCTGGCTCCACCATTTGTCAGCTGTGTGACTTTGGGCAAGTCACTTAACTTCTCTGTGCCTCAGTTCCCTCATCTGTAAAATGGGGATTAAGACTGTGAGCCCCCCATGGGACAACCTGATCTCCTTGTAACCTCCCTAGCGCTTAGAACAGTGCTTTGCACATAGTAAGTGCTTAATAAATGCCATCATTTATTATGATTATCTGACAAATGACCCCCTCTCCATTTTCCAAGCCCTACTAAAATCATATTGCCTCCAAGAGGCCTTCCCTGATAAAGCTCTCACTTCCCCTATTTTCCCTTCCTACTCTTTGGTCTCTGCACTAGAGCCCGGGCCTGTAAATCAGAAGGTCATGGGTTCAAATCCCAGCTCCACCACTTGTCCGCTGTGTGACCTTGGGTGAGTCACTTCACTTCTCTGGGCCTCAGTTCCCTCATCTGTAAAAGGGGGATTAAGACTGTGAGCCCCACGTGGGACAACCTGATCACCTTGTACCTATCCCAGCACTTAGAACAGTGCTTCACACAGAATAAGCACTTAAATACCATAATTATTACTATTATTATGCACTGCATTGCCTCTCCCTCTAGACTGTAAGCCTGCTGTGGGCAGGTAATGTGTGTGTGTTTTGTTTTACTGTTCCCTCCCAACCACTTAGTTCAGGGCTGTGCACACAGGAAGTACTCAATAAATACGACTGAGTGAATGAAATTGTGTCTGTATCCTTAAAGCATTTTGATTTTCACCCCAGCCCCACAGCCCACATGTACATATCCATCTGTAATGTATTTTAATGTCGGTTTCTCCGTCTACTCTGTAAGCCCCTCGCGGACAAGGATCAGTTCTACCCATTCTATCGTATTCTACTCTCCTCAGTACTTAGCACATTGCTCTGCACACAGTGGCATTCAATAAATAACAATGATTACATTCCATACTCAAAGCCCTCCTAAAATTCCACCTCCTACAATCAAGTCCTCCCCAATTAATTTCCAGCACGCTATGTCATATAGGCCAACCAGCAGCTTCTAATGTTTATGTTTATTTATTCTCACATTGCACATGTGTTTCTATGAAGAGTCAATTACCTATGTAATCATTTTTTTCTGATAACTCTTTATGCAAATATTAAGTCTGCCCCCCATTACAATTTGCTTGTGGGGGGACACGTCTCTTCCCAACGTTGTATTTTCCCAAGCTCTTAGTAGGTGCACTGAATCCAGTGGGAGCTTAATAAATACCATTACTGCTATTATTACCTTTGTCTTTTCTCTTTCTCTCTTTTTGTTTCTTTTTGCTCCATTATCGATTCAAATATATGGAGAGAGAAAATTATTTTTTTTATTATGCATTTTTTTATTCATATTTGTGTCTGTCACCCCCTCTGGACTGCAAGCTCATTATGGGTAGGGAACATGCCCACTAATTCTGTTGTAGCACTTAGTACAGTGCTCTGTGAACGGTAAGTGCTCAGTAAATATCGCTGAGTGATAAAGTAAAAGGTGAGAACTGCCATTCTTTGAGCTCTTTTCCTGCCACTGTTGACTTCTCCTCTCCCCCATCTTCCTAGAAGTTCAAATGGTTCAGAAATTCAGAGCAAAGTGAGGAGAGAAATAATAATTATATTTTTTGTTAAGTGCTTACTATGTGCCAAGCACTGTTCTAAGCACTGAATGATGATAGAGTCTCCCATCATAAACTCAGGATGAGGCTTGGCCCAATCATAAAGTCTCAGTGAATTGCAAATTCATTGAAGGTAGAGAATGATAATAATACTAATACTACTACTACTACTACTACTACTACTAATAATAATAATAATAATAATAATAACCATGGTATTAGTTAAGCACTTACTATGTTCCAGGCACTGTACTAAGTGCTGGAGTGGATACAAACAAATCAATTGGACACAGTCCCTGTCCCATGTGGGGCTCACAATCTTAATCCTCATTTTGCAGATGAGATAACTGAGTCCCAGAGAAGTGAAGTGACTTGCCCAAGGTCACACCAGTCAAGTAGTGGAGAAGGGATTAAAACCCATGATCTTCTAACTCCCAAGCCCGTGCTCTATGCACTCTGCCATGCTGCTTCTCAATGTATGCTATGATCCAGTTATTCTCTCCCCAGTGCTTAGTAAAGTGCTTATTACTCTGAAGGAGTTCGGGAAATATCATTGAACGTGTGCAAAGGAACTGATAATAATAATAATAATAATAATAATAATAATAATAATACGACATTTATTAAGTGCTTACTATGTGCAAAGCACTTTTCTAAGCACTGGGGAGGTTACAAGGTGATCAGGTTGTCCCACACAGGGCTCACCATCTTAATCCCCATTTTACAGATGAGGTAACTGAGGCCCAGAGAAGTTAAGTGACTTGCCCAAAGTCACACAGCTGACAACTGGCGGAGCCAGGATTTGAACCCACAACCTCTGACTCCAAAGCCCATGCTCTTTCCACTGAGCCGTGCTGCTTCCCTAATATTCTAATATTGATAGTACTAAATACTGATATTTTAGTATTTGAGGTTTGCAGCGTGCTAATGCTACTCTTTAGTGTCTATCTGTCATGTCGCCACTGGGGCACTTGTTGATATTTCATTCATTCAATCATATTTATTGAGCGCTTACTGTGTGCAGAGCACTGTACTAAGCGCTTGATAAGTTGATATGTTACTAGGACAACACATCACAAAGGACAGATTGGAATTTAGTGTAAGAGAGAAACACTTTGATAGTTCAGACAAGTTGCTATACTTGAAAAGATGATACATTAGTTATATGGAAGGAGCATCATAAATATGTGAGGTTATTAATAATAATACCTGTTATTATTATGGTATTTTACTACTTAGTATGTGCAAAGCACTGTACTAAGCCCTGAGATAAGTACAGGAGCATCAGATCGGACCCAATCCCTTTCCTGCTGCGGCTCACAGAGAAGTATGAGGGAGAAAAAGTATTGAGCTAAAAAGTCTAATCACCCGGACCCAATGAAGAGATCACCCTCGTCTTTTCCTAGCAATCAAGCGCTTAGTACAGTGCTCTGCACACAGTAAGTGCTCAATAAATACGATTGAATGAATGAATGAATTAGCAGGTGGGTCAGAAGCCACTGGAAACATTTCAAATTGGCTTTCCCCTTAGAATGATAAATGTTTTCAAATAGCTCATTGTGTAAGGGTTTCTTTTGCACAATTCCAAAAAATCCCAGCACAAGCAAAGTAACTTTTTAGTCATGTTTTTGTAAAGTGGGATGGAATTAATGTGACTTCTGGGAAGGGGGAGGAAAAAAAAAGTCAGCAGCTAAACAATCCCAAGAGGATGGAGAAAAAGCGTTCTCCAGCACAGAATCGAGGATTTGAACTCTTGGTACCTATCAGTGCTGCCAAGTAGGGTTCCGTCTTCAAATTCAAGTCCCGTCTAAAGTAGAGAAACAAAGGGTTCCCTGGCCCTAGCGAGGGTTGCGAAGTGCTTTGGAAGAAAACCGCCATGGATGGACTGTTTAAGGTCCTAGTGTTAAAAAGAAAAATGATACATTCGAGGCAGAAGCGACACCAGGAATGAAACTTTTTGGGCAAGCGAACGGAGTTTTTCCCCAAGACAGGATGACTTTGGGCTAGGCCTCCCTCCATTCATCCTTGGCTTGACAATGCTCCATCCTGCACTGCCCTCTCTTGGATTGAGGAAAGATCTTCCTGGTCTTTCTCAGCTTCCCAAAATGCTAATTATCCATCGTGCCTCAATGGATTTAGGGTGGGCATCCTGAAATGTGTGCATCCTATAACAACTGCCACGAAAATACAAACTGTCAACTCAGTGGTGTTTCCGGGTGACAATGTACGGACCCGAAAGCTGGGCAGTGAAAAAGCAGGATAGAAAGGGCATCGATTCTATTGAAAGGTAGTGTTGAAGAAGGATTTTGTGAATACCGTGCACTGCCTGAAAAACAAACAAAGGGATTTTGGAGCAAATTAAGCCAAAGTGGTCTTTGGAAGGCCAAGTGACTCGACTTAGATTAGCATTTTTGGATACGTGATCAGGAGGACTAATTCTCTGGAGAAGGCACTAATGGTAGGAAAAGTCCAGGAAAAATGTGGAAGAGGCAGACCATTCATTCATTCATTCATTCAATAGTATTTATTGAGCGCTTACTGTGTGCAGAGCACTGTACTAAGCGCTTGGGAAGTACAAGTTGGCAACACATAGAGACGGTCCCTACCCAACAGTGGGCTCACAGTCTAGAAGGGGGAGACAGACAACAAGATAAAACATATTAACAAAATAAAATGAATAGAATAAATATGTACAAATAAAATAGAGTAATAAATATGTACAAACATATGTACATATATACAGGTGGTGTGAGGAGGGGAAGGAGGTATGGCGGGGGGATGGGGAGGGGGAGGAGGGGGAGAGGGAGTAAGGGCTCAGTGTGGGAAGGCCTCCTGGAGGAGGTGAGCTCTCAGTAGGGCTTTGAAGGGAGGAAGAGAGCTAGCTTGGTGGATGTGAGGAGGGAGGGCATTCCAGGCCAGGGGGAGGAAGTGGGCCGGGGGTCGACGGCGGGACAGGTGAGAACAAGGCATGGTGAGGAGTTTACTGGCAGAGGAGTGGAGGGTGCAGGCTGGGCTGGAGAAGGAGAGAAGGGAGGTGAGGTAGGAGGGGGAGAGGTGATGGACAGCTTGAAGCCGAGGGTGAGGAGTTTTTGCCTGATGCGTAGACCAGCAGCTAGATGGATAGAGACGGTAACAATGATAACAGAAGAACGGTTAGAAAAGTTATGGGTTATGGCAGGAGACAGGACATTCTGGAGAAAATGTATCTATAGAGTTGGTATGAATCAGAAATGACTCAATGACACTTGAAAGTAATAGAGTGTGATCAATTAATTGTAACATAATAATAATAATTCTGGTATTTGTTAAGCACTTTGTTAAATCATGCTGTTTCCCATCAGTTGTTTTTTATTGGGCACTCACTGTGTGCAAAGCACTGGTCTAAGCCCTTGGGAGAGTGCCAAACATGGCTCAGTGGAAATAGTATGGGCTTTGGAGTCAGAGGTCATGGGTTCAAATCCCAGATCTGCCAATTGCCAGCTGTGTGACTTTGGGTAAGTCACTTAACTTCTCTATGCCTCAGTTACCTCATCTGTAAAATGGGGATTAAGACTGTGAGCCCCCCGTGGGACAACCTGATCACCTTGTAACCTCCCCAGCACTTAGAACAGTGCTTTGCACACAGTACGTGCTTAATAAATGCTATCATTATTATTATTATTATTACCATATAACAGAGTCTGTAGAATGTGCAGGAATATAGCTGCTTATTCTTGTACTTTCCCAAGCGCTTAGTAATAATAATAATTATGGTATTTGTTAAGCACTTACTGTGTGCCAAGCACTGTTCTAAGCACTAGTGCAATGCTCTGCACAAAGTAAGGGTGCAGTAAATACCACTGAAGGAGACACATATCCTGCCCACAGTGAGTTTACAGTCTAGAGAGGGAGACAGACATTATTATAAATAAATTTATTAAATTATGGATATGTTCACAAGTGCTGTGGGGCTGAGGGAGGAGTGAATAAAGGGTGCAAATCCAAATGCAAAAGTGACCCAAAAGGGAGTGAGAGACAAGGAAACGAGGAGGAGATGGGCTTTTGGTAAGGCTTTGAAGGGGGAGAGAGTGATCACCTGTTGGATAAGAAAGGGGGATGAATGCTCCAAGCCAGAGGCAGGACGTGGGCACAAGGTCGACAGCGAAATAGACGAGATCGATGTATATTGGGTTGTAATAGGAAGTCAGGGAGATAAGGTACGAGGGGCACAGTGATTCATTTGAAATCGAAATGGGTCTAGGTGCTCCAATTTATTACCAACAAAAGCTTATAAGGATTAGAGTAATCCTCCTCTATCTTGTGAGTCATCAATTTAGAAGTAAATGTCTATTTATTCCTTCTGCCATCTTCTTCAAAAGCTGTTGATTTATACAAAGTCCCCGACTTTACATTTGGAGTGGTCCTGGTTCTTCTTGAGAGCTCTGGTCTTCGTCTAGGAGACTTAAGAGAGCGCTAAAATTTCACAGTTGCAGTTTCCGCAAAAGAATGGATCTGTCTTCTAAGTGCTAAGCATGAAGGAAGGGGTTTCCAGATGCACGGGAGTTAGGTATAGGCCAGAAACCCCCAGAAAGTATTCGGCTACTAGGTCAATCAAGAAATCAATCATATTTATGGTGTGTTTACTGCGTGCAGAGCACTGTACAAAACACTTGGGAGAATACAATATAACCTAATCAGTAGAAACGTTCCCTAGGGGCAGGGAATGTGTCTGTTATAGTGTACTCTCCCAAGTGCTTTGTACAGTGCCCTGCACAGAGTAAACACTCAATAAATACAATTGACTGATTGATCTATCTATTGATTAAAGGAGCTTGCAGTCTAGAGGGAGACAGACCTTTATATAACTAAATATATTATCGATATCTATGTACATATCGATAAAAGGTATCTCAGCCATTTTCCAGATGCCTTGATTTCTCAAGGGAAACTAACGTCAGGATATATCAGCCTCAATCGTGATAACGACACCACAACCAAGCTCCAAACCCTTTTTCAAAAGACCAAAAGAAAAATGGGAAGGCTACATCATTCAGCTAGCTAGTTCCTTGGAGATAACTGTGGGCAGCAAGTGTGTCTACCAACTCTTATATTATAATCTCTCAAGTGCTTAGCACAGTGATCTACACACAGTAAGCACTCAAATACCATTGATTGATGGAGACCTAAGTCAGGTTGAAAACAAAACCACCATTTTTGTTGAGTGCTTATTGTGCACAGAGTATTGTACTAAGTGCTTGGGAAAGTACAATATAGCAGAGTTGGTAGACATGCTCCCTGCCCACAGTGAATTTACAATCTCGAGGGGGAGGCAGACATTAATATACATAAATTATGGATTTATAAGTGCTGAGGGAGGGGTGAATAAAAGGTGCAAATCCAAGTGCAAGGAAGAGGCAGAAGGGATTGGTGAGAGGAGGAATTGAGGGGCTAATCCAGGAAGGCCTTTGGAGGAGATGTGTCTTCAGTACCACTTTGAAGACAAAAATGTAATCCGAGCCTCTCGATGCCCAGTATGATCTTTTAACCATATCTTTAATAAAAATAATAATAACAATAATGATGGCATTTATTAATCGACTCTCTCCCGTGCTGCTGCTGCTGCCCAGCAAAGGTGAGTTTTGCCTTGTAATAATAATAATAATGATGGCATTTGTTAAGCGCTTACTATGTGCAAAGCACTGTTCTAAGCTCTGGGGAGGTTACGAGGTGATCAGATTGCCCCACGGGGGGCTCACAGTCTTAATCCCCATTTCACAGATGAGGTAACTGAGGCCCAGAGAAGTGAAGTGACTTGCCCAAAGTCACACAGCTGACAATTGGCGGAGCTGGGATTTGAACCCATGACCTCTGACTCCAAAGCCCGGGCTCTTTCCATTGAGCCCCGCTGCTTCTCCATCTTTACCCAGGAAGCTAATGCCTGTGTATTCTCAGACCTGAGAAAGCAACTATTTAGAAAAGGAATATTTCTAGTAACTGTAAAGAGTTCAGATTCATAGGAATTGAAAAATAACGTTGAAATTATTGGAATACTCCGGTGAGACGCTCCAGCCTCTTTCATATTATAAAGCTTTGACTAGACCTGTGGGTTCAGTAAGAGAGGGATATTAAAACACACCAAATGTTCTCTAAATAAAATCATATGAAATCCGTGAAATAACAACTTAGTTGTGATATTAGCAAGAGTGGGGCAGAAGATCAACATGAACACAGTGCAGTCCGCCAGGGATCGAAAAAGGCGACATTAGGAAAGAATGTCTCCCAAAAAAGAGAGGCCTTCAACCAAGGTTGAAAAAATTTCTAGAACTAGAATGTTCAATGAAGGTTTTGAAAGCAAAAGCCTTTCATGACTAGGCAATGGGAATGTCCTATAGTCCATACCCTGGTGGAGAAGTTCTGATTAAGATCAGTTTAATATTGAGTTTAGATTTCTCATGGGTCTGTGATGGTTTTTTTTTACTTTTAAAGTTTAGCAAACCTATTTCCAATAAGTCATATATGGAGACACCTTTAAAAACTCTATTTTAAAGAATAAATAGGGGTCATCTAGTCTTCAAAACTTTTGTTCTACTCAGACAAGAAAGGCTATAATGTAAGACTAGCACAGATACAGATTCAAAGAGTTCATACCCCTTTAATAACTATGGACTCTGAGCCCCATAGGAGAAGGGATTGTGTCCAACCTGATTAACTTGTATTCATTCATTCAATCGTATTTATTGAGCGCTTACTGTGTGCAGAGCACTGTACTAAGCGCTTGGAAAGTACAAGTTGGCAACATATAGAGACGGTCCCTATCCAACAGTGGGCTCACAGTCTAGAACGGGGTGACAGAGAACAAAACAAAACATATTAACACAATAAAATAAATAAATAAAAAATAAATAAATCTTGTATCTAACCCAGAGTTTAGTACAGTGCATAGCATGTAGTAAGTGCTTAACACTACAATAACAGTAATAGTAATGATGACAATAATAATAATAATAATAATAATAGTAATAATAATAATGGCATTTATTAGGCACTTACTATGTGCAAAGCACTGTTCTAAGCCCTGGGGAGGTTACAAGGTGATCAAGTTGTCCCACGTGGGGCTCAAAGCCTTAATCCCCATTTTACAGATGAGGTAACTGAGGCCCAGAGAAGTTAAGTGGCTTGCCCAAAGTCACATAGCTGACAATTGGCGGAGCCAGGATTTGAACCCATGACCTCTGACTCCCATGCTCAGGCTCTTTCCACTGAGTCACGCTGCTTCAAAGGTCATGTAGAATGACCTAAAGAAATCTGCCCCAGTGATCTTTGAGATTATGACAGACTTGATCATTTGTGTTCTAGATACAATAGAAATGAAGATATTCATGTTCCCCTTACTGAACCTGCTGCACTGTTGAAAATAAATACTTTCAGTCAAATCCTGTCTGGTTTTAATTCACGTTATTTTCATTCAATTTGGATTCTTTCCTACTTCAATTACTCGGTTTCAGGGAAATTTAGGTAGAATCTTCCAGCCATGTTGTCAACTGGCTGGAGAAGGTTCAGTTTTAGCATAACCGTATATTTACCTCACTAAAATCAAAATTAGGATTGTAAACACGGAAAGTAGATGGTGTTTGTAAAGAAAAGCAATTCAAGTGTCTGCCCCCTGGAAAAGGAAAAATATAAACAGAGGTTCTGTGAAAGTCCCAAGAAGCAGCCTGGCCTAGTGGAAAGAGCAGAAGCCTAGGAATCAGAGGACCTGGGTTCTAATGCTGCCTCCGCCACCTGTCTACTGTGTTGTCTCTACGCCTCAGTTACCATATCTGTAGAATGGGGATTAAGACTGTGAACCCCATGTGGGACAGGGACTGTCTCCAACCTGATTATCTTGTATCTTGCCTTAACAAATGCCATTTAAAGGAGAAAAAAAAAAGTAGGTGGCCCAGGGAGTTGGCAACCCAGCTACTGGGGAGAAAATAACACTTTTCAGTAATGCCCTGGGTAGCTGAGGAGTCCTCTTTAGAAATCCCCTTTTTATGCTGAATCAAGGAAAGTACTAGAAACAGTTCCCAAAAAGTATTTGTTCACCAAGGGATGGAAATTAGTGACCCTCTCAGCCAGGAAGGTGAGGAAGGGAAGTCTTCACAAAGTAACTGCACCTTTGTGGATAGGTATCCAACTTATCAAAAAATCCCTTCAAGATCAGCACCCATAAGGCGGGCCGACTAAATGCTTTCCTGAGTCAGTAGGTCAGTCAGTCAATTGTATTTATTGAGCGCTTACTGCATGGAGAGCACTGTACTATTCCATTCCATTTATTTAATCGTATTTATTGAGTGCTTACTGTGTGGAGAGCACTGTACTATTTCATTCCATTCATTCAATCGTATTTATTGAGCGCTTCCTGTGTGCAGAGCACTGTACTAAGTGCTTGGGAAGTGCAAGTTGGCAACATATAGAGATGGTCCCTACCCAACAGTAGGTTCACAGTCTAGAAGGGGGAGACAGAGAACAAAACAAAACATATTAACAAAATAAAAGAAATAGAATAAATATGTATAAATAAAATAGAGTAATAAATACCCAGCTCTGCCACTTGTCTGCTGTGTGACCTTGGACAAGCTACTTCTCTTCTCTGGGCCTCCGTTACCTCATCTGTAAAATGGAGATTAGGAGTGTGAGCCCCAAGTGGGAAGGGGACTGTGTCCAACCTGATTAACTTGTATCTAGCCCAGTGCTTAGAACAGTGCTTGGCACATAGCAAGCACTTAACAAGTACCATAATTAATTAATTAACCCCCGGGTAGAAGCATGCTGGACCATGGTGATGTTGGGGCCACCGGCTATGACAGAGCTTGGAAAATCCTGTTGTTGGGTAGGGACCATCTCTATATGTTGCCGATTTGTACTTCCCAAGAGCTTAGCACAGTGTTCTGCACACAGTAAGCGCTCAATAATTACGATTGAATGAATGAATGAAAATCTACTGTGTAAGAGAGGGCTCCTCAAAGCTCCATCTCCGCAACCAGTCCCAGTTGGATTGCAAAGTTTTGTCTCTGCATATTTTAAAAACAAAACCTGATCTTGTTTTTTTTCAGGGATTCCAGAACATTTTCCAATATGAAACATGAAATTCCCTTCCAGCCAGGTCAGCAGCCGCCGCCACCACCTTTCCCCCCATCGTGACCCTCACCCCACCCACCTCTTCCCATCAATCAATCCAAGGAGAAGCAGCATGGCTCTGTGGAAAGAGCCCGGGCTTTGGAGTCAGAGGTCATGGGTTCAAATCCCAGCCCCGCCAATTGTCAGCTGTGTGACTTTGGGCAAGTCACTTCACTTCTCTGTGCCTCAGTTACCTCATCTGTAAAATGGGGATTAAGATTGTGAGCCCCACATGGGACAAACTGATCACCTTGTATTCCCCCAGCACATAGAACAGTGCTTTGCGCATAGTAAGCGCTTAACAAATACCATTATCATTATTGTTATTATTATTATTATTATTATTCTCAAACTGGCAGCTGTGTCTGCCAATAAGAACCTGTCTCAGGAAGCCTATCAGAGGAAGCAACCCATAAACACCCCATCAAACAATGCTGTCAACTGGTGGCATATGAACAAAGATGGTTTCCCTGGGGACAATCATTTCGTTGACCTTGATACCTCAACAAGGAGCATGTTCCTCACATATCAAGAGAAAGCTATAAGGCAGGATGCACAGATGAACAATCATATTCAGGAGAAAAAAACTGATTTTCCCTGAATTAATAATAATAATAATAATAATAATAATAATAATAATAATGGTATTTGTTAAGCGCTTACTATGCGCTAATCTCACCATGCCTCTCTCTCACCTGTCCCGCCATCGACCCCCGGCCCACGTCATCCCCTGGGCCTGGAATGCCCTCCCTCTGCCCATCCGCCAAGCTAGCTCTCTTCCTCCCTTCAAGGCCCTACTGAGAGCTCACCTCCTCCAGGAGGCCTTCCCACACTGAGCCCCTTCCTTCCTCTCCCCCTTGTCCCCCTCTCCATGCCCCTCATCTTACCTCCTTCCCTTCGCCACAGCACCTGTATATATGTATATATGTTTGCACATATTTATTACTCTATTTATTTATTTATTTTTCTTGTACATATCTATTCTATTTATTTTATTTTGTTAGTATGCTTGGTTTTGTTCTCTGTCTCCCCCTTCTAGACTGTGAGCCCACTGTTAGGTAGGGACTGTCTCTATATGTTACCAACTTGTACTTGCCAAGGGCTTAGTGCAGTGCTGTGCACACAGTAAGCACTCAATAAATACGATTGATTGATAGATTGCAAAGCACTGTTCTGAGCGCTGGGGAGGTTACAAGGTGATCAGGTTGTTCCAGGGGGGCTCACAGTTTTAATCCCCATTTTACAGATGAGGTAACTGAGGCACAGAGAATAATAATAATGATGATGGCATTTGTTAAGCACTTAAAATGTGCAAAGCATTGTTCTAAGCATGGGGGGGGGGGGATACAATGTGATCAAGTTGTCCCACGTGGGGCTCACAGTCTTAATCCCCATTTTTACAGATAAGGTAATTGAGGCTCAGAGAAGTTCAGTGACTTGCCCAAGGTCACACAGCAGACTTGTGGTGGAGCTGGGATTCGAACCCATGACCTCTGACTCCAAAGCCCGGGCTCTTTCCACTGAGCCACGCTGCTTCTCTAAAGTTAAAGTGACTTGCCCACAGTTACACAGCTGACAATTGGCAGAGCCGGGATTTGAACCCATGACCTCTGACTCCAAAGCCCATGCTCTTTCCACTGAGCCACGCTTCTTCTCCAATTAGCTAGATTAAAAAAACATTTCCCAAATGGTTCTCTTCACAGACCACAATCACCGAGCGGTGTCTAGCCTCCCATTTCCTTTGCACTGTGGAAATATCATTTACTGAGAGAAATAATAATTTTGGTATTCGTTAAGTGCTTACTATGTGCTGAACACTGTTCTAAGCCCTGGCATAGATACGAGGTTATCAGATTGTCCCACTTGGGGCTCACAATCTTAATCCCCATTTTACAGATGAGGGAACTGAGGCCCAGAGAAGTGAAGTGGCTTGCCGAAGGTCACACAGCAGACAAGTGGCAGAGCCAGGGTTAGAACCCACATCCTCTGATTCCCAAGTCCGTGTTCTTTCCCCTGAGCCACGCTGCTTCTCTCTCTGATCTCCTGAATCCTCAATCTCCCCTATTCATTTTGACCTTTCTTTCCTACTTATCCCTGTCTTCCCTCAACACACCCACTTCTCCATTTTCTCTTCCATTTTCTGCTCCCTCTGTTTCTTACACATTTCCTTTTCTCATCCTCTCCCTTGCTGCTGACTGATCCTCCTCTTCCAACCCTCATCTGCAGCAATCATCTACACCTTCGATCTTCAATTAATCTCTTTTCTGGCTCCTTCATTAGCTCCAGGCCCTGTCTCCTGTCCTCCTGTCACCAAGAAGGGAGTAAATTGTCACCTTAAAGATATCGATAGCTAGAACTCACCTCCTCCAGGAGGCCTTCCCAGACTGAGCCCTCTCTTTCTTCTCCTCCTCCCCATCCCTCCCGCCCTACCTCCTTCCCCTCCCCACAGCACTTGTATATATTTGTACAGACTTATTACTCTATTTTACTTGTATATATTTACTATTCTATTTATTTTGTTAATGATGTGCATATAGCTTCAATTCTATTTATTCTGATTATTTTGACACCTATCTACATGTTTTGTTTTGTTGTCTGTCTCCCACTTCTAGACTGTGAGCCCGTTGTTGGGTAGGGATCGGGTCTATATGTTGCCGACTTGGACTTCCCAAGCGTTTAGTACAGTGCTCTGCACACAGTAAGAGCTTAATAGATCCAACTTGTACTTCCCAAGCGCTTAGTACAGTGCTCTGCACACAGTAAGTGCTCAATAAATATGATTGAATAAATGAATAAATACAATTGAATGAATGAATGATTCTGATTCATCTTTCAGAGCCTCCTTAAGCTTCCTAAATCCTTCTGATAAGTAGAGGTAATAAACCCAGGATACATGATGGTTTTCCTGAATTAAAATAGTTTTTTTGGAAAAATGGGGTATAGCTCAAAGTGACATAAAATTGACTGAACTCCCTAATGTTTGCTTTCTAGATTACTTTTTTAAACAAACATTAGACCCAGAATGACCACCACCCCAGCCAGGCAGATTTAACTTGAAAGGGGTCTCTTACTAACGAGGAATGGGTGAATTTGATATGTTTTGGCTTAATAAACCCAGGATGTACACTGCTCTGACACTCTTGCCTTCCATGTCTCAGTGTCTTTCAACTGCTCATTTGTTTGGTTGCACTTTTTTCCAAGAGTGAATGGGCATCTGAGACACGGAGATTTTAGAAACAGGAGTCTTCTTTGGTGAGGATGAAATGAATGAAAACCCTCAAAAGCCTATGCTCAGTTAAAAATTCTGGACCCAGGAATGTTAAGTGAGCTCTAAATGTGGCTGAGAGAAGTTAAATGAGTTGTCCAAATTGACACAGCAGGCAAGCGACAGAACTAGGTGAAATCGCAGCTAAGCCATTTGTCTGTTGTGTTGACCTTGGGCAAGTCACTTAACTTCTCTGCGATTAAGTTACTTCAACAGTTAAATGGGGATTAAAACTGTGAGTCCCATGTGGCACATGGACCTGTGTACTACCCCAGTGCTTAGTCCAGTGACTGGCACATAGTAGGCATTTGATAAATTCTATTTTTTTAAAAAACAAGATTAGAACCCAGGTCCTCTGACTCCCAAGCCTGTGGCCTTTCCACTAAGTTATGCTTCTTCTCATATAAGCATACTATATACTATTTTTTTACAAGGTTTGAAGGAACTTAGAAAGGTTATTTAGTCCAACCCTTGGCCTTTAGCTATCTCATGCTGATGGATATCTTGTCTAGTTTTATCAAGCAAACAGATCCTGAAAGCTCTCTGAGTAATCTTCGCTAGAGTTTAAGAACTCACATTAATTAGGAAATCCTTCTTTTTATCTAACTTAAATCTTTCATGCTGTAATTTAAATCCATTTCCTCTGGACCCAAGTAGATGGAGAACAGCTGCTCTCCATCACACATTCACTAATTCTTCATATACCTGAAGACGGATTTTATATGAGAAGTCTCGAACCCTTATGAGCATATTGCCTGAAGACTTCAGTGTTGTATCCCTGAAAAGAAAAGAAGACCTACATTATGTAGGTGTTTGTTCTGAGCTCCATGAACCTGAAGTGCTCTAGGGATTGTAAAATATGTTGGATCAGTCAGCAGTATTTATTGAGCACTTATCATGTGCAGAACGGATTGGGAGAGTACAATAGAGTTGTTAATAGGACAATCCCTGTCCTCAGAGAGCTTACAAACAACTGGAATGTCAGCTGTTAGAATATTATGGAGTTCATAAATTGCCCTTGTGCATTTGGGATCCTTGTTGAATAAGTCCTTGTTAAAACCAACATGTCAACATGGTAGCCAGCATCATACACGGAAAAAAATCCATCAGTAGTATTTATTGAGCACTTAGGAACTTATGCATACCCATCCACCACACTTTGGTGTCTGTGTTTATTCAAGTATTTATTTTAAATATGCTTTCATCCGTATTCTCTGTTAGAGGGTAACCTCCCTGAGAACAGGAACTGTGTCACTTCATTATTCTCAAGTATACAGTGCATGGCACCAAATGGGCACTCATTCAAATACTACTGCTACTACTGTTACCTCTTGTGTGATGTGCATTGTACACTATACCTGGGCGCTATCAATCTATCAGGAGTATTTATCGAGAACTTATTCTGCGCAGAGCACTGTACTAAATGCTAGGGAGCGTTAAAATAGAGAAGTTAGACAAGATCTCTGGCCCCCTCTAGACCGTAAGCTTGTTGTGGGCAGAGAATGTGTCTGCTACATTGATGTGCTGCACTCTACCAAGTGTTTACTTCACTGAAAGTGTCTGTTTATTGTTATATTGTCCTCTCCCAAGTGTTTAGTATGGTACCCCGCGCACAATAAGTTCTCAAGAAATAGGACTGAATGAGTGAATGCTCTGCACACAATAAGCGCTCATTAAACATGATTGATTGACTGACTGATTGATTCAAGGGGTTTACAGTCAAGGCTCAATAATTTTCATTGTATTTGTTGCCTTGGGTTTATGAAACTTTCTCATTCCCTCTTGTCTTCCTTGGGCAGTTCACTGACAGAACCTCCCTGAAGTTTCAGGTCTCAAACTGCACATTCCTACTTTCTCTGGCTTACTTGTCCATCTGCCTCATTCCATTCTTCCCTTCTTAATCCTTCCCAGCTGTTCCCAGACGCACCATAGAGAAAGTCTATCTCAAAGCCTCCTGCAATAGCTTGTCAGTTCAAATGGAGAAGTTAATGAACAAAATGACATGTAGCATTTGTGCGAAATTCTCTCTCCCAAACGTTTTACGGACACTTCGTTTCATTCATTCTCCCAATATCTCTGTGAAGCAAAACAGTAGCATCCCCTCTTGGAAAAATGAGGAACCGAGGCACAGACAGAGTGCCATCCAAAGGCACCAAGCAGATGGGTCTACGTGAGCCTGGCATGTGTTGTGAAGAGAATTATTTGATGAAAATGTGATTTTGGATACTAATCGGCCTGGAAGAACCCCCCATTAAGTGCTAATTTAACGCTGGTGGGAATGGAGTGGTGTCAATTAATCTAATGTTTTTGGAGTCACAGTGCTCCACCCCGGAGCCAGCCTGGGGGTCAGTGGAGCTAAAACATCTGCTCTGTGCCCTCTGTTCACCTCCACCCTAGGACATACACAGGCTGGGAGTGGGGGCACAATGCATGACCACGAGTCTCCTTCACCAACAATCAATTGCGTGGACTGTCAGATCTCTTAAGAAGCATGTGTTCTTACTGCAAAATTACCTCGTCTGTGCCCATCAAACTTAAACATTTCCAGCCTTCCTGACTGAATTGAAACAAAGGTAGCAAATGCCTCTCACAGCCAAATGAGTCAGATCTAGCTATCCGACAGTCCGCCGCAATCCCTACCTTTGAAACCCTCCTAAAACCGCATCTCCTCCAAAAGAAGCAGCAGGGCCTAGCGGAAAGAGCACAGGTCTGGGAGTTGGTAAACCTGGGTTCTAATTCCGGCTCTACCACAAGTCTGCTGTGTGACCTAGGGCAAGTCACCTAACTGCTCTGTGTCTCAGTTCCATCATCTGTAAAAATGGGGATTAAGACTCTCGGTCTCATGTGGGGTACATGGATTGTGTCCAACCCGATTAGCTTGTATCTACCTAAGAGTTTTAGTACAGTTCCTGACACACAGCAAATGCTTAACAAATACCATTAAAAATAAACAAAAAAGAGGCTTTTCCTGACAAAGCCCTTAATTTCCCATCTCTTTCTTTCCAAGCCACCATCCATCTCTACCACAGACTCCAGATACTGGTCACGGTCATCCACCACCTGCCAGGTCTCACCTCCAACTTTTCGAACAATGTTGATCCCTTTCTCAGATTTCTTCTCCCTTTCTCTATCCTTACTCTGATCCTTGGGGATGTCAATATCCACACAGATGTCCCCGGTGACGTTTCTACTGCCTGCTTTCTATCACTCTTCGACTCCACTGCTCCACCCCAGCCCGCTCACTCATCAACTTGGTCATCACCTCTAGAGAAGCAGCATGGTTTAGTGGAAAGAGCATTGGCTAGGGAGTCAGAGGTCGTGGGTTCTAATCCCGCTTTGCCACTTGTCAGCTGTGAGACTTTGGACAAGTCACTTAACTTCTCTGTGCCTCAGTGACCTCATCTTTAAAATGGGGATTAGGACTGTGAGCCCTACGTGGGACAATCTGATTGCCTCTTATCTCCCACAGTGCTTAGAACAGTGCTTGGCACATAGTAAGTGCTTAACAAATACCATCATTATTATTACTATTATTACTAGTCACTGTATACTCTCTACCATCACCAACTCTGAAATGACTCTATCTAATCACAAACTCCTCACCTAGCTTTTCTCCCACATACCTACTCCTCTCAAATCTGTCCCATTCCCTTCACAGAGACCCTATCCAATTTTCTCAAGTCATCATGTCCCATTTGGAGAAATGCATTTCCTTGATGACCAAATTGATACCCTTTCTACTGAACTCAACTCGTTAGCTCCCCTGTCCCTTCATCATTTTCATACCACTTACCCACAGCCCTGAATCCGCTCCACAGGCCACTTCATTTGCTCTCGTACATGAGCTACAGTGCTCTGCTGGTGGAAAACTAGCTATCAGGCCTGATCTCATCCACCTCAACTTCATCCTTGCATGCTTTAACTTTGCCCTCTCCTCTGCCTGGCAACACTGTGGACCACCCCCTTCTCCTGAACATGCTATCTGACCTTGGCTTCACAGACTCCGTCCTCTCCTGGTTCTCCTCTTATCTCTCTGGTCGTTCATTCTCAGTCTCTTTTGCAGGCTCCTCCTCCCCCTCCCATCCCCTTACTGTGGCAGTTCCCCAAGGTTCAGTGCTTGGTCCCCTTGTGTTCTCGATCTACACGCACTCCCTTGGTGAACTCTTTCGCTCCCATGGTTTCAACTATCATCTCTACGCTGATGACACCCAGATCTACATCTCTGCCCCTGCTCTCTCCCCCTACCTCCAGGCTCGCATCTCCTCCTGCCTTCAGGACATCTCCATCTGGATGTCTGTCCGCCACCTAAAACTCAACATGTCCAAGACTGAACTCCTTGTCTTCCCTCCCAAACCCTGCCCTCTCCCTGACTTTCCCATCTCTGTTGACGGCACTACCATCCTTCCCGTCTCACAAGCCCGCAACCTGGGTGTCATCCTCGACTCCGCTCTCTCGTTCACCCCTCACATCCAAGCCGTCACCAAAACCTGCTGGTCTCAGCTCTGCAACATTGCCAAGATCTGCCCTTTCCTCTCCATCCACACCACTACCCTGCTCATTCAAGCTCTCATCCTATCCCGTCTGGACTACTGCATCAGCCTTCTCTCTGATCTCCCATCCTCGTGTCTCTCCCCACTTCAATCCATACTTCATGCAGCTGCCCAGATTGTCTTTGTCCAGAAACACTCTGGGCATGTTACTCCCCCCCTCAAAAATCTCCAGTGGCTACCAATCAATCTGCGCATCAGGCAGAAACTCCTCACCCTGGGCTTCAAGGCTCTCCATCACCTCGCCCCCTCCTAGCTCACCTCCCTTCTCTCCTTTTACAGCCCACCCTGCTCCCTCCGCTCCTCCGCTGCTAATCTCCTCACCGGGCCTCGTTCTCGCCTGTCCCCCCATCGACCCCCGGCCCACGTCATCCCCCAGGCCTGGAATGCCCTCCCTCTGCCCATCCACCAAGTTAGCTCTCTTCCTCCCTTCAAGGCCCTGCTGAGAGCTCACCTCCTCCAGGAGGCCTTCCCAGACTGAGCCCCTTCCTTCCTCTCCCCCTCGTCCCCCTCTCCATCCCCCCAATCTTACCTCCTTCCCTTCCCCACAGCACCTGTTTATATGTATATATGTTTGTATATATTTGTTACTCTATTTATTTATTTATTTATTTTACCTGAACATATGTATTCCATTTATTTTATTTTGTTAGTATGTTTGGTTTTGTTCTCTGTCTTCCCCTTTTAGACTGTGAGCCCACTGTTGGGTAGGGACTGTCTCTATCATCATCAATCGTATTTATTGAGCGCTTACTGTGTGCAGAGCACTGTACTAAGCGCTTGGGAAGTACAAATTGGTCTCTATATGTTGCCAACTTGTACTTCCCAAGCGCTTAGTACAGTGCTCTGCACATAGTAAGCGCTCAATAAATACTATTGATGATGATGATGATGATGATGAAAATTATTTCTCCATCCCACTGACACCCATACCTTTTGTCCTCATCATTTCTTCCAGATATTTAACTTCTGCCCCAAACCCCCTGCCTCACCCTTCTGTAGTTTGTAATGACCTGTCCACTTAAATTTACTGAGAAAATAAAAAATATCAGGGATGATTTCCCTAAAATCTCGCCTGCCCCTCTCCAGTCCTCCCATTTTTCCCAACAGTATCTCCAGAAGAGATCGTTTGCCTTCTCTTAAAATCCACCCCTTCCACCTGCGCAACTAACCCCACCCCGTCACATCTTATCAAAGCAAGCTCCCTCCCCTCTTCGAGAAGTAGTGTGGCTTAGTGGCAAGAGCACTGGCTTGAGAGTCAGAGGTCATGAGTTCTAATCCCGGCTCTGCCACTTGTCAGCTGTGAGACTTTGGGCAAGTCAAGTAGTTGCTCTGTGCCTCGTTACCTCAGCTGTAAAATTGGGATTAATACTGTGACATGGGACAACCTGAAAGCTTTGTATCTACCCCAGTGCTTGACACATAGTAAGCAATAAACAAATACCATTATTATTATTATTATTATTATTATTCTTTTTCCGACTGACATTTTCAACTGTTTGCTCTCTGATGGCTTCTTCCCCACTGCTTTCAAACGTGCTCATTTCTCCCCTAGCTTAAAAAAATAACTGCCCCATGATCCCTTGGCTCCCTCCAGTAGTCTCCCAATCTCCCTCTTGCCATTCCTCTCCAAACTCCTTGAATGAGTTGTTTATATCCGCTGTTTCAAATTCCTTTCCTTGAGCCCCTCCAATCTAGTTCTTGTCCCTTTCACTTCATAGAAACCACCCTCTCAAAGGTCACAGATGATCTCCTTCTTGCCAAATCAAATGGCCTCAACTCTATTCTAATCCACCTTGACCTCTCAGCTGCTTTCAACACTAGTGACCACCCCCTTCTCCCTGAAACATTATCCAACCTCAGCTTCACCGATACTGCTCTCTCCTGGTTCTCCTCCTATCTCTCTGTCTGCTCAATCTCAGTCTCTTTTGTGGACTCCTCACCTGCCTCTCAACCTTTAACTGTGATAGTCCCTCAAGGTTCACTTCTAGGTCCACTTCTATTCTCCAAGTACCCCTACTCCCTTGGAGAACTCATTGACTCCCATGGCTTCAATTACCACCTCTAAATCTACCAAATCTAGAGTTCCAAATCTACATTTCCAGAACTGATCTCTCTCCCTCTCCACAATCTTACATTTCTTCCTGCCTTCAACACATCTCTATTTTGATGTCCCACCAAAACGCCAAATTTAGCACGTCCAAAACAGAACTCATTGTCATCCCACCCAAACCCTGTCCTTCCTCTGATTTTCCCATCAATGTAGTCAGCATCACCATCCTTCCTGTCTCACAAGGCTGTAACCTTGGCATTATCCTTCACTCCTCTCTCTCATTCAACCCACATAGTCGATCTATCACTAAATTATTTCAGTTTAACCTTCACAGCTGCACTAAAATCCACCCTTTCCTTTCTATCCAAAAAGCTACCACATTAATTCAAGCATTTATCCTCTCTGGCCTTGATTACTGCATCAGCCTCCTTACTGGTATCCCTGCCTCCTGTCTCTACCCACTCCGGTCCATACTTCACTCTGCTGCCTAGATCATTTTTCTACAAACACATTCAGTCCATGTTTCCCCACTCCTTAAAAAACTCCAGTGGTTGCCCATCCACCTCTGCATCAGATAGAAACTCCTTACCATCGGCTTTAAGGCACTCAATCAACATGCTCCCTCCTACTTCACCTCAGTGCTCTTCTACAAATCAGCCCACACACTTCAATTCTCTAATACCATTCTACTCACTGTTTCTCGATCTTGTCTATCTCGCCGCCTACCTCTCACCCAAATCCTACTTCTGGAACTCCCTCCCTCTTCAAATCTGACACACAATTACTCTCCCCACCTTCAAAGCCTTATTGAAGGTACATCTCCTCCAAGAGGCCTTCCCTGACGAAGCACTCATTTCCCCTTTTCCCACTCCCTTCTGTGTCCCCCCGATTTATTCCCTTTATTCACCCCTCACTCAGCCCCACAGCAGTTATATATTTACCTATAAATCATTTGTTTAATAATAGTAATAATAATAATAATGATGCATAATAATAATAATAGAGAAGCAGCGTGGCTCAGTGGAAAGAGCCCGGGCCAGAGGTCAGGGGCTCCAATCCTGGCTCCACCACATGTCTGCTGTGTGACCTTGGACAAGTCACTTAACTTCTCTGAGCCTCAGTTACCTCATCTGTAAAATGGGGATTAAGACTGTGAGCCCCCCGTGGGACAACCTGATCACCTTGTACCCCCCACAGCGCTTAGAACAGTTCTTTGCACATAGCAAGTGCTTAACAAATGCCATTATTATGATGATGATGGGATTTGTTAAGCACTTACTATGTGCCAGGCACTATTCTAAGTGCTGGGGTAGATACAAGGTAATCAGGTTGTCCTACATGGGGCTTCCAGTCTTAATCCCCATTTTACAGATGAGGTAACTGGGGCCAAGAGAAGTGGAGTGACTTGCCCAAGGTCACACAGGTGACAATTGACGGAGCCGAGATTTGAACCCATGACCTATGATTCCAAAACCTGGGCTCTTTCCACTGAGCCACGCTGCTTCCCATTATATGTCTGCCTCCCCTTATAGACTGTGAGCTCATTGTGGGCAGGGAATGTCTGTACCAATTTGTTATAACATTATATTGTACACTCCCAAGCTCTTAGTACTGTGCACATAGCACTCAAAAAATACAACTGACTGACTGAACAATTCCTCTTTCCACTCTCCCGTCTGTCGGCCCTAAACTTGGTTGCGCATCCCTTAAGCACTTTGATACTCACCCTAGCCACACAACAGTTAAATAAATATTCTCATATTCTACAATTGCCACTAACCCTAATCTATTTTCAAGTCTGTCTTCCCCTAAAGACTAAAAACTGTTCCTGGGCAAGGATTGTATCTGCAAACACTATTGAATTTTCCCAAACACTTAATCCAGTGCACACGGTAAAGTCTTAATAAATACTTTATTATTGATCGATTGCCAAGATTGCCAACCTGAATCTATGCATATGATAAGATTAGAGAGGAATCTATTAATTTTGACAAATGCCATTCATTTTACCATGCTTGCTCTCTGATTGTAGAAACATGGGAAGGAAAATATGAAATCCTCCATAAATTTTTCAATACCTCCCTTGATTCCTCTTTTTCAGCAATGAAAATGTTTACCCAAAACTCCTTAAATTCTCGTTGTAGAAAAGACATGTTTAAAACAGATTTGGCTCAGGACCCTTGGAAGTCCTTAAAAATAACAACCACTGACCGTAATTCAATTATGTTGCTATAGCAAAAAAAAAAAAAAAAAAAAAAAAAAAAATATATATATATATATATCTATATCAGCAACATGAAGTTAACAGTAGCATTTTTATGCAACAGCAGAGATCCTTCAACAGCATGGAGGCTTAAGGTCATGTCCTTCTTATGGATTCTGAAGGAACTTGTATTGGTCATCTTTTACCCAGGGTCATTCTGGCACTTGAGGGTAACTGTGGCATAGTAATTAATCAATACATGGTATTTATTGAAGGCTTACTGCATGTACTCTCCCAACACTGTTGAATTATACTCTCCCAAGCACTTAGTACAGTCTTCCACACCCTGTAAGCACTCGGTAAATACCACTGATTGATGAACTCATTGCAAAGAACTCTGTGCCTGGGAGAGTAGTAGTAATAATAATAATAATAATGATAATAATAATAATAATAATGAGGATAACTGTGGTATAGTAATCAATCAATACTTGGTATTTATTGAAGGTTAACTGCATGTACTCTCCCAACACTGTTGTATTATACTCTCCCAAGCACTTAGTACAGTGTTCCACACCCTGTAAGCACTCGGTAAATACCACTGATTGATGAACTTATTGCAAAAACCTCTGTGCCTGGGAGAGTAGTAGTAGTAATAATAATAATAATAATAATAATAATAATAATAATAATAATAATGAGGATAACTGTGGTATAGTAATCAATCAATACATAGTATTTATTGAAGGCTTACTGCATGTACTCTCCCAACACTGTTGTATTATACTCTCCCAAGCACTTAGTACAGTGTTCCACACCCTGTAAGCACTTGGTAAATACTGATTGATGAACTCATTGCAAAAAACTCTGTGCCTGGGAGAGTAGTAGTAATAATAATAATAATAATAATAATAATAATAATAATAATAATAATAATAATGAGGATAACTGTGGTATAGTAATCAATCAATACATGGCATTTATTGAAGGCTTACTGCATGTACTCTCCCAACACTGTTGTATCATACTCTCCTGAGCACTTAGTACAGTGTTCCGCACCCTGTAAACACTCGGTAAATTCCACTGATTGATGAACTCATTGCAAAAAACTCTGTGCCTGGGAGAGTAATAATAATAATAATAATAATAATAATAATAATAATAATAATAATAATAATGAGGAAAACTGTGGTATAGTAATCAATCAATACTTGGTATTTATTGAAGGCTAACTGCATGTACTCACCCAACACTGTTGTATTATACTCTCCCAAGCACTTAGTACAGTGTTCCACACCCTGTAAGCACTCAATAAATACCACTGATTGATGAACTCATTGCAAAAAACTCAGTGCCTGAGAGAGTAGTAATAATAATAATAATAATAATAATAATAATAATAATAATAATAATAATAATAATAATGAGGATAACTGTGGTATAGTAATCAATCAATACATGGTATTAATTGAAGGCTTACTGCATGTACTCTCCCAACACTGCTGTATTATACTCTCCCAAGCACTTAGTACAGTGTTCCACACCCTGTAAGCACTTGGTAAATACTGATTGATGAACTCATTGCAAAAAACTCTGTGCCTGGGAGAGTAGTAATAATAATAATAATAATAATAATAATAATAATAATAATAATAATAATAATAATAATGATGAGGATAACTGTGGTATAGTAATCAATCAATACATAGCATTTATTGAAGGCTTACTGCATGTACTCTCCCAACACTGTTGTATTATACTCTCCTGAGCACTTAGTACAGTGTTCCGCACCCTGTAAACACTCGGTAAATTCCACTAATTGATGAACTCATTGCAAAAAACTCTGTGCCTGGGAGAGTAATAATAATAATAATAATAATAATAATGATAATAATAATAATAATAATAATAATAATAATAATAATAACGAGGAAAACTGTGGTATAGTAATCAATCAATACTTGGTATTTATTGAAGGCTAACTGCATGTACTCTCCCAACACTGTTGTATTATACTCTCCCAAGCACTTAGTACAGTGTTCCACACCCTGTAAGCACTCAATAAATACCACTGATTGATGAACTCATTGCAAAAAACTCAGTGCCTGAGAGAGTAGTAATAGTAATAATAATGATGAGGATAACTGTGGTATAGTAATCAATCAATACATGGTATTTATTGAAGGCTTACCGCATGTACTCTCCCAACACTGTTGTATTATACTCTCCCAAACACTTAGTACAGTGTTCCACATCCTGTAAGCACTCGGTAATACCACTGATTGATGAACTTATTGCAAAAAACTCTGTGCCTGGGAGAGTAGTAATAATAATAATAATGATGATGATGGCATTTATTAAGTGCTTACTATGTGCAAAGCACTATTCTAAGTGCTGGGGAGGTTACAAGGTGATCAGGTTGTCCCACGGGGGGCTCACAGTCTTCATCCCCATTTTTACAGATGAGGGAACTGAGGCACAGAGAAGTCAAGTAACTTGCCCAAAGTCACACAGCTGATAATTGACGGAACAGGGATTTGAACCCGTAACCTAGAAGAAGCTTAGAGAAGCAGCGTGGCTCAGTGGAAAGAGCCCGGGCTTTGGAGTCAGAGGTCATGGGTTCAAATCCTGGCTCTGCCACTTGTCAGCTGTGTGACTTTGGGCAAGTCACTTAATTTCTCTGGGCCTCAGTTCCCTCATCTGTAAAATGGGATTAAGACAGTGAGCCCCTGTGCAACAATCTGATAACCTTGTAACCTACCCAGCATTTAGAACAATGCTTTGCACATAGTAAGTGCTTAATAAATACCATTATTATTATTATTATAACCTCTGACTCCAAAGCCCGTGCTCTTTTCCACTGAGCCACCAACAGAGCTTATAGACCTGACCCCTGCCCTCAAGAAGCTTACATCTTACATTTCCTGACCGCAACCAGGTTGACTAACCCAGCTTTACCAGTCCATCATTCCTAGAGGTGGTCGGCTTGTGAGATGGGTAGTAAGTGCTATCATCTACTTACTTACTGTGATGCCTACTTATCGTAGTAAATGCAAATAGTAAGTGCTTTACAAATACCATAAAATTATCATTATTATTATGATGATTATTGTTATTGTATTTGTTCAACACTTACTATGTGCTAAGCATTATAGTAAGTGCTGGAGTAGATACAAGATAATCAGGTTATCTCTCATGGGGCTCACACTCTAAGTAGGAGGGTATAGGATTGAATCCCCATTTTACAGAAGAGGAAACTGAGGTCCAGAGAAATGAAGTGACTTGCCCACGATCCCACAGCAGACAAGTGGGAGAGCAGGTATTAGAACCCAGATCCTCTGACGCCTAGGCCTGTGAGCTTTCTACTAGGCCAGGTTGCTTTCCCTAGGGACCAGTCTCTGACCTGGAATTTCACTTGTACTGACTCCCATAAAACCAAATGACCACTAGAATTAAGGATTGGACCCTAAATATATTCTAAAATCATAGCTCTGTGAAATGTGAGTATTAGCACACTGTCAGCCTGTTGTTGTTCTCTTATGTTGCTGAGTTGTGTCCAACCCATAGCAACTCCATGGACACATCTCATCACCCCCCCGGGCCTGGAATGCCCTCCCTCTGCCCATCCGCCAAGCTATCTCTCTTCCTCCCTTCAAGGCCCTACAGAGAGCTCACGTCCTCCAGGAGGCCTTCCCAGACTGAGCCCTTTCCTTCCTCTCCCCCTCGTCCCCCTCTCCATCCCCCCCATCTTACCTCCTTCCCTTCCCCACGGCACCTGTATATATGTATATATGTTTGTACATATTTATTACTCTATTTATTTATTTATTTATTTTACTTGTACTTATCTATTCTATTTATTTTATTTTGTTAGTATGTTTGGTTTTGTTCTCTGTCTCCCCCTTTTAGACTGTGAGCCCACTGCTGGGTAGGGACTGTCTCTATGTGTTACAAACTGGCACTTCCCAAGCGCTTAGTACAGTGCTCTGCACACAGTAAGCGCTCAATAAATACGATTGATGATGATGATGATCTCTCCCAGAACTCCCCACTTCCATCTGCGATCGTTCTGGTAGTGGATCTGGAGAGTTTTCTTGGTGAAAATATGGAAACGGTTTACCATCGCCTCCTTTCGCGCAGTAAACCTGAGTCTCTGCCCTCGACTCTTCCCGTGCCGCTGCTGCCCAGCACATTCATGCATTCATTCAATCATACTTATTGAGCGCTTACTGTGTGCAGAGCACTGTACTAAGAGCTTGGGAAATACAAGTCGGATGGGGAGTTTTGACTTGTAGCCGATTGCCTTCCACTCGCTAGCCACTGGCCAAGCTAGGAATGAAATGGACAGGCCTCTGCTTGACTCTCCCTCCCGTAGTCGAGACTGGGAGAGGGCTGAAAACTTTCCAGGCGTGACCCTAAGAGGTACCAGTCAGCGTACACTGGTTCATATGAAGGACTGTTTGGCGCTTGAACTTGAGACTTCAAGTCTGCTGGGGAATAAACTAGATCCAACCAGAGCCAATTTGGATTCTGAGATGATATAGTCGACAACAGTGGACCAGGAAGTAATAATATTTACGATAAACCCAGTCGTAATAGTAGCTTCTCTTTGGCAGCGATTTTGTCTTACACTATCGTTCTCTTCCAAGTGCTTAGTACAGTGCCCAGCCCGGAATATGCATTCAATATTTAACTCTGGTTGATTATTTGTCCTGAAAGTATTGATCTCTCACTTTGTGCTGCACATTGTACTAAGACGTTAAGAAACGTAGAGTATAAAATACCCCATTCTCTTCACCTGTCTACACGTTTGTACTGATCTCTCACTTTGTGCTGCACATTGTACTAAGACGTTAAGAAACGTAGAGTATAAAATACCCCATTCTCTTCGCCTGTCTACATGTTTTGTTTTGTTGTCTGTCTCCCCCTTCTAGACCGTGAGCCTGTTGTTGGGCTATATATAACCTTCTCTATATGTTACCAATTTGTACTTCCCAAGTGCTTAGTACAGTGCTCTGCACACAGTAAGCACTCAATAAATATGATTGAATAAATAAATGAATGAATGCACCAAAAAAGCATACGTTCTATTGGAAGAGACAAACATAAAAGATTCACTAGAATAATCAAATAATTAAATGACTGTTCAAGAGTGTTGAGAATGGTTTTAGTTCATAAAACCATTTAGTTCCTCTCCCTGACTTTCCCATCTCTGTTGACGGCACTACCATCCTTCCCGTCTCACAAGGCCGCAAACTTGGTGTCATCCTCGACTCCGCTCTCTCATTCACCCCTCACATCCAAGCCGTCACCAAAACCTGCCGGTCTCAGCTCCGCAACATTGCCAAGATCCGCCCTTTCCTCTCCATCCAAACCGCTACCCTGCTCATTCAAGCTCTCATCCTATCCCGTCTGGACTACTGCACTAGCCTTCTCTCTGATCTCCCATCCTCGTGTCTCTCTCCACTTCAATCCATACTTCATGCTGCTGCCCGGATTATCTTTGTCCAGAAACGCTCTGGACATATCACTCCCCTCCTCAAAAACCTCCAATGGCTACCGATCAATCTGCGCATCAGGCAGAAACTCCTCACCCTGGGCTTCAAGGCTGTCCATCCCCTCGCCCCCCTCCTACCTCACCTCCCTTCTCTCCTTCTACTGCCCAGCCCGCACCCTCCGCTCCTCCACCGCTAATCTCCTCACTGTACCTCGCTCTCGCCTGTCCCGCCATTGACCCCCGGCCCACGTCATCCCCCGGGCCTGGAATGCCCTCCCTCTGCCCCTCCGCCAAGCTAGCTCTCTTCCTCCCTTCAAGGCCCTGCTGAGAGCTCACCTCCTCCAGGAGGCCTTCCCAGACTGAGCCCCTTCTTTCCTCTCCCCCTCGTCCCCCTCTCCATCCCCCCGTCTTACCTCCTTCCCTTCCCCACAGCACCTGTATATATGTATATATGGTTGTACATATTTATTACTCTATTTATTTATTTATTTATTTATTTTACTTGTACATTTCTATTTTGTTGGTATGTTTGGTTCTGTTCTCTGTCTCCCCCTTTTAGACTGTGAGCCCACTGTTGGGTAGGGACTGTCTCTATGTGATGCCAATTTGTACTTCCCAAGCGCTTAGTACAGTGCTCTGCACATAGTAAGCGCTCAATAAATACGATTGATTGATTGATAAATTCTATTTTTCTGATCAATATATTATATTTATTGATATTTATTTACTGTGTGCAAAACATTGTACTAAACACTTGGGAGAGAACATTATAACAGAGTTGGTAGACACATTCTTTGCCCAAAAGATGTTTGATGGATTTATATAGTAATGATGGTTTTTGTTAAGCGCTTACTTTGTGTCAAGAACTATCGTAAGTGCTGGGGTAGATACAAGCTAATTATTATTATTATTGTTATGGTATTTGTTAAGCGCTTACTATGTGCCAAGCACTGTTCTAAGCGCTGGGGTAGATACAAGGTAATTGGGTTGCCCCACGTGGGGCTCACAGTCTTAAACTCCATTTTACAAATCAGGTCACTGAGACCCAGAGAAGTTAAGTGACTTGTCCAAGGTCGCACAGCAGACAAGTGGCAGAGCCGGGATTAGAACTCACAACCTCTGACTCCCAAACCCAGGCTCTTTCCACTGAGCCATGCTGCTTCTAGGGTTGAACAGAGTCCCTGGCCCATATAGCTCAGAGTCTCGATCCTCATTTTATAGGTGAGGTAATTGAGGTACAGAAAAGTGAATTCACTTGCCTAAGGTCACATAGTAGACAAGGGGTAGAGCAGGATTAGAACTCAGGTCCTTTTGACTTCCAGGCCTGTGGTCTATCCACTAGGCCAAGCTGCTTCCCAATAATTATGGTATTTGTTAAGCACCTACTATGTACCAGGCACTGTACTAAGCATTGGGCAATCAAATTGGAATTTATATGATTTAGGATGTTGGGCAATTAATCAGAGAAAGTTCATTAGGTGGGTTTACGTATACTGCAGGATTTGTGTTCTGGCAATAACTGCTGTTAAAGACAATTTGCTGCCATGGTACTCACACATTTCAAGTCCAACGCAGCTCACGAGCTTTTCTTCTGACACCTCAACCCCCTATATACAAATAAGAGAAGCAGCGTGGCTCAGTGGAAAGAGCCCGGGCTTTGGAGTCAGAGGTCATGGGTTCGAATCCCAGCTCCACCACATGTCTGCTGTGTGACCTTGGGCAAGTCACTTCACTTCTCTGGGCCTCAGTTACCTCATCTGTAAAATGGGGATTAAGACTGTGAGCCCCCCGTGGGACAACCTGATCACCTTGTAACCTCCCCGGCGCTTAGAACAGTGCTTTGCACATAGTAAGCGCTTAGTAAATGCCATTATTATTATTATTATTAAATAAGATGGTGCTGTCAGACAAGTATCCCTTAATTCTCTAACAATGCTCCAGTCAAAACATGTAGAAGAAATTACTGTCAAGGCAGAACTCAGGGTATCTATTAAGTGCTTGCAATACTAGCATGAAATATCCAGATCAGACTGTCCACAAAGCTCGTAGTCGAAGGGGGAGGGAAGAAAGGTATCTACTCCCTTCAAGGCCCTACTGAGAGCTCACCTCCTCCAGGAGGCCTTCCCAGACTGAGCCCCTTCCTTCCTCTCCCCCTCATCCCCCTCTCCATCCCCCCATCTTACCTCCTTCCCTTCCCCACAGCACCTGTATATATGTATTTATGTCTGTACATATTTATTACTCTATTTATTTATTTATCTTACATGTACATATCTATTCTATTTATTTTATTTTGTTAGTATGTTTGGTTTTGTTCTCTGTCTCCTCCTTCTAAACTGTGAGCCCACTGTTGGGTAGGGACTGTCTCTATGTGCTGCCAACTTGTACTTCCCAAGCGCTTAGTACAGTGCTCTGCACACAGTAAGCGCTCAATAAATGCGATTGATTGATTGATTACCCCCATTTTACAGATGAGGAGACTGAGGGACAGAGAAGTTATAAGACTTTCCCCATGTTATACAGCAGAATAGTAGTAGAGCTGGGATTAGAATCCATGACTTATTCCATCCCTTTCAACTATGCCATGGTACTCTCAGGTTAAAGAGGCCAATACGTGGACCAGCTCCAGAATTACTCATGGCACTCAAGAATACTGGCCATCTTTTACTGACCTGGGCACAAGAGAAGAATGTTCCACTCCATAGATTACATAGTTTGTGTTCCATAGTAATGTTCTCATATAGAAACTTACAAAAGAGTTCCCTCTAGGCTGTAAGCTCCTTGTGGGCAGGGAACATGTTTACCGACTCTGTTATACCGTACTGACTACGGTGCTCTGCATGCAGTCAGCTCTAAATCAATACCATTGGTTATAGAAATCGACAGAAACTGAAACATATTACTCTCCCATTCCCTGGCTCCAGAACCACTGTATCCACCTGACATGTTTCTGCAGTCCTGGGCATTATTTTAGGGTTGTGGGATTTGGATGCAAAGTAGAGACCAGGGGAGCCTTGCTTTCTAGGAATAGTAGTAATAATAACAATCATAAAAATAATAGCAATGATGATGGTATTTATTAAGCTATGTGCCAGGCACTATACTAAGCACTGTACTACTAACAATAATGATGGTATTTGTTAAGCGCTTACTGTGTGCCAAGCACTATTCTAAATACTGGGGTAAGTACAAAGTCATCAGATTGCCCCACATGGGCATCACAGTCTCAATCCCCATTTTATAGATCAGGTAACTGAGACCCAGAAAAGTTGAGTGACTTGCCCAGAGTCACACAGCTGACAAGTGGCGGAGTGGGGATTAGAACCCACGACCTCTCACTCCCAAGCCCGGGCCCTTCCCACTAAACCATGCTGCTACGAGTAATACTACTACTAGTAATAGTTGTAATATAATGGTATTGGTAGTAGTAGTATTAATACTAATATAATTTTTTTTAAAGGGCTGCCTGCTCTGGGCTAAGCAGTCTCCTAAACTCTGGGACAAAAGCACTCTGATGAGAATTAGACACAGTCCCTGACCCCAAGGGGATCAAATTCTAAGAATAAGCAAGGAAAGGTTTACCACAGACACATAAGGGAAGATGAAATAATAAAATCAGAAAAACTACATAAGGACCTGGGTACTGTGGCTAGAGGAGCAGAGCTTCAACTTCTCCTTGCAGTTCAGAGTCAACCTTCCCAGAAATCCCAACAGAAGACACAGAAATCACCACTACTAACTTCCCAATGTTCTCAGATGTTCAGAGAACGTGACCTGCCACTCTTTAATAACAATAATGATAATTGTGGTTTTTGTTAAGCACTTACTTTGTGTCGGGCACTGTACTAAGCACCGAGATAGATACAGCAAATCGGGTTATGCACTGTCCCTGTCCCAACTGGGGCTCCCAATCCTAATCCCCATTTTACAGATGAGGGAATTGAGGCACAGAGAAATGAAGTGATTTGCCCAAGGTCTCACAGCAGATAAGTGGTATAGCCGGGATTAGAACCCTCAACCTTCTGAGTCCCAGACCCTGCTCTATCTACTATGCCATGCTGCCTTATTTCAATCAATCAATCAATCATATTTATTGAGCACTTACTGTGTGTAGAACACTGTACTAAGCGCTTGGGAAGTACAAGTTGGCAACATATAGAGATGGTCCCTACCCAACAGTGGGCTCAGAGTCTAGTGGGCTCATCTGTAAAATGGGGATTGAGACTGTGAGCCCCATGTGGGACAGGGACTGTGTCCAACCTGATTGCCATGTTTCTACCCCAGTGCTCAGAGTAGTAGTTGGCAGGAAGCAGTGTGGCTCAGTGGAAAGAGCACGGGCTTTAGAGTCAGAGGTCATGGGTTCAAATCCCGGTTCCGCCACTTGTCAGTTGTGTGACTTTGGGCAAGTCACTTAACTTCTCTGTGCCTCAGTTCCCTCATCTTTAAAATGGGGATTAAGACTGTGAGCCCCACATGGGACAACCTGGTCACCCTGAAACCTCCCCAGTGCTTAGAACAGTGCTTTGCACATAATAAGTGCCTAATATATGCCATTATTATTATTATTATTATTAAGCCCTTAACAAATATTATTATTATTATTATTATTATTATTATTATTATTATTATTATTATTATTATTATCAGGAGCTTCAGCAGAGAGAAGTTTGGCACTCTAAATTAAAAACTGAACAAGGAAAGAGACCAGATGGGATGGGTCAGCTGGGCACCTGAGATCTGACCCCTTCTCCCATGGATTCCCAGTAAGTATGCCTGACCTCACCCTCTTCCCCTAGGCATGAGAGGGGGAAATGATTCCCAGAATTAAGGTGCTATGATGAGGGACAGCTGAGGCACCCCATCTGGTCCAAGTCTTGTCTTCTCCCCACTACTCTTAGCCAGCACGGCCTTTCTAAAACTCCCCAGCTTGGGTCAATCTGGGCATTCTTTTGCTCTTCTGCTAGAGTAATTAATCACAATATTTTATACCAGACCATTCAGTTTTCAGCTACTCTATCCCTGGTCTGCCACTGGACATGTTTATGTATGGTCCCTTGGATCCAGGACTTTGGGCATTTAATATTCTCCTCGCCCTCAACCCCACAGCACAGCACAGCACAGAGAAGCAGCTTGGCTCAGTGGACGGAGCCCGGGCTTGAGAGTCAGAGGTTGTGGGTTCTAATGAGTTCTGGTTTTGGATTGGGCTGAGAACTAGCTCTTGAATTTAAGGAAGTTCAGTCAAAGCCACCAAATGCCATCAGACTTTAACTAGAACCCTTGAAAACTACTTGGCCTGACATAATAATAATAATGATGGCATTTGTTAAGCACTTACTATGTGCAAAGCACTGTCCTAAGCGCTGGACTTATCAATCAATGACCAATCCTAAATAGATCTGTTCTTGCTCACAACTCAGTCCCATTTCTCAACCCTTTATGATCTATTTCAAAAGCATTTCTTGGGGGATGCAACAGTAGAAGTTTGTTTCTCCTCCATCAGACTGAAAGCGCCTTGAGGACAGGAACCAGGTCTGGTATAATAGGGTATTTATGAAGTATTTACTCTGGCCCTAAGCACTGTGCAAGGGAAGATGCATGATGATCAGATCAGACTGAGACTTTGCCCCAGTTGGGGCTTGCAATTTAAAGGGAAAAAGAAAAAGTTTCTTATCCCCGTTTTGTAGATGAGAAAATTTAGGAACAAAGAGATTCGTTGATCAATCATATTTATTGAGTGCTTCCTGTGTGCAGAGCACTGTACTAAGTGCCTGGGAAAGTGCAATACAACAGAGTTGGCAGACACATTCCCTGCCCACACCGAGCTTACAGTCAAGAGGGGTGGAGATAGCCATTAATATAAATCAATTACAGATATGTACATGAGCACTGTGGGGCTGGGAGGGGAGATGAAGAAAGGGAACAAGTCAGGGTGACACAGAAGGGAGGGGGAGAAGAGGAAAGGTGGGCTTAGTCAGGGAAGGCTTCTTGGAGGAGATGTGTCCTCAATAAGGCTGATGACAAAGCCTTACAAAGTGAAGCAATCCCTCTGAGCTACTCACAGCAGCAGCGAGGAGCAGACATGCATGATTTTGTTGAAATGGGAGCCAGGTGCAAAGTCAGGCAAAAATAAAACCTGGCTTTCAGGGTGAATTATTGCCGCAAATCAATGGACTAACCTTTGTATCGATGCCCCAAAAAGATGGCAGTTTGGTAATGAAGACAGCAGAAATACAAAGTTTGCTGCGTAACCCCAGGGAAGCTACTGTGTATATCTAAGATGGCGGAGAGCTGGCTAATTCTAAAAAATCAAGATAAATGAAGCTGAAATAGGAAAGTCATAAAGTTGCAAAGGTCAGTCCTCTTATATGTGTATTCAGCATGTAGCAGTTAAGGCTGTGCTCACATGAGAACGAGTCAGGGCATGGTGCACGCGGACTACCGAAGCCACTTTAAAGACACTTAGGAAAATAAACTTGAAAAATGAAGGCAATAAACTCGGACTTCGGAAAAATTAACTTACACTCTAAAGACGTTATGAAATGAAAAATAACATTGTAACAAATGTGCAGACTGATTGCACATGTGCAAACCCCAGTTTTAAATCAACTCTGATTTTCCTGAGTCACTTTCCGCATGGCAGGAGAAGGGTGAGGGAGGAGGGAATAATTATCCATCAATCCCGAGAAAACATTGACCGGAAAACGATTTCTGATTAACCAGTAATAATTTGACCTTGTTCCAAGATCAATTAATTATGGTGTTGAGCAGTCATAGACCCATTAGTCAAGGGAAAGTCTGTTTTAATTGCATAAAGTTCGCTTTGAGGAATGACTTTCCATTGTGCAAATTTCCTCTCTTAAGAGAGGTCATGAATGGCAGGCAGGAGAATATCAACTGCTCCTTTGCTGGTCCGCTCCAACATCACCACAACAGCCTGTGAATATGTCACAGTTTGGAACGTGACTACTAGATGGACCAGGTGGGTTGTGTTTGAATGGACACAGAAGAAATTGATCCTATGTATATCAATTGCATATATATATATGTATATATAATTACATATATATATATATATAATTGTGTATATATATGGTATTTGTTAAATGCTTACTATGCACCAGGCACTGTAATAAGTTCTAGGGTAGATACAAGCTAATCAGGTTGGACACAGTCCATGTCCCACATGGGGCTCACAGGTCCCCATTTGACAGATGAGGCAGAGAGAAGTGAATTGCCCAAGGTCATATAGCAGACAAATTGTGGAGCCAGAATTAGAATCCAGGTCTTTCTGACTCCCAAGGCCCATGCTCTAGACTGTGAGCCCACTGTTGGGTAGGGACCTTCTCTATATGTTGCCAACTTGTACTTCCCAAGCGCTTAGTATAGTGCTCTGCACACAGTAAGCACTCAATAAATACGATTGAATGAATGAATGAATGCTCTATCCACTAACACATGCTATTTCTCTATTAAAATTACAAATACCCACCCTTTCCATTTCCGACAATCACTCTCCCCAACTCCAAAGCTTTATTGAAGGCACATCTCCTCCAAGAGGCCTTCCCTGACTAAGCCCTCATGTCTCAAATGACTCTGAGCCCAACTCGAGGTAGTTCATTAGAGCAGTAATATTCCCAGCATCAACTGATCCCTAGTGTACTGGAAGGGTTCATTTATACATTCAATCATATTTATTGAGCGCTTATTGTGTGCAGAGCACTGTACTAAGCACTTGGGAAGTACAAGTTGGCAACATATAGAGACAGTCCCTACCCAACAGTGGGCTCACAGTCAAGAAGGGGGAGACAGTCAACAAAACAAAACACACTAACAAAATAAAATAAATAGAATAAATATGTACAAATAAAATAAATGTATAGAGTAATAAATCCACACAAACATATATACAGGTGCTGTGGGGAGGGGAAGGAGGTGAGGCGGGGGGATGGGGAGGGGGAGGAGAGGTTAATTTCATTCCCATGGGCACTTAATTTCTAACATACTTGTGCACCAGGAGAAGGAGATTTCATTACTCAACAATTATTGGACTTTGGTGGTCTGAGAGATTGACTATGTGTCCCTCAAAGCTTCATGTCCCACCCAGGAGTAAGTAACACTCGAAGGAGAATTAGAGCCCAACAAAGTAGCACAGAAAAGGGAAAAAATGAGAAAAAATGAGACTCAACCCCAAAGATCAGAAAATATAAGTGAGAAAGTCCCATGAATTATCCTGGGGTTCTATGCTTATTTTGTATCTATTCAATCAATCACTAAATAGAATTTATTGAGCCTCTACTATTTGTCTATGGCCACTTGTCAGCTGTGTGACCTTGGGCAAGTCACTTAACTTCTCTGAATCTCAGTTCCCTCATCTGTAAAATGGGGATTAAGACTGTGAGCCCCACGTGGGACAACCTTGATTACCTTGTATCCACCCAGCGCTTAGAACAGTGCTTTGCACATAGTAAGCACTTAATAAATGCCATTATTATTATTATAGTCCTTGCCCTCAAGGAGCTTGCTATCTACAGCAGCAAAACCAACTGCCACTATATGATAATTAATTGTATTTATGGAGTGCTTGTTATCTGCAGAACACTGTATTAAGTGCTTGAGAAAGTACAATACAACAGAGTTGATCACTGAAACAAATGTGTCTGAATGGAGGTAGTTGGGTTAAACTTGCATTAAAAAAATGTCAAAATTACTATTCAAGCCTTAATTTGTTTTCATCTAAGGAAAATACTAGTTTGGGGACCGCTCAAACTCTTCTATCCCTGCTTGAAACAAAACATGACATGACATGACAGGGAAGCCCCGTGGCTTAGTGGAAAGAGCACGGGCTTGGGAGTAGGAGGTCATGGGTTCTAATCTTGGCTCCACCACTTATCAGCTGTGTGACTTTGGACAAGTCACTTAACTTCTCTGGGCCTCAGTTACCTCATCTGTAAAATGGGGATTAAGACGGTGAGCCCCATTTGGGACAATCTGATTACCTTGTATCTACTTGAGGGCTTAGAACAGTGCTTGGCATGTTGTAAGCGCTTAACAAATACCATCGTTATCATTATTATTATGTCACTAGCATAGGTACCCACAGCCCCAAGGGAGAAGGGGATTGTAGACTGTGAGCCTATTGTGGGCAGGGATTGCCTCTATTTGTTGCTGAATTGTACTTTCCAAGCTCTTAGTACAGTGTTCTGCACACAGTAAGCACTCAATAAATACAATTGAATGAATGAATGAATGAATGAATGAATGGGAGAGGATCTCCACAACTATTTGAACTGTACCCCAGATTTGATCATCTCAAGCCTCTGACAAAATCTGAGCATTTCCACTGGGAGTCAGAAGACCCAAAATGTTGCATTTTGGGGCTGTTTAACTCTTCAAAGCTGGTCCCCTTCCCATTCTCTTTCCCACTAAGATCTCTATCCCATTTTCATCCCCATGTTGAATATGAAAAGTTTCCACTGATGATTATTAGTGTTTGCTGACTGATTTAATCACCTTCAAAAGCAACCAGCCCTTGGAGATTCCTGATTCGCTCCCATGGCTTCAACTATCATTTCTACACTGATGACACCCAAATCTACATCTCTGCCCCTGCTCTCTCTCCCTTCCTTCAGGCTCATGTCTCCTCCTGCCTTCAAGATAACTCCATCTGGATGTCTGCCCACCATCTAAAACTCAATATGTCCAAGACTGTACTCTTTATCTTCCCTCCCAAACCCTGTCCTCTCCCTACCATCCTTCCCATCTCACAAGCCCGCAACCTTGGTGTCATCCTCGACTCTGCTCTCTCGTTCACCCCTCACAACCAATCCATCACCAAAAACTGCCACTCTCACCTCCGCAACATCGCCAAATCCACCCTTTCCTCTCCATCCAAACCGTTACTCCGCTGGTTCAATCTCTCATCCTATCCCAACTGGATTACTGCATCAGCCTTCTCTCCGATCTCCCATCCTCCTGTCTCTCCCCATTTCAACCTATACTTCATGCCGTTGCCCGGATCATTTTTGTGCAGAAACGCTCTGGGCATGTTACTCCCCTCCTCAAAAATCTGTAGTGGCTACCAATCAACCTACCCATCAGGCAAAAACTCCTCACCCTCGGCTTCAAGGCTGTCCATCACCTCGCCCCCTGCTACCTCACCTCCCTTCTCTCCTTCTCCAGCCCAGCCCGCACCCTACGCTCCTCTGCTAGTAATCTCCTCACCGTGCCTCATTCTCGCCTGTCCCACCGTCGACCGCCGGCCCACATCCTCCCTCTAGCCTGGAATGCCCTCCCTCCACACATCCACCGAGCTAGCTCTCCTCCTCCCTTCAAAGCCCTACTGAGAGCTCACCTCCTCCAGGAGGCCTTCCCACACTGAGCCCCCTCCTTCCTCTCCCCCTCACCATCCCCCCCCACCCTACCTCCTTCCCCTCCCCACAGCACCTGTATATATGTTTGTACAGATTTATTACTCTATTTATTTTACTTGTACATATTTACATATTCTATTTATTATGTTAATATGCTTTATTTTGTGGTCTGTCTCCCCCTTCTAGACTGTGAGCCCGCTGTTGGGTAGGGACCATCTCTATATGTTGCCAACTTGGACTTTCCAAGTACTTAGTACAGTGCTCTGCACACAGTAAGCGCTCAATAAATACAATTGAATGAATGAATGAATGATTGGAGACAGGGATTTTCTCACACAATTAGCTATTTTGTTTTGTGACATAATTTTGCTACCTGATATCCAGAGCTACGGAGAAAACTCGGGCAGTGAGTCCTCAAATGCACTGCTGGTGATTGAGAAAGGGAAGCTCTCTCTAGACTGTAAACTCACTGTGGGCAGGGAAAGTGTCTGCTATAGTCTTGTATTGTTCTCTCCCGAGTGCTGTACTAAATACTAAGCTCCGTCACGGTAAGAACTCAGTAAATATAATAATTATGGTATTTGCTCAGCACTTACTATGTGTCAGGCATTGTACTAAGCACCGGAGTGGATACAAGCAAATGGGGTTGGACACAGCCCCTGTACAGCATGGGGCTCGCATTATCAATCCCCATTTTACAGATGAGGCAACTGAGGCACAGAGAAGTGAAATGACTTGTCCGAAGTCACACAGCAGACATTAGAATTAGAACCGATGACCCTCTGAGTCATGCTCTATCCACTACGCCAGGACTCTTGGCCATGGGTGGAAACTGTGGACTGTCCACTGCCAAACTGGGCACTGGCACAGTCTGGTGATCTACTCCTAAAGGAGAAAGGAGTAGAATTGCCTCCCCAGCCTGTCGGCATTTATATCCCATTCTGCCCAACCAAATTCCCATTGAGAGGGTCAGTTGGACAAGGTAAATCCTGTAGTTTCCTCTCCCAGAGTGCTGCTCTCTGTGGCTTCCTACTGGGGGAAGGTAATGTCTCAGGTCAAAGGGTCCGGCCTTTTAGCACTCATTTATTCTCCCATTCCCCCTTCAAAGACTTACTGAAGGCACATCTCCAGGAGGTCTTCCCTGACTAAACCCTCCTTTCCTCTTCTCCCACTGACTTCTGCATCACCCTGACTTGCTCTCTTTATTCATTCCCGCCTCCCAGCCCCAAAGCACTTATGTCCATATCTGTCATTTATTTATTCATATTAATGTATGTGTCTCCCCCTCTTGACTGTTATCTCATTGTGGGCAGGGAGTGTGTCTGCTATACTGTACTCTCCCAAGCACTTAGTACAGTGTTTTCCACACAGTAAGCACCTGTATATATGTTTGTACATATTTATTACTCTATTTATTTATTTATTTATTTTACTTGTACATATCTATTCTATTTATTTTATTTTGTTAGTATGTTTGGTTTTGTTCTCTGTCTTCCCCTTTTACACTGTAAGCCCACTGTTGGGTAGGGACTGTCTCTATATGTTGCCAATTTGTACTTCCCAAGCGCTTAGTATAGTGCTCTGCACACAGTAAGCGCTCAATAAATACGATTGATGATGATGATGATGAATAAATGTGATTGACTGTCTGAATCGCTCCACCCTCACAGTACAACTTGGAAAGAGCTCAACATTTCATTGATCAAAAAGAAAATAAACAAAATCTTCCTCCAACTCCCTTTCCACAGACTAGCTTTAGTGAATGTTCTTCCTTTACTTGATACAGATGCTAGGGTTTGTGTCCTTGCAATGGCCCTAATACAAACATCAACCAAAATGGACCCCTCATAAACTCATCATCTCAATCGATCACATTTATTGAGAACTTACCCTGTGCAAAGCACTGTACTAAAAGTTTGGGAGAGTAAAGTAGAGATAACGGACATGATCCCTACCCTCAAGAAGCTTACAATCTAGTGGGGGAGACAGACATAAACCAGTTGACACAAACCAGTCTTATAGATTGTAAGCTTGCTGTGGGCAGGGAATATGTCTCTTTATTTTACCAAATGCTTAGTAGTATGCTCTGCATGCAGTGAGCGCTCAATAAATACTATTAAATGAGTGAATGGATTAAATGAAGGGAGAAAAAATAGAGTATCTACAAAAGCACTGTGTCATGGAAGAAGTTTAGGTATTCAAGGGTTTAAGGTCTGTTTTAGTGCTAGAGTGGTAGTGGGGGGAATAGCGTGAGAAAAAATAATAATCAGGGAAGGCCTCCTGGAGGAATTGTGATTCCAGAAGATGGAGAGCGGTGGTCAGCCAGATGTGGAGGGGAGAGAATTGTAGGAAGAAGGAAGAAGCAACATGGCATAGTGGATAGAGAATGGGCCTCAGAGTCAGATGGTCATGTGCTCATTCATTCATTCAAACATATTAACTGAGCACTTACTGTGTGCAGAGCACTGTACTAAGCGCTGGGAAAGTATAATTCAGCAACAAGGAGGGTTCTTATCCCAGCTCCACCACTTGACTGCTGTGTGAACTTGGGGAAGTCACTTCACTTCACTGAGCCTCAGTTACCTCTCCTGGAAAATGGGGATTGAGATTGTGAGCCCAATATGGGACAGGGCCTGTGTCCACCCTGATATGCTTGATGATTATGATGGTATTTGTTAAGAACTCACTATGTGTCAAGCACTGTTCTAAATGCTGGGGTAGATAAAGGGTAATCTGGTTGTCCCACGTGGGGCTCACAGTTTTAATCCCTATTTTACAGATGAGGTAACTGAGGCACAGAGAAGTTAAGTCTTGCCCAAAGTCACACAGCTGACAAGTGGCAGAGCCAGGACTAGAAAGAACCCACAGCCTCTGACTCCCAAGCCTGTGCTCTTTCCACTAAGCCACGCTGCTTCTCTGTTTGCTTGTATCCACCCCAGTGCTTAGAACAGTGCCCGGCACATAGGAGGTTTTTAACAAATACCATAATTATTATTATTAATTTGTGAGCAAGAGAGAGAAGCAGGAAAAGAGGAGAGAACAAGCCACAGAGAATAGGTTGGCTTGAGAGAAGTGCATGCCAAGTTATAGTGGGAGAGGAGCGATAATAACAATAATAATAATAATAATGGCATTTATTAAGCGCTTACTAAGTGCAAAGCACTGTTCTAAGCGCTGGGGAGGTTTCAAGGTGATCAGGTTGTCCCACAGGGGGCTCACAGTCTTAATCCCCATTTTACAGATGAGGTAACTAAGGCACAGAGAAGTGAAGCGACTTGCCCAAAATCACACAGCTGACAATTGGCGGAGCCGGGATTTGAACCCCTGACCTCTGACTCCAAATCTCGCGCTCTTTCCATTGAGCCACGCTGCTTAATAATAATAATAATGGTATTTGTTAAGTGCTTACTATGTGCCAAGCAGTGTTCTAAGCACTGGGGCAGATACAAGGTAATCCGGTTGTCCCACGTGGGGCTCACAGTCCAAAGTGGTGATCCCCATTTTACAGATGAGGTAACTGAGGCAAAGAGAAGTTAAGTGGCTTGCCCAAGGTCACACAGCAGACAAGTGGCAGAGCCAGGGTCAGAGCCCTCATCCTCTGACTCCGACGCCCGGGCTCTTTCCACTAAGCCATGGGTGAGGAAAGAGCTGATTGAGAGCAATAACCTTAAGTGCAATAGTTAAGTTTCTACTTGCTGGGGAGAAGAATCAGCAACTCTTGGATATTTGAAGAGTGGGAATACCTACTGGCTTGATTTTCCTTTGGGATTCAAGGCATAACTGGAATTGACCAACTTAAAACTGTTCCAAAATCAAGTGATTGGGTTTTCAGTGTCCTAATCCAATTCTTTTTTTTGTCTCCAGATAGATCAACCAGTAATTACCTTTGAATTACTGGTTGATCTGCCTTGATACAAAAGAGATTACAAAAGTAATTACCTTCTAATAATTCTAGTGCTTAGCATGGTACTTATCACATAGTAAAAACAGTAATAGTCATTCATTCAGTTGTATTTATTGAGCCCTTATTGTGTGCAGAGCACTGTACTAAGCGCTTGGGAAGTACAAGTTGGTGACATATAGAGACGGTCCCTACCCAACAACGGGCTCAAAGTCTAGAAGGGGGAGACAGACAACAAAACAAAAACATGCGGACAGGTGTCAAATTGTCAGAATAAATAGAATTAAAGCTAAATGCACATCATTAACAAAATAAATAGAATAGTAAATATGTACAAGTAAAATAGAGTAATAAATCTGTACAAACGTATATACAGGTGCTGTGGGGAGGGGAAGGAGGTAGGGCTGGGGGGGGATGGGGAGGAGGAGAGGAAAAAGGGGCTCAGTCTGGGTAATAGTATTACTCTCATTTGTGAATATATCTAATTTTTGCTATTACTTCCTCTTATTTGTCATATACCTTGGTGACTGTTTCTCCCTCTAGAATTGAAGATCCATGAGGGCAGGGATCATTGTCTCCTAATTCTATTGCTTACTCTCTAGAACCAACCACAGTGCTCTGCGTGCAGTAGGAAGTCAGTAAATAAATACAGAATAAATACTGCAGATGATACTATTGACACCAGGCACTACAGATGGGGCTTTCCTCTCACTCAGCTTTTCAAGGGAAGAAGTTTAGCCTAGTGGATAGATCATGGGCTTGGGAGGCAGAGGGATCTGGGTTCTAATCCAGTTCTGCCACTTGTTGGCTATGTGACCTTGAGCGAATCATTTCAGTTCTCTCAGTCTCAGTTCCCTCATCCGTGAAATGGGGATTAAGATTGTGAGCCGCACACGGGACAGGGACGCTGTCCAACCCGATTTGCTTGTATTCCTGGTGCTTAGTACAGTGCCTTGCCCAGAGTAAACAGAGAAGCAGAGCGGCTCAGTGGAAAGAGCCCGGGCTTTAGAGTCAGAGGTCATGGGTTCAAATCCCAGCTCTGCCAATTGTCAGCTGTGTGACTTTGGGCAAGTCACTTAACTTCTCTGTGCCTCAGTTACCTCATCTGTAAAATGGGGATTAAAACTGAGCCTCCCGTGGGACAACCTGATCACCTTGTAACCTCTCCAGTGCTTAGAACAAGTGCTTTGCTTTGCACATAGTAAGTGCTTAATAAATACCATTATTATTAGTAGTAGTAGTAGTAAACACTTAGCAAAATACCAGAATTGTGATTAGTGTTCTTGTTGACTTGATTCATTATTCCCCAAAGCAGCGTGGCTCAGTGGGAAAAGCCTGGGCTTTCTCCAATCATTCATTCATTCATTCAATCGTATTTATTGAGCACTTACTGTGTGCAGAGCACTGTACTAAGCGCTTGGGAACTACAAGTTGGCAACATATAGAGATGGTCCCTACCCAACAGCAGGCTCACAGTCTAGAAAGGGGAGACAGACAACAAAACAAAACATATTCACAGAATAAAAGGTCATGGGTTCAAATCCCAGCCCGCCAACTGTCAGCTGTGTGACTTTGGGAAAGTCACTTCACTTCTCTGTGCCTCAGTTACCTCATCTGTAAAATGGGGATTCAAACTGTGAGCCCCCCCGTGGGACAACCTAATCACCTTGTAACCTCCCAAGCACTTAGAACAGTGCTTTTGACATAGTAAGCACTTAACAAATACCATCATTATTATTATTATTACCCACCAGACAGCTTGGTTAATTTGCCGGTATCTGGGTCCAGGCCATTTCACATCAACCCAAGACCTGTATCTTGGAATAGGCCTACATAGATGTTATCAAATGTATATTGACTGGAGAAGCAGCGAGGCTCAGCGGAAAGAGCCCAGGCTTTGGAGTCAGAGGTCATGGGTTCAAATCCCGGCTCCACCACTTATCAGCTGTGTGACTTTGGGCAAGTCACTTAACTTCTCTGGGCCTCAGTTCCCTCATCCGTAAAATGGGGATTAAGACTGTGAGCCCCCCGTGGGACAACCTAATCACCTTGTAACCTCCCCAGTGCTTAGAACAGTGCTTTGTACATAGTAAGTGCTTAATAAATACCATTATTATTCCCACGTGACAGTGATGATGATGATGGTATTTGTTAAGCACTTTCTATGTGCAAAGCACTGTTCTAAGCGCTGGGGGGGATACAAAGTGATCAGGTTGTCCCACGTGGGGCTCACAGTCTTCATCCCGCTTTTGCAGATGAGGGAAGTGAGGCCCAGAGAGGTGAAGTGACTTGCCCAAAGTCACACAGCTGATAAGTGACAGAGCCAGGATCAGAACCCATGACCTCTGACTCCCAAGCCCGCACTCTTTCCAATAACCCACGCTGCCCGCTTCTCATATTCCCAGACTGAGCCCCTTCCTTCCTCTCCCCCTCGTCCCCCTCTCCATCCCATCCTACCTCCTTCCCTTCCCCACAGCACCTGTATATATGTATATATGTTTGTACATATTTATTATTCTATTTATTTATTTATTTATTTATTGTACTTGTACATATCTATTCTATTTATTTTATTTTGTTAGTATGTTTGGTTTTGTTCTCTGTCTCCCCCTTTTAGACTGTTAGCCCACTGTTGGGTAAGGACTGTCTCTATATGTTGCCAACTTGTACTTCCCAAGCGCTTAGTACAGTGCTCTGCACACAGTAAGCACTCAATAAATACGATTGATTGATTACTTTGTGAACTTCTTCAGGCCTGTGCCTCCCATTAGGGTGAGTTCATTAAGACTCCAACAGTGAAATTCTCCAATGGCCTGTTATGGGACAAGGAAGATTCAGATGCTGGTGGCATCAAATATTTCTTTCTGCATCAGATATTTAAGTGACATCTAATAAGACTGTGTTGAAAATAAAATTGAGACTTTTTCCTCTTGGCTGGGCCATCACAACACTCTGTTAGGAAATATTTGGACAGTGTTGACAGCCATCGGAAAACGTTTAGTACATATTTACTATTCTTTTTATTTTGATAATGATGTGCATATAGCTTTAATTCTATGAGCCCACTGTTGGGTAGGGACTGTCTCTATATGTTGCCAACTTGTACTTCCAAAGCGCTTAGTACAGTGCTCTGCACACAGTAAGCGCTCAATAAATACGATTGATGGTGATGATGATTTACTATTCTTTTTATTTTGTTAATGATGTGCATATAGCTTTAATTCTATGAGCCCACTGTTGGGTAGGGACTGTCTCTATATGTTGCCAACTTGTAGTTCCCAAGCGCTTAGTACAGTGCTCTGCACACAGTAAGCTCTCAATAAATATGATTGATTGATTGATTTGTTCTGACAATTTAGACACCTGTCTACATGTTTTGTTTTGTTGTCTGTCTCCCCCTTCTAGACTGTAAGCCCGTTGTTGGGTAGGAACCGTCTCTATATGTTGCCGACTTGGACTTCCCAAGCGCTTAGTACAGTGCTCTGCACACAGTAAGCACTCAATAAATACGATTGAATGAATGAATGAAATGAATACTCACCCTAAGTTGCTCGACCGGGTTCGGAAGGACACAAGCACAGGTTTCTTGAAGTTACCACAATCGATCAGTTGTATTTATTGATCACTTACTTTGTGCCGAGCAGTGTAATAAAATTGTCAGGGAAATATGATAAAACTACAGTAAGCCGTAGTCAACAGTCCCCCCTCTAGGCCGTAAGCTTGTTATGGTCAGAGAAGGTATCTGCTGATTCGTTTGTGCTTAGAACAGTGTTAGGCACATAGTAAGTGCTCAATTAATGCCATTGATTAAATCAATGAGGGCAGACAACAGCATATAGTATGTTGGGACATGCATCGTGGCTCAGTGGAAAGAGCCCACGCTTTGGAGTCACAGGTCATGGGTTCAAATCCCGCCTCCACCAATTGTCCGCTGGGTGACTTTGGGCAAGTCACTTAACTTCTCTGTGCCTCAGTTCCCTCATCGGTAAAATGGGGTTGAAGACTGTGAGCCCCCCGTGGGACAACCTGATCACCTTGTAACCTCCCCAGTACTTAGAACAGTGCTTTGCACATAGTAATCACTTAATAAATGCTATTATTATTATTATTATTATTATTATTATTATTATGTATTGAAGCTTTGATTGTTGGATTCTGAGGTGTAAGGAGCCAGAAACTCTGCTAAAGGAGTATTTTATTCCTTTTTTTTCATTATTTTACTTATGTCTACATGTTTTCTACACAGTCGTACTGCTTTCTTTATTCCATTTATCTGCATTTCTGACCCTCTTTATTCTTAATTTGGGGTTTTTGAGGGTCAAGGGCTGTATCTCATTCTCATGAATGTATTCTTTCCCAGTGCTTAGTATAGTTCTTGCTTCATAAATACTACTAATAATAATGGCATTTATTAAGCGCGTACTATGTGCAAAGCACTGTTCTAAGCACTGGGAGGATACAAGGTGATCAGGTTGTCCCACGTGGGGTTTACAGTCATCATCCCCATTTTACAGATGAGGTAACTGAGGCTCCGAGAAGTTAAGTGACTTGCCCAAGGTCACACAGCAGACATGCGGCAGAGGTGGGATTCGAACCCATGACCTCTGACTCCAAAGCCCGTGCTGTTTCCACTGAGCCACGCTGCTTCTCACGCTGCTACTACTACCTTTTCTAGCTGGTGAATAATCTCATCTTGGCATTTGCCTTTCTGAGGCTCAAAAATGCAGATCGTCCATCATCCTGGACTCGTCCTGGCTCCTCAAAAAGAATGGTGAACTGTGCTCTGTCCCTGGGATCGGGACTTTCATCCAGCAATCCACAACAAAGTTCACAATAATCTGGTTTTAGGCCAAGGTTTCCATTTTCGTTCATGAAACACTATCAATTCAGAGTCACCATGAAGTAGGGGAGAACGGCTTTGGCAATCAAGCCGCTGGTGTTTTTATTCTAGGCAACATTACATCTGCAACTGTGCTGAAAAGTCTTTAACAAATTCTCCTTCAGGATATTGCCTTAATTTGCTTGCCAATCCCTGTCAGAAGGCATAATGGGCTTTGACAACATTATAATCTTTAGCATTTGTAGGGCCTGTCATATTTGCATAGTTTCCTCTGAGCAGTGTTGGTGGTTAAACTTAAAAGGGAAGTTCAAGAGCTCTTTGTGTGCCCGAACTGGGTAAGAAATACTTTTAGTCCTCTTGTACACCTGAAGATTTATTTTACAACAATAATGAGCCACCCCAAGCTGTAGGTAATGTGACTCAATAGTCAAATAGTATTGCATTTTTTAATGGTATTTCTTAAGCGCTTACTATGTGCAAAGCAGCACTGTTTTAAGCACTGGGGAGATTACAAGGAGATCAGGCTATCCCACGGGAGGCTCGCAGTTTTAATCCCCATTTTACAGATGAGGTAACTGAGGCCCAGAGAACTTAAGTGACTTGCCCAAAGTCACACAGCTGACAGTTGGCGGAGTTGGGATTTGAACCCATGACCTGTGACTCCAAAGCCCGGGCTCTTTCCACTGAGCCACGCTGCTTCTGCATTTGATGGCGACTCCCATGGAAAACAATAGTTTATCAATAGATTGATCAATCAATTGTCAGCTGTGTAACTTCGGGCAAGTCACTTAATTTCTCTGTGCCTCAGTTACCTCAGCTGTAAAATGGGGATGAAGACTGTGAGCCCCACGTGGGACAACCTGATCACCTTGTAACCTCCCCAGCGCTTAGAACAGTGCTTTGCACATAGTAAGCGCTTAATAAATGCTATTATTATTATTATTATTATTATTATTATTCAATGGTATTTGGGAAGCTGCATGGCCTGCTTGAGAGAACACAGGGCTGGGAGTCAGAGGATCTGGGTTCTAACCTCAGATCTGCCACTTGTTTCTGTGTGACTTTGAGCCAATCATTTAACTTCTCTGGGCCTCAATTTCCTCATCTGATGAAATGGAGATTAAAACCAAGAACCTCCTATTTAGGACTGTGAGCCCTATGTGGAACAGGGACTCTGCCCTGCCTAGATGATCTTGTATCTACCCAATGCGAGAAGCATTGTGGCTCAGTGGAAAGAGCTCCGGACTTGGAGTCAAAGGTCATGGGTTCAAATCCTGACTCCTCCAATTGTCAGCTTTGTGACTTTGGGCAAGTCATTTAACTTCTCTGTGCCTCAGTTACCTCATCTGTAAAATGGGGATTAAGACTGTGAGCCCCCCGTGGGACAACCTGATCATCTTGTAACCTCCCCAGTGCTTAGAACAGGTTGTCACATAGTAAGAGCTTAATAAATGCCATTATTATTATTATTGTTACAGAATGGCAAATACTACAGTATTTAGTATTACTTAAAGCATCATTGTTATTATCATGATTATTTCTTGAGTGCTTCGTGTAGAGCACTCAATGAAACTATTTATTGAGAACTTACTTGTACTAAGTGCTTCGGAGAACACAACAGAGGCAGTAGTCATGTTCTCTGCATGCAAAGATCTTACAGTCTAGAGGGGGACCACTGTATTAAGCATGTGGAAGAGTACAATCCAAAGGAGGAGCAGCGTGGCTCAGTGGAAAGAGCCCGGGCTTTGGAGTCAGAGGTCATGGGTTCAAATCCCGGCTCTGCCAACTGTCAGCTATGTGACTTTGGGCAAGTCACTTAACTTTTCTGTGCCTCAGTTCCCTCATCTGTAAAATGGGGATTAAGACTGTGAGCCCCCTGTGGGACAACCTGATCACTTTGTAACCTCCCCAGCACTTACAACTGTGCATTGCACATAGTAAGTGCTTAATAAAAGCCATTATTATTATTATTACTCTCCCAAGAGATCAGTACAGTGCTCTGCACACCGTAAGCTCTCAATAAATACGACTGACTGACTGGCAAATATCACCTCCCCTCTACCCAGCGTGGCTCAGTGGAAAGAGCACGGACTTGGGAGTCAGAGGTCATCGGATCAAATCCCAGCTCTGCCACGTCGGCTGTGTGACCTTGGGCAAGCCACTTAACTTCTCTAGGCCTCAGTTCCCTCATCTGGAAAATGGGGATGAAGACTGTGAGCCCCACATGGGGCAACTTGATCACCTTGTTGCCCCCCCAGCGCTTAGAACAGTGCTTTGCACATGGTAAGCGCTTAACAAATGCCATCATTATTATTATTGGAGTCTAGGCCAGTGGTCTGGCTCCAACCAGGTTTCCCTTGACGTCCCCTGGAGGGACTGTGGCCCTCTCGTTAGCTGACAGACTTGCCACCATCTCGGGGATTCTTCCAGATTGGGGATGAGAAGTGTCAGGCGGATCATTCCGGAGATGTTCCGGCTCAGAGGGTTTTTCTGTGGCCCTCAGCCCTGAAATTTGAAAACGGGGATGGACTTTCACCAGCCTCTTCCAGAAGAGGAGAGGTGTGTGGTCGCCTGGAGAAGCAGCACGGCCTAGTGGATAGAGCACAAGACTGGGAGTCAGAAGGTCACGGGTTCTAATCCCTGCTCCCCCACTTGTCTGCTATGTGATAGAGTATTATTACTCTATTTATTTATTTATTTATTTTATTTGTACATATCTATTCTATTTATTTTATTTTGTTAGTATGTTTGGTTTTGTTCTCTGTCTCCCCCTTTTAGACTGTGAGCCCACTGTTGGGTAGGGACTGTCTCTATATGTTGCCAATTTGTACTTCCCAAGCACTTAGTACAGTGCTCTGCACATAGTGAGCGCTCAATAAATACGATTGATGATGATGATGTGACCGTGGGCAAGTCACTCCACAGGGCCTCAGTTACCTCATCTTTAAAACGGGGACTGAGAGTGTGAGCCCTATGTGGTACAGGGACTGTGTCCAGCTGATTTGCTTGTACTGTCCCCCGCGCTTAGTACAGTGTCTGGTGCATAGTAAGCACCTAATGAATACCACAATTATTATTATTATCATTATTTTAATTGGGTAAATGGTGAGCAAGAGTCTACGCAGGGTTTTCACCACTTGTCTTCACTGGAAAGTGGTTAGCCCCAAGACGGAAGACCAGAGAGACTCCTTAGATTAGGCAGTGGACTTCTGAGAGTGGGTATATGCATCTAGTGTCCACCCAAGACACCCAGAAGAAAGAGCCCCAGTATGTTTTCAGGAGAGAATTCACAAACATAAATATCAAGGAACTTCTGACAGTCATATGCCTAAGTACTCACTGAGTCAGTAGAATTATAATAATAATAGTGATAATAATAATGATAATAATAATAATAATGATAATAATAATAATAATAATATTTGTTAAGCACTTTCTATGTGCCAAGCACTGTTCTAAGCACTGGGGTAGATCCAAGGCAATCAGGTTGGACAGAGTCCCTGTCCCAAACGGGGCTCACAGTCAATCCCCATTTTACAGATGAGTTAACTGAGGCTCAGAGAAGTTAAGTGACTTGCCCAATGTCACACTGCAGAAGCAGTAGAGCCAGGATTAGAACCCATGACTTCTGGCCCCCAGGACCATGCTCTTCATACTAGGCCATTCTCAAGAATGCTCAAGACTAAAACCTAGGTCTCCAGGATTCTCTTCTATGGAAATGACTAACTTTTTTTTCATGGTATTATGTGCTTAGTATGTGCCAGTCACTCTGATAAGCACTGGGGTGAATTCAAGATAGTCCGGTTAGACCCAGAGTTCCTGTCCCACAGTGGGCTCACAGCTAAATCAAAGGGAGGAAGATTCAACCCCCATTTTACCGATGAGACAACTGAGGCAGGGAAGGGAACTGACTCGCCCGAGGTCACACAGCAGACAAGTGACTGAGCCAGGATTGGAACACAGGTCCTTCTGATTCCCAGGCCTGTGATCTTTCTTCTAGGCCGTGCTGAGAATCTCTCAAATTCCACTGTAGTCCTTCTTATATCTTGAGCCCCTGGTCACAGTCTTCATCAGAACAATGCAGATAACCTTTACCTCTGCATGGCGACTTTGACTTTTTCAGTCTCCTCAGAAAACCTAACAGTGCTTCAGCTTGAATGTGCAACGGAAAATGAGGACTTCACAAAGGATGGGTGATTGACAGATCAGGGAGAGAGGCATTTATTAAATCAACCGCTTAGAATGCTGCTGGCACTTCTTTAATGGCACGAGTCTGATTTTATTTAAGAATTTGTAATTCAATAACCCGTGGGATCTAGTGTGGCCTTGTGGCAAGAACACAAAGCCAAGAGGCGGGAAAGTAAAGTTTTTAACCCCCGTCCTGGTACCTCAAGAAATTACTTCAGCCTCTTCTTTCCCAACATTTTTTCCTTTTGTAAATTGACTCCCCGCTTACCTGCAAATACCGTGGTGAATCTCGGTGCTTTTCATTTGGAAGTCACTCCATTTTTGCCATTTTCTTGTGCGGGAACTACCTTCTGAGGGTCAGCAAAGTGATGCGGATAATTGAGGCGACTACCCGGAGAATTCTCCTACAAAGTTTGCCTGAAGTAATCCAAATAATTTAGGCAATTATGTTTATGGACTTGAATGATTCATTCACCATTAGCATTTATTAAATGCCTAAAGGATACACTGTAGGCTAAGGGAGAGGATATTGAAAATAATTTTAACTATTTACAGGGCCCACACTGAGTTCAGTAGCTCTCCCTCAGATATCAACTGTGTTAAGGGAAGCAGCATGGCCTAGTGGATAGACCACAAACCTGGGAGTCAGAAGGACCTGGGTTCTAATCCTGGCTCTGCCACTCCAGAGTGGCCCGTGCTCTATCCACTGGATTAGAACCCACAACCTTCTGACTCCCAAGCTTACATTCTTTCCAGGAGGCCACACTGCCTCTCAATCCTGGCTCTGCCACTTGGTTGGGGTAGATAGAGTAAAATCAGATAAGACACCGTCCCCATCCCCACAGCACTTGTGTATATTTGTGCATATTTATTATTCATTTTACTAATGATGTGCATATATCCATAATTCTATTTATCTATTTTGATGCTATCGGTGCCTGTCTACTTGTTTTGTTATCGGTCTCCCCCTTCTAGACTGTGAGCCCACTGTTGGGTAAGGATTGTCTCTATCTGTTGCCGAATTGTACTTTCCAAGGGCAGCACGGCTCAGTGGAAGGAGCCCGGGCTTTGGAGTCAGAGGTCATGGGTTCGAATCCCGGTTCCGCCACTTAGCTTCGTGACTTTGGGCAAGTCACTTAACTTCTCTGTGCCTCAGTTACTTCATCTGTAAAATGGGGATTGAGACTGTGAGCCCCACGTGGGACAACCTGATCACCTTGTATCCCCCCAGTGCTTAGAACAGTGCTTTGCACATAGTAAGAGCTTAACAAATACCATCATTATTATTATTATCATTATTACTCTGCACATAATAAGCACTCAATAAATACGATTGAATGAATGAATGAACCCCACAAGGAACTTACAGACGAAGAGTGAGGGCAAAGTCACATTGGATATACATTTCACAGATGGGGAAGTTGGACAAGAGGAGAAGCAACTTGCTCCAGTTCACACAACAGGCTAGTGGCAGAGCTGAGGCAAAAACCCAGGCGTCCTGAATCCCTGTCCTCTTTCCACTTAGTTGCACGACTTCTCTTCTTTGCAACTTTCTTTTCACATTGGAGAGTCTGGAAAGTTGACCCATTAAAATGATTATGTCTGAGTTAGTGCTGGTGTTTCTCTCTTGAATTTAGAAGATCAACCCATTCATTCATTCAATCTTATTTGTGTGGAAAGCACTAAGTGCTAGAGAGGGTACGATATGACAATTAACAGACACCTTCTCTGCCCATGACGAGCTAACTCGGCCAACTAAATCAGATAGACATTTCTGGAGCACCCTGAGGATGGGAAGAGCTAGAGGAAAAGAGTGAAAACAGAATCACTTAAAAAACGGAATGGCATTAGCGAACACATTTTGCTAATTGAATAGAAAAGCCTCTGAGGGGCAAAAAGAAAGCCCAACAAAAGGAAGTTATGTTTACTTTAAAATAACTGAATAAAATGGAACATTGTTTAGGATCTGGTCCGGATTGCTATGGGTACTAAGCACGATGACTTCACAGGGAGAAGGGAAATGCACACAAGGAGTTTTCTTTCCTGTAACTAGAAGCAGGCCCGACTCGAGCCTGGTACAACCTAAAGAAGAGGCCTGAAAATGGGGCACAAAACTCAAAAGGGTAACAAAACAAATGTGTTTAAACATAAATGGGCGAAAATGCAGAATCATTCACAAATCAACACCTTGTCTTTTTCCTTGGTAGTGTATAAGAGCACTTGAGAAGAAAATGAAAACGTATTGGAAAAGTGCACTGCCTTCTGCTCAGATAGGACCAAAAAACAAATTAATCAATTTAATTTTCAAATGTTTGGGCAGAAATACAATATGAGTCTGGGATCATAAAACGAAGAAGAAAATATCTCATTCCAAACCATAACAAATTGCCTCCAGTCACCTTGATTTTAAGTTCAAATTTCAAGACATTTCTAGGTAGGATTTTATACCGTGAGAAATGTCAAAACTTGAAAATAAAGCTTTCTCTGTCTCACTGACTGCTTAAGTCTCTTGTCGTGTTACTTATTTCTCGATCCCAGCTCTGCCACTTGTCTGCTATGTGAGCTTAGGCAAGGCACTTAACTTCTCTGGGCCTCAGTTCCCTCGTCTGTAAAATGGGGATGAAGACGGTCAGCCCCACGTGGGAAAACCTGATTACCTTTTATCCACCCCAGTGCTTTGAACAGTGCTTGGCACATAGCGCTTAACAAATATCAACATTATTACAATAATTATTGATATTCCTCTGTGCATAGGTGTGGTTTAGACTGAGTTGCCCCAAGAGGAACTTTCCCCAAGACCGGTACCATTAAAACAATGCCCTCACCTAAAATCCACGTTGTTGAATAATAAATGAAAAGTTAGAAAAGCACACAAAAGAATCAAGCGCATATTCAGAAACATTAACTTTAATGTAAGGACCTTGGCTACCATTTTCTGACCTCCCAACCTCCTGTCTCTCCCCACGTCAGTCTATAATTCACTCTGCTGCCCAGATTATCTTTCTAAAGATACGTTCTGGGCATGTCACTCGACTCTTCAAAAGTCTCCGTTGGTTGCCTATCAGCCTCTGTATCAAGCAAAGACTCCTCTCTGTTGATTTCAGGGCTCTCCATCACCTCACCCCCTCCTACCTCGCCTCTCTTCTCTCCTTCTCCAGCCCAACCCACACACTTCGCTCCTCTGGTACTCCTAACCTCCTCACTGGGCTTCCATCTCACCTGTCTTGCCACCAACCCCTGGCCCACGCCCTACCTCTGGCCTGGAATGCCCCCTCCCTCCTCAAATCTGCCAAACAATCACACTTCCCCCCTTCAAAGCCCTACTGAAGGCTCACCTCCTCCAAGAGGCCTTCCCAGACTAAACCTCCCTTTTCCTCAGATCCCCCTCCCCTCCTCATCACCCCACCTCCCTGCCCCACAGCACTTGTGAAGCAGGATAGCTCAGTGGAAAGAGCCCGGGCTTGGGAGTCAGAGGTCTTGGGTTCTAATCCTGGCTCCTCCACTTGTCAGCTGTGTGACTTTGGGCAAGTCGCTTAACTTCTCTGGGCCTCAGTTACCTCATCTGTAAAATGGAGATTAAAACTGTGAGCCCCCCGTGGGACAACCTGATTGCTTTGTATCCCCCCCAGTGCTTAAAACCAGTGCTTGGCATATAGTAAGCACTTAAATGCTATTATTATTATTATGTACACACCTATAATTCTATTTATATTAGTGCCTGTTTATTGTTTTCATGTGTATATATCTGTAATTCCATTTATACTAATCCTATTGAAGCCTGTTTACTTGTTTTGATGTCTGTCTCCCCCCTTCTAGACTGTGAGCCAGTTGTGGGAAGGGATAATCTCTCTTTATAGCTGAATTGTACTTTCTGAGTGCTTAGTAATAATAATAATAGTAATGATGGCATTTATTAAGCGCTTACTATGTGCAAAGCACTGTTCTAAGTGCTGGGAAGGTTGAAAGGTGATCAGGTTGTCCCACGTGGGGCTCACAGTCTTAATCCCCGTTTTACAGATGACGGAACTGAGGCATAGAGAAGTGAAGTGACTTGCCCAAAGTCACACAGCTGACAATTGGTGGAGGCGGGATTCGAACCCATGACCTCTGACTCCGAAGCCCGGGCTCTTTCCACTGAGCCACGCTGTTTCTCAGTACAGTTCTTCTGTACTGTTCTGTTCTGTACAGTTCTTCTCAGCTGCTTAGTACAGTGCTCTGCGCAGAGTAAGCACTCAATACAATTGAATGAATGAGTATCCAGGATCCAGACTAAGGCTTGATGTTCTGAGCAATAATCCTGCCCAGCGTAATTCCCTGGTGCCGGACATATTCCTGATTGCAAGCATCATATGAAGCTTCTGGACTGATTTAATCAGTGTCAATTCATTAGTGTATAACGTAGTGAAAAAATAGCAGCCCTAGAAGCCAAAGGACCCAAGTTCTAGTCCTGGCTACATTTATTCAGTCGTATTGACTGACATTGTATGCAGAGTACTGTACTGAGTGCTTACATTAGTACAATACAACAATAAACAGACACATTCCCTGCATACAAGAGGCTCTGCCACTTGTCTACTGTGTGACTTTGGGCGTCACAATAATAATAATAATAATAATAATAATAATAATAATAATAATAATAATGGCATTTGTCAAGCGCTTACTATATGCGAAGCACTGTTTTAAGTGCCTGGGGGGATACAAGGTGATGAGGCAGCCCCACGTGGGGCTCACAGTCTTAATCCCCATTTTACAGATGAGGTAACTGAGGCACAGAGAAGTTAAGTGACTTGACCAAAGTCACACAGCTGACAAGTGGCTGGCCGGGATTCAAACCCATGATCTCTGATTCCAAAACTTACTTTTTGTAAACAAGAAGTATACTCAACTTCCCTATACTTCAGTTTCCCCATGTGTAAAATGGGGATAATAATGTCTGACCTTGCCTTGCCGAGGTGTTATGGGTTAGCTAAAAAAGTAAACTCACAACTTCCCTATACCTCAGTTTCCCCATGTGTAAAATGGGGATAATAATGTCTGACCTTGCCTTGCAGAGGTGTTAAGGGTTAGCTTTAAAAAATAAGCAATGTAATGTGCTTTGGTAAAAAAAAAAAAATGCACTAAATAGAACTATTAAACAGTCCAGCTTAGAGGAAAGAGCACAAACCTAGGAGTCAGAGAACCAGAGTTAAGCCCAGCTCCTCCACCTGACCTTGGGCAAGTCACTTAAATTTTCTATGCCTCAGTTCCCTCATCTGCCAAATGGGGATTCAATACCTGTTCTCCTTCCTACTTAGATTGTGAGCCTCATGTGGAACCTGATTATCGTGTGTCCACTCCAGGCCATCTCTCCTATGAATCAACGCCTTATCGTGCATGGCAGGAAAGTTTGCCTTCATTGCTGAAGCTTAGAGCTGTGCCATATAGGGCTACTCATAATGGAAAGGTCTAAGCCTGTCAGACAAAGTTGATTCACCTGTGCTGAGCAGCAGCGGCAGGGGAAAGAGTCAAAGGAAGATGATCAAGTGATCGAAAGGTTGTTCAGGTTGTCCCACGTGGGGCTCACAGCCTTAATCCCCATTTTACAGATGAGGTAACTGAGGCACAGAGAAGTTAAGTGACTTGACCAAAGTCACACAGCTGACAAGTGGCAGGGCCGGGATTAGAGCCCATGACCTTTGATTAAAAGGTTGATCAAAGACAAAGGCAGAGACTTTAGTTTTTACTATGCAGAAGGCGGCTGTGGTAAACCAATTCCACATCTTAACTGAGAAAAAAAGATCTCCATCCCCCCATCTTACCTCCTTCCCTTTCCCCACAGCACCTGTATATATGTATATATGTTTGTACTTATTTATTACTCTATTTATTTATTTATTTATTTTGCCTGTACATATCTATTCTATTTATTTTATTTTGTTAGTATGTTTGGTTTTGTTCTCTGTCTCCCCGTTTTAGACTGTGAGCTCACTGTTGGGTAGGGACTGTCTCTATATGTTGCCAATTTGTACTTCCCAAGTGCTTAGTACAGTGCTCTGCACACAGTAAGCGCTCAATAAATACGATTGATTGATTGATTGATTGATTGAGAAAACTCTATGACTACACATACCTAAACTACTTTTTGGTAGAAGATGGGACGTTCTGGAGAGGGTGTGTCCATGGAGTCGGTGTGGATCAGAAATGATTCAGGGGGATTTGAAGAAGACTCCTCCAGTGCTTAGTACAGTTCTTGGCACATAGTAAGCCCTTTAATACCATTTTTTAAAAATTTACTCATCATTAACATCAAATTCATTCATTCACTCGTATTTATTGAGCGCTTACTGTGCACAGCACTGTACTAAGCACTCGGGAAGCACAAGTCGGCAACATATGAAGATGGTCCTTACCCAACAACGGGCTCACAGTGTAGAAAGGGGAGCCAGACAACAAAACAAGTAGATAGGTTTCACACTGCAAAATCAATGTGGCCTAGTGGAAAGAGCGGAGGACCTGGGTTCTAATCCCAGCTCTGCCACCTGCCTGCTGTGTGACCTCAGGCAAGTCCCTTCACTTCTCTGTACCTTAGTTACCTCATCTGTAAAATGAGGATTAAAGCTGTGAGCCCCATGTGGGACAGGGACTGTGTTCAACCTGATTTGCTTGTATCCACCCCAGCACTTTGACAGTGCCTGGAACATAATAAGCCAACTTGTACTTCCCAAGTGCTTAGTACAGTGCTCTGCACACAGTAAGCGCTCAATAAATATGATTGAATGAATGAATAATAAGCAGTTAAATGCCATAGTAATTATTATTATTATTGTGAGCTCTTAGAGGGCAGTCTACCATCATTGAAGCATATCCTAATCCAATTTTACTCAGCAAGGCTTCTGAGGACACCGTAACCATGAGAAGAAACAAAAGCCAAGTGGAAGAATTAAGGAGAAACAGCGTGGCTCAGTGGAAAGAGCCTGGGCTTTGGAGTCAGAGGTCATGGGTTCAAATCCCAGCTCTGCCAATTGTCAGCTGTGTGACTTTGGGCAAGTCACTTCACATCTCTGGGCCTCAGTTACCTCATCTACAAAATGGGGATTAAGACTGGGAGCCCCCCATCGGACAACCTGATCACCTTGTAACCTCCCCAGTGCTTAGAACAGTGCTTTGCATGTAGTAAGTGCTTCATAAATGCCATTAAAAAAAAGGACAGAAACAGGATTTAAAGCAATTCATCATAACCGTCAAGAGATCAGAAATGCAATTGATATATCCACTAGAATACAACAATCATATAATGACATATATAGATATGCATATATATTCATAATACCATTATCATACCTCATGTGCATATCTGTAGATTATATTAATGTCTATCTTCTTCTCCAGACTATAAGCTCAGTAGAAGTAAGGGAATGTCTGTCTCCCCCTTCTAGACTGTGAGCCCGTTGTTGGGTAGGGATTGTCTCTCTCTATTGCCAACTTGTACTTCCCAAGCGCTTAGTACAGTGCTCTGCACACAGTAAGCACTCAATAAATATGATTGAATGAAGGAATGAATGAATGTGTTGCATTGTCCTCTCCCAAGTGCTTAGTATGGTGCTCTGTACTCAGTAAATATCATTGACATAAAATGTCACAGATTTAGATCACTAATCCTCTTATTCCTGGCCACATCTTGAACCACACATTCCAAGTGCACTTAGTGAGGAGCAGGTTCCAGGTTTTGTCCTGTACATGCAGTTGCTCAGCTGTCCTCTGACTATTGGGTGTGAGTCGACATGGCTGATAAACTAAAATCAATACCAAGCTATTTAAAACTCCATAAATATACATTTTTCACATGGACTTAGAAAGCAGTGATCCTTAATTTTATTTCAACAAGGACATTTTGTGAAACCTTTTTACTGTTAACTACTAATAATAACTACTACCCTGTTTTCCAGCCCCAGAGTTGGCTGGACCTATCTGGATGGGATAATCAATCAGTTAATCAATGGTATTTACTAAGTACTTATTGGTGCACATCTGCCAAGCTAGCTCTGTTCCTCCTTTCAAGGCCCTACTGAGAGCTCACCTCCCCCAGGAGGCCTTCCCAGATTGAGCCCCCTCCTTCCTCTCCCCCTCCTCCCCCTTCCCCTCCCCACAGCACCTGTATAAATGTATATATGTTTGTACATATTTATTACTCTATTTTATTTGTACATATCTATTCTATTTATTTTATTTTGTTAATATGCTTTGTTTTGCTGTCTGCCTCCCCCTTCTAGACTGTGAGCCCGCTGTTGGGTAGGGACCATCTCCATATGTTGCCAACTTGTACTTCCCAAGTGTTTAGTACAGTGCTCTGCACACAGTAAGCGCTCAATAAATACAATTGAATGAATAAGTAGGATCAATGCAATCCTGACCATCCCTTCCCCACCATGAGCATGAAAACATCATCCCTTGCTATGCTATAGCGTGTGCTTACCACGATGACTGGTGCCATTGTCTATTTCTCCCCCTCAGTAATAATAATTGTGGTATTTGTTAATTGGTTACTATGTGCCAGATACTATACTAAGCACCGGGGTAGATACAAGCGTGTCAGGTTGGACAGAGTACCCGTCCTACGTGGGGCTCACAATCTTAATCCTCACTTTACAGATGACGTAACTGAGGCCCAGAGAAGCTAAATGACTTGCCCAAGCTCACACAGCAGACAAGTGGTGGAGGTGGGATTAATAACTCCAAGTTCTTCTGATTCCCAGATCCAAGCTCTATCCTCTTGGCCCTGCTGCTTCCCTCATGTTTCAAAGGGAGCTTTTTGCATCTCCCCTCTCTTCCCCACAGCATTTATTCATTCCATCATATTTATTGAGTACTTACTGCATGCAAAGCAGTGTACTAAGCACTTGGGAAGTACAAGTTGGCAAAATTTACGTCCATTTCTGTAATGTACTTATTTATATTAATGTCTGTCTCCCCCTCCATTCATTCAATCATATTTATTGAGTGCTTACTGTCTGCAGAGCACTGTATTAAGTGCTTGGGAAGTATGTCAGCAACATATAGAGACGGTTCCTACCCAACAATGGGCTCACAGTCTAGAAAGGGGAGACAGACAACAAAACATGTAGACAGGTGTCAAAATCGTCAGAACAAATAGAATTAAAGCTATATGCACATCATTAACAAAATAAATAGAATAGCAAATATGTACAAGTGAAAGGAATATAATGATAAAACTGTACAATTATATACAAGTGCTGTGGGGAAGGGAAGAAGGTAGGGCAGAGGGGGGTGATGGGGATGAAGAGAGGAAAAAGGGGGGTTCAGGCCTCCTGGAGGAGGTGAGCTTTCAGTAGAGTTTTGAAGGGAGGAAGAGAGCTAGCTTGGCGGATGTGTGGAGGGAGGGCATTCCTGGTTGGGGAAGGATGTGGACAGGGGGTCGGCGGTGGGTCAGGTGAGAACGAGGCCCAGTGAGGAGGGTAGCGGTGGCAGAGGAGCGGAGGGTGTGGGCTGGGCTGGAGAAGGAGAGAAGGGAGGTGAGGTAGGAGGGGGCGAGGGGAGCCTTGAAGCTGAGAGTGAGGACATTTTGCTTGATTCATAAGTTGACAGGCAGCCACTGGAGATTTTTGAGGAAGGGAGTAACATGACCAGAGTGTTTCTGTACAAAGATGGTCCAGGCAGCAGAGTGAAGAGGGGAGAGACATGAGGATGGGACATCAGAAAGGAGGCTGATGCAGTAATCCATTCGGGATAGGATAGGGTCAGTTCTTGGTCCTCTTCTGTTCTCTATCTACACTCACTCCCTTGGTGACCTCATTCGCTCCCACGGCTTCAAATATCATCTCTACACTGATGACACCTAAATCTACATCTCTGCCCCTGCTCTCTCTCTCCCCCACTCCAGGCTCGCATCTCCTCCTGCCTTCAGGACATCATCTGGATGTCTGCCCGCCATCTAAAACTCAACATGTCCAAGACTGAATGAACTCCTTGTCTTCCCTCCCAAACCCTGCCCTCTCTCTGACTTTCCCATCACTGTTGACGGCACTACCATACTTCCCATCTCACAAGCCCGCAACCTTGGTGTCATCCTCAACTCTGCTCTCTCGTTCACCCCTCACATCCAATCCATCACCAAAATCTGCCGGGCTCACCTCCGCAACATTGCCAAGATCTGCCCTTTCCTCTCCATCCAAACCGCTACCCTGTTCGTTCAATCTCTCATCCTATCCCAACTGGATTACTGCATCAGCCTTCTCTCCGATCTCCCATCCTCCTGTCTCTCCCTACTTCAGTCCATACTTCACGCCGCTGCCTAGATCGCCTTTGTGCAAAAACGCTCTGGGCATGTTACTCCACTCCTCAAAAATCTCTAGTGGCTGCCAGTCAACATACACATCAAGCAAAAACTCCTCATTCTCGGCTTCAAGGCTGTCCACCACCTCGCCCCCTCCTACCTTACCTCCCTTCTCTCCTTCTCCAGCCCGCCCGCTCCCTCCGCTCCTCTGCCGCTAATCTCCTCACTGGGCCTCGTTCTCGCCTGTCCCGCCATCGACCCCCGTCCTACATCATCCCCCTGGCCTGGAATGCCCTCCCTCTGACAAGCTAACTCTCTTCCTCCCTTCAAAGCCCTACTGAGAGCTCACCTCCTCCAGGAGGCCTTCCCAGACTGAGCCCTCTACTCCCCCTCCCCATCCCCCCGCCTTACATCCTTCCCCTCCCCACAGCACCTGTACATATGTATATATGTTTGTACATATTCATTACTCTATTTATTTTATTTGTACATATTTATTCTATTTATTTTATTCCGTTAATATGTTTTGTTTTGTTGTCTGTCTCCCCCTTCTAGACTGTGAGCCCGCTGTTCGGTAGGGACCATCTCTATATGTTGCCAACTTGTATTTCCCAAGCGCTTAGTACAGTTCTCTGCACACAGTAAGTGCTCAATAAATATGATTGAATGAATGATAGGATGAGAGATTGAACCAGCAACGTAGTGGTTTGGATAGAGAGAAAAGGGCGGATCTTGGTGATGTTGTGGAGGTGAGACCGGAAGGGTTTGGTGACAGATTGGATGTGTGGGGTGAACGAGAGAACGGAGTCGAGGATGACACCAAGGTTGCGGGCTTGTGAGATGGGTAGGATGGTAGTGCCGTCTACAGTGACGGGAAAGTCAGGGAGAGGACAGGGTTTGGGAGGGAAGATAAGGAGTTCAGTCTTGGACATATTGAGTTTTAGGTTGCTTGTACCCACTCCAGCACTTAGTACAGCGCTTGGCACATAGTAAAGAGCTTAACAAATACCATAATTATTATTATTACAATGCACTCCGTGTCAATACTTAGTGACCTATCATGAAGAGCTTACAACAACAGTCAGCTGACTAGCAATTTGCAGCGAGTCTCACACTATGTTTTCGGGGTTGTTTTCATCATGGTTTCCTCCTGAAAAATCTTAGGCAAACTGATAGAGTCAGCAGCTTACAGAGTGCAATTTCCTGAGTGCCTAGAAAACGAATCTGTAAACTGTTTGTCTGAAGAGTTCAAGAGGAGTAATAGGACCCATATGGGAAAGGCATGTGATCTTTATTTGAAAATTGAGGAAAACATGATTTTGAGATATTCATCTCAATTGACAGTTAATTACACTTAATAAACCTACACTTTTCTGCTTGTTCTGCTCAAAAAAAAAAAAAGAATCCCTACTCCATGTGTTAAAACACTGGTAAATAACACTCAGCAATCCACAAACCAGCTTGGTTTCACTGATGGATGAACTGGAAAAGGGTGGAAGTGGGATTGCTATACATGGGTGTTGTTTTGCTATCCTGAACTAGATGCAGCTGTTAAATTGAAGATAAATTCTCCCAGGATCAAGCTATCTAACATTTCAGCTACCACTTATTATTATTAATATTACATTTCTGAAGTGCTTATTATCAGCACTTAAAATGGGGATTGAGACTAGGAGTCCCATGTGAGACAGGGACTGTGACCAGCCCGATTTGCTTCTATCTACCCCAGCGCTTAGTGCAGTGCCTGGCACATACTAAGCGCTTAACACATACCATAATTATTATTCTTACAACAGAATTGATAGATGGGTGCCAGGGAGGGAGAGAGGGGGAGGAAGAACCCTGGTACCCATGTACACACATAAGAGAAGCAGCGTGGCTCAGTGGAAAGAGCACGGGCTTTGGAGTCAGAGGTCATGGGTTCAAATTCCAGCTCTGCCAATTGTCAGCTGGGTGACTTTGGGCAAGTCACTTCACTTCTCTGGGCCTCAGTTACCTCATCTGTAAAATGGGGATTAAGACTGTAAGCTCCCCATGGGATAACCTGATCACCTTGTAACCTCCACAGCACTTAGAACAGTGCTTTGCACACAGTAAGTGCTTAAATGCCACCATTATTATTATTATTATTATTATTATTATTATAGAAGTAGTGTAATGTAGTGGCTAGAGCCAGGCTTGGGTGTCAGAAGGTCATGAATCCTGATCTTGGCTCTGCCACGTGTCTGCTGTGTGACCTTGGGCAAGTCACTTCACTTCTCTGGGCCTCAGTTACCTCATCTGTAAAATGGGGATTGAGACCATGAGTCCTATGTAGGACAGGGACTGTGTCCAACCTAATTACCTTGTATCTCCCCCAATGCTAAGAACAGTGCTTGGCACATATTAAGCACTTAAATACCATCATCATTATTATAATTATACTCTGTGGCTTCCTTGGTTTTGAGGCAAATTTATTCATTCAATTGTATTTATTACTGTGTGCAGAGCATTTCGCAGAGGTTTCCCTGTTCCCATCAGAGGTGGGATCTATCCTGGTGTGGGCTGTTCCCCTCCTCCGGGAAGCATGCGCCGACTTGTCCCAGACTTGCCCCGGAATTCAGGGATGGCCCAAACTCTTCTTGGAATCGAGATACGGGGACCATCCCAGCCTCCTCTGACTCCAAGTTCTGTGAGAACTGATTATAATAGTTATAATAATTACAGTATTCACTAAGTACTTACTCTGTGTCAAGCACTGGGGTACATACAAAGTAATCAGGGTGATGTTTTTAAATGGGTTACATCTCCGTTTGTCAACATCTCCTCTACAGAATGTGAGCAGGTTAAAGTTAAAAAATGGGGTCTATCTACTGCACCTCCCTGGTGCCTGGTAAACGTACTCGTCCACATATACAAAAACTGACTTTTAGCTAGCAGCTTTCTAATTTTTTCTCTAAGAATCACCATCTTACTGTAGATTAAAAAGAACCACTCCATTTTGGATTGCTATGCCCACGATTAGTTTGCTTTGCTGTCTCTGAACAGTCTGCTTTTTTGTCCCACTGTTTGAGATGGTATGTTCCCAGATCTTTAAAATATTTTTTTCCCCATACATTCCTAAACATGTGGCCATTCCATTTCGGCTCACCATTCACCTTTTGCTTGGCTATCCTGCTTTCATCCAGTCTCCCTGTGCCCTTCCAGCACTGCTTTCCTTGCGATTCAGTCTCGCTTTTGAATGTGAAAGTCCTGTAAATGACTCCACTGAAGTTGCTCAAGCACTACTCTAAGCACTGGGGTGGATACAACTTAATGAGGTTGGACACAGTCCCTGTCCCACATCGGGCTCACAGTCCCACATTGGGCTCATTCATTCATTCAATCGTATTTATTGAGCGCTTACTGTGTGCAGAGCACTGTACTAAGTGCTTGGGAAGTACAATTTGGCAACATATAGAGACGGTCCCTACCCAACAGTGGGCTCACAGTCTAGAAGGGGGAGACAGAGAACAAAACAAAGCATAATAACAAAATAAAAGAAATAGAATAAATATGTACAAATAAAATAGAGTAATAAATATGTACAAACATATATACATATATACAGGTGCTGAGGGGAGGGGACGGAGGTAAGGCGGGGGGATGGGGAGTATCCAAATACTCAGGTGTCAGTAGAATGTTGAAGTGACCACCATGGGGGATGTAGTCATTCACTCATTCAGTCATATTTAGCGTGTGCTTACTGTGGGCACAGCACTGTGCTAAGCACCTGGGAAAGTAAATATAGCAATAAGCAAACAGACACGTTCCCCACCCACAACTAGCTAGGATGGGGAGATGGAAAAGGCTTCCTGGAGGGGATAAGATCTCAGAGAGGACTTGAAGTTAGGGAGAGCAGAGGCTTGGAGTGGGGAAGGGGGTGGCATGACTAGCGAACTCAATAATAATACCTGTGAAGCACTTACTACGTATCAAGCATTCATTATGTAAAGCCCTGGGTACCAGATAAAAATAATAATAATTTGGTATTTTAAGCGCTTACTATGTGCAAAGCACTGTTCTAAGCTCTGAGGAGGATACAAGGTGCTCATACTCTTAATACCCATTTTATAGATGAGGGAAATAAGGCACAGAAAAGTGACTTGACATAGGTCAATCAATCAATCGTATTTATTGAGCGCTTACTGTGTGCAGAGCACTGTACTAAGGGCTTGGGAAGTACAAGTTGGCAACATATAGAGACGGTCCCTACCCAACAGTGGGCTCAAAAAGAAAAGCAGCATGGCAGGTCACAGAGCAGACAAGTGTTGGAGTCAGGAATAGAACCCACATCCTCTGATTCCCGGACCCAAGGTTTTTCCACTAGGCCATGAGATTACTGGTAGGATTGGAACCTGGAAGGAGTTCACCTGGGAAGTGGGTGGACAGTGTGAGAAGACTCAGTGAGGCCGCTGTTCCTGAGACGTAGTTAATCTAAAGATGCCTACGGATGAGGAAATACATCCAGATCGAATGTCAGACAGAAAGCTAGGGCTACACCAGGGAATCGGGTTATGACTTCAAGGAACACTGGAAATTGTCTCAGATGCTTCAGCTGATGCAGAAGCCAGCTGCCCATAAGCTATGGGACTTATTTGGGCTCCACCATCTGTCCCGGCTCACGATCCTTTTTTGGAATGAGAGTCAAGAAGAGACCTTTATCTGGAGAGCCAAAGGCTAGATTCTCTCCCCACGGAAGTTAAAATTGGTGCTGTCTAGTGATTGAAAGTGTCAGACTTGGAGACATGTAGAGGAGCACACCTGTGAATCATTTTGAAAAAGAGAGACTCAGCTAAAGTCATCAGTGAAATTCAAGGTTCCTAGTTCCACCTGTTAGTGTTTGGACCTCTAGGTCCATTTTCTTTGCTGGGGGCATTCTCCACCTTCTCTAACCCCCTTCCCCTTCCTTTTTCCACCATATTCATATTTTCTCTCTCTCTCTCTCTCTCCCTCTCCCTCTCCCCCATTTTTTTGCTCTGTTTTCCATACCACCCACACCCATCCTCACCCAGGCAAATAGAAGAATTAAAATGCCAAATGGATTAAAAATCTAATAACATTGCACTGTACATAGGTGTAACACAAACTAAGCTCCTTGTAGGAAGGGATCTCCCTACTACTATATTATTATTGTTATTATATAGTATAATAATATTGTTTAAGTGCTCACTAAGGCCAACCACTGCATTAAGCATTGGGAGAGAAATGAGAGAATCAAACCAGACACAGTGTCTGTCCCCCGTGGGCCTCATAGTCTAAGTGGGCAAGAGAAAAGATCTTGAATCCCCATTTTACAGATGAGAAAACCAGGACACAGAGAAGTTAAGCAATTTGTCCGTGGTCACACAGGAGGCAAGTAATAGAGCTGGGGTTAGAACTCTGATCCTCTAGCTCTCTAGGCTATGCCGTTTTCCTATTGAATTGTATTCTCCCAAGTGCTTAACAATAATAATAATAATAGTGTTTGTTAAGCATTTACTATGTGCCAAGCACTGTTCTAAGTGCTGGGGTAAATACAAGGTAATCAGGTTGTCCCATGTGGGGCTCACAGTCTTAATCCCCATTTTACAGATGAGGGAACAGACACAGAGAAGTAACTGCTCAAAGTCTCACAACTGACAAGGGGAAGAGCCAAGATTACAGGGCTCTGCATACAATAAGTGGTCAAATTACTGGGAAGCAAATTGGGAAGCAGCGTGGCTCAGTGGAAAAAGCCCGGGCTTTGGAATCAGAGTTCATGGGTTCAAATCCTGGCTCCGCCAATTGTCAGCTGTGTGACTTTGGGCAAATCACTTAACTTCTCTGTGCCTCAGTTACCTCAACTGTAAAATGGGGATTAAGATTGTGAGCGCCCCGTGGGACAACCTGATCACCTGGTTACCTCCTCAGCGCTTAGAACAGTGCTTTGCACGTAGTAAGCGCTTAATAAATGCCACTATTAATTATTAATTAAATTCCATTGATAAGACAATCCTTCTGGGTCAAGACCAAGGAAGCAGGTCTAGGAGCGCGTAGGCTACTACGGCTCATTTACAACTTCTCCACCTCTTGACTGATTGTATGACCTTGGGAAAGTCACTTTCTCGTGTCTCATTTTCCTCATCTGTAAAATGGGGATTAAATCACTCTCCATCCTACTTAGACTGTGAGCATCATGTGGCACAGGGACTGCTCCCAACCTGATTACCATGTATCTACCCTGGCACTTAATACAGTGCTTAGTAACAAACAAAAAAACTACCTGTGAAAAAGAGGCCTTTCTTCCTCTGATATGGGCCTCTGCTATGTCTGCAGCTATCGACTACAAGTTAGCTGTGCTTTTGTTTTTCTTTTAAGTCCATTTAACTTACAGCAGAGAAGGCACATTTATAACTTGAAACTTGCAGGGGGAAAGGGGGTCAGAGACATGCTTCTTTGTCTAATAAGTACAAACCAGCAAATGTGAGACAGTCCAGATGTGCAGTTTAGATTTTTCCCTCTTGCCTGGAAAAATGGCCAATAGCCAATACAAAGCAGCAGCAATAATGCACATTCTTCCTCGATCCAAACCTTTCACAGAAGTTAACCGCTCTTAAAGGAGGTTTGCCTTTTTGCATCTTCCCTCTTTGGTTCAACATTCCAATTTCTCCCACCTCTCCTTGGATTTAGCAGTGTTCCTCTAGCTCTGAAATGTAAAGAGATGCCGGCCCATCAAGGCCATGTGTCTACTGTTCAAGAGAAGGAAAAAAAAAAAAGATTCTGGACAACTCAGGGAAAAAACTCCTTTCTTTCAAGTGAATTATCCGGATATTTGCCTCCACTCCCCACTTCTCATTTGGTAGGAAAGTGCAGGGACTGGTTATTCATCCCAATCCCCTCTTTAGTTTTCCGGATGAATTTAGCTTGGAATGGAGTAGAGGCAGAATGTCCGTGCTCATTGCAAGGGGAAGGAGAGAAGTTGATGAGGAGAAGCGTGGGAGTGGGAATAGCCATCAGAAGACTTGGATTCTCTTCCAGGATTTGCTATTGTATAAATGTAAGCATTTATCTCTATCTCTGTTTCCGTTTGATTAAGTCCTCCATGGGTGTTGTCCCACCGTGAAAACTCTTAAGTAAAAAATCTGATCTCTCCATCACATTGAGGGTTCCCCTTGCCAGGAAGGCGATGGGCGGACTGGTAGATAAGGCTTACTCTGTGCTAAGCACTGGGTTAGATTCAAGATAATCCAGTTGTACCCATAAAGTTCACAATCTAGGTTGGGAGAATAGGTATTTATGTCCATTTTAAAGATGGAGGTGCTGAGACTCAGAGAGACTAAGTATTTGCCAAAGGTCCTACAACATACTAGTGATAGATTGTGAGCCCATGTAGGGACTTGTCTCTATATGTTGTTGAATTGTTCTTTCCAAGCGCTTAGTACAGTGTTCTGCACACAGGAAGTGGTCAATGAATACGATTGAATGAATTAATGAAAGGATTAGCAATCAATCAATCGATGGCATTTATTGAGCATTTACTCTGTGTAGAGCACTGTGCTAAGCATATGGGAGAGAATATTGAGAAGCAGTCTGGCATAGTGGATAGAGCTTGGGCCTAGGAGTCCGAAGGTCATGGGTTCTAATCCTAGCTCCCCCACCTGTCTGCTGTGTGACCTTAGGCAAGTCACTTCTCTGAGCCTTAGTTCCCTCATCTGTAAAATGGGGATTGAGACTGTGAGCCCCATGTGGGACAGGGACTGTGCCCATCCCGACTTGATTATATCCACCCAGTGCTTAGTACAGTGCTTGACACATAGTAAGCATTTAACAAAGACCATAATTACTGTTATTATTACAATAAACAGAATTAGCAGACACATTCCCTGACCATAATGAGTTTACAGTCTACAGGGGGAGACAGACATTAATATGAACAAAAATGTAATTTATAATGCATAATTCAAAGATATGTACATAAGTGCTGTGGGGTTGGGCATGGTATGAATATCAAAGGTCAATTACAGTAGAATGCATTATTCATTTCATTCATTCAATCCTATTTATGGAGCGCTTACTATGTGCAAAGCACTGTACTAAGCACCTGGGAGAGTACAATGTAACAATAAACAAGCACATTCCCTGCCCACAATGAGTTTACAGTCTAGAGGGAGAGAATGACATTAATATACATAACTAAATTACAGAAATGTACACAAGTGTTGTAGTTCAGTGCAGTGTTCTGTCTGGACAGTATAAAACAAAGTGACACATACCCTGATACAGTCTAATGATATTTTGGGGTCTTGTTTGTTCATTCATTCAATCCTATTTATTGAGCACTTATTGTATGCAAAGCACTGTAGTAAGCACTTGGGAGAGTGCAAGATAACAACAGATACATTCCTGCCCACGATGAGCTCACAATCTAGAGGGGAAGACAGACAAGACTATAAATAGATAAATAAATTACAAATCTGTACATATGTGCTGTGGGGATTGGAGGGAGGCTGAATGAAAAAGTTCATTCATTCATTCATTCAATCCTATTTATTGAGCACTTATTGTGTGCAAAGCACTGTAGTAAGCACTTGGGAGAGTACAAAATAACAACAGACACATTCCTGCCCACGATGAGCTCACAGTCTAGAGGGGAAGACAGACAATATATAAATTGATAAATAAATTACAAATCTGTACATATGTGCTGTGGGGATTGGAGGGAGGCTGAATGAAAGAGTCAGTTCATTCATTCATTCATGTTGCCAACTTGTACTTCCGAAGTGCTTAGTCCAGTGCTCTGCACACAGCAAGCACTCAATAAATATGATTGATGATGATGATGATTCATTCAATCGTATTTATTGAGCGCTTACTGTGTGCAGAGCACTAAGAGTGATGCAGAAGGGAGTGGGAGAAGATAGAGGAGGGATTTAGGGCTAGCTTTTTCAGCCCTCCCCATCCCAGCTCCACTAGAACCCAGGCTTACTGTCTCCCTTTCCTGTTCTCTCTCTCTTAGGCCATGTTAATAATAATAATAATAATAATAACAATAATAATAATAATAATAATGGTATTTGTTGAGCCCTTACAGTGTGTGAAGCACTCTCAGCCCTGGAGTAGATATAAGGAGCAGCGTGGCTCAGTGGAAAGAGCCTGGGCTTTGGAGTCAGAGGTCATGGGTTCAAATTCTGGCTCTGCCAATTATCAGCTGTGTGACTTTGGGCAAGTCACTTAACTTCTCTGTGCCTCAGTTACCTCATCTGTAAAATGGGGATGAAGACTGTGAGCCCCCTGTGGGACAACCTGATCACCTGGTATCCTTCCCAGCACTCAGAACAGTGCTTTGCACATAGTATGCACTCAATAAATGCCATTATTATTATTATTATTATGAAGGTAAGCAGGTTGGACCTGATCCCTGTCCCCCATGTCTCACAGTCTTATTCCCCATTTTGCAGATGAGATAACTGAGGCCCAGAGACGTTAAGAGATTTGCCCATGGTCACACAACAGACAAGAGGTGGAGGCCTTCCCAGGCTGAGCCCCCTCCTTCCTCTCCCCCTCCTCCCCCTCCCCATCCCCCCTGCCTTACCTCCTTCCCTTCCCCACAGCACCTGTATATATGTATATATGTTTGTACGGATTTATTACTCTATTTTATTTGTACATATTCTATTTATTTTATTTTGTTAATATGTTTTGTTCTCTGTCTCCCCCTTCTAGACTGTGAGCCCACTGTTGGGTAAGGACCATCTCTATACGTTGCCAACTTCTACTTCCCAAGTGCTTAGTACAGTGCTCTGAACACAGAAAGTGCTCAATAAATACGATTGAATGAATGAATGAATGAATGAATGAGGTGGGATTCGAACCCAGGTCCATCTGACCCCCAAGTCTGTGCTCTATCCACTGGGCCACTCTGTCTCCTGAGCCAGAGCTCTAGAGGCTGAATGGGGCCTATGAGACTGATGGAAACCGGAATGGCATCCTGGAAGAGACACGTTTTAGTCGTGCTTCAATGGAGGGAAGAGGAGGGATAGAGAAGCATCAAGGCCTGTTAGAAAGGGCACAGGCCTTGGAGTCAGAAGACCTGAGTTCTGATCCTCACAGATCCTTAATAATAATAATGATGGCATTTGTTGAACGCTTACTATGTGCAGAGCACTGTTCAAAGCGTTGGGGAGTTTACAAGGTGATCAGGGTGTCCCACGGAGAGCTCACAGTTTTAATCCCCATTTTCCAGATGAGGTAACTGAGGCACAGAGAAGTGAAGTGACTTGCCCAAAGTCACGCAGCTGACAGTTGGTGGAGCCGGGATTTGAACCCATGACCTCGGACTCCAAAGCCCGGGCTCTTTCCACTGAGCCATGCTGACATGTCTGCTGTGTGAACTTGGACAAATTTCACTTCTCCATACCCTAGTTAACTCCTCTGTAAAATGAACATTAACACTGTGAACCCCAATTGGACACAGACTTTGTCTAGCTTGATTAGCTTGGTATCTACCCCAATTTATTAATCACTTGAATAGCATTAAAAAAGTAGCAAATCAGAAGGGTATCCAATCATTGAAAATGGTGATATAATAATAATGATAATAATAATAATTCTTAAGTGCTTTGTTTGGGCCAAGCAAGATGCTAAAATCTGGGATAGATACAAGTAAATAAGATTAGAGACAGTCCCTGTGGCTCACTATTGATGGGTGAGGGAGAACAAGTATTTAATCCCCATTTTACAGATAAGGAAATTGAGGCACAGAGAAGTTAAATGACTTTCCCAAGATCACAAAGCAGGCAAGTGGTAGGGTCAGGATTAGAGCCCAGCTTTTCCGATTTCCAATCTTGTGTTCTTTCCACCAAGTCACACTGATATAAGCCTACTGCAAATGAACAGCGTAAAAACCAGAACCAAACAAAACCCATCCTTTTTCCTTCAGCTAATGTTGCCAGGTGAGTCCAACAGAATTCAGTCAACTATAAAGTCAGATTTAAATGGCCCTTAGTCAAGGTCTCCACTGGCCCATAGCAATGCCTAAATTTAGACTCCAACTCTTTTCCTCCTGCCCAGCACTTCTCCATGTTAGCGTGTCCCTTTGTGCTGCCTACAGTTGTCACTTGTCATGGAAAATGACGCTTCCAAAGGCACTTTGAGGAAAAAGCTTAGAGTGCCCAGGGAGACAACCATCAATCCAAGATGATAAGCCTCCCGTTTTCAGGCTTAAATTAACCTCTGCTCCACCTCAAGGCTTTGTTTTCCATCAAGAGTATTGAATGGCCGAGGATTTCATTGATCAACTGCTTTTCCTCTGAGATCATCCAGGGACTACCCTAATAATAATGGTATTTGTTAAGCGCTTACTATGTGCCAAGCACTGTTCTAAGCCCTGGGTTAGCTACAAGGTAATCAGGTTGTCCCACGTGGGGCGCACAGTCTTAATCCCCATTTTACAGATGAGGGAACTGAGGCACAGAGAAGTGAAGTGACTTGCCCAAAGTCACACAGCTGACAAATAGCAGAGTCAGGATTAGAACTCACAACCTCTGACTCCCAAGCCCTTGCTTTCCATTAAACCACTCTGCTTCTCCAATACTTTCCCGGTCCTCTGAAGAAGGAGAAGCTTCTCACATTGCCCTCCCCTGTCTTCTCTACCACTCATGTCAACTTGCACTCTCTCTGCTTGGTTGTGTAGACTGTAGACTTCTAATAATAATAATAATAATAATAATAATAATTAAGGTATTTGTTAAACCCTAAGTGCCAGGCACTGTTCTAAGTGCTGGGGTGGATACAAGCAAATAAGGTTGGACACAGTCCCTGTCCCATGTGAGGCTCACAGTCTCAATCCTCGTTTCACAGATGAGGGAACTGAGGCACAGGGAAGTGAAGTGACTTGCCCAAGTTCACACAGCAGAGCGCCGGAGCCTGGATTAGAACCCATGACCTCCTGATTCCCAGGACTGTGCTCTATCCACTAGGCCATGCTGCTTCCTATACTATAGGAAGTCTACAGTCCATACTCTTGGCTATACGCTTGTTCATTCATTCATTCAATCGTATTTATTGAGCACTTACAGTGTGCAGAGCACTGTACTAAGCGCTTGGCAACATATAGAGACGGTCCCTACCCAACAGCGGGCTCACAGTCTAGAAGGGGGAGAGAGGAAACATGTCTCCCCACTCCCTTATATTGTATTCTCCCAAGAGCTGAGTACAGTGCTCTGCAAATGGTAAGTACTCAATAAATGTGATTGTTTTTGTCCCACTAATACTATAGCTTAGGGGTTGACGACCTTTTTTGTGCAGAATTATTTGAGCAGTTGCTACACCAAGAGCTAATGAGTGTAAACACACATTAAGATAGTTTAGCTCATTGTGGATGTACTGGTTTTAAAACTTTTTCCCTGCCTCTCCTAATAATAATAATAATAATAATAATAATAACGATCAAGAGTGTTTATTGAGCACTTACTGTGTGCAGTGCACTGTACTCACTGCTTGGGTGAATACAATATCACAATATAACAGCCACACTTCCTGCCCAAATGAGTTTTCAGTCTAGAAGACGAGTTGACGGACCAAAGGGTGCGTTTAATAATCGTTATTACTATTTTTAGTTTTGTTGTTGTATTTCCTAAAGCACTTACCCTGTGCTAAGAATTGTACCCAATGCTGAGGTCGATATAACATAAGCAAATTGAACCCAGTCCCAATCCCTCATGGTGCTCAGTCTAGTGGGGAAGAACAGTCATTTAATCCCTGTTGAACAGAAGAGGAAGCAAAGGTCCTGAAATCAATCATTTGTATTTATTGAGCGCTTACTGTGTGCAGAGCACTGTACTAAGCGCTTGGGAAGTCCAAGTTGGCAACATATAGAGACGGTCCCTACCCAACAGTGGGCTCACAGTCTAGAAGGGGGAGACAGAGAACAAAACAAAACATATTAACAAAATAAAATAAATAGAATAGATATGTACAAGTAAAATAAATAAATAAGTAAAATTCTCTTTCTCTGAAAGAGAAAGTAACTTGCCCAAGATCCCTGAATGGGCAAGTGGCAGGATTATTACCCAGGTCTCCTGACTCCCAACTTCATGGTCTTTCCACTAGGCCACACAATCTCAAGACCCACATTTTGTTTTAAGAAGAGAAGCGATGTTGCCTAGTGGAGAGAGCACTGTTCTGAGCGCTGTTGAGAAACAGCGTGGCTCAGTGGAAAAAGCCCGGGCTTTGGAGTCAGACATCATGGGTTCAAATGCCAGCTCTGCCAATTGTCAGCTGTGTGCCTTTGGGCAAGTCACTTCATTTCTCTGTGCCTCAGTTCCCTCATCTGTAAAATGGGGATTAGGACTGTGAGCCCCCTGTGGGAGAACCTGATCACTTTGTAACCTCCCCAGTGCTTAGAACAGTGCTTGGCACATAGTAAGCACTTAATAAATGCCATCATCATTATTATTATTATTATTCTGGGAGTCAGAAGGACATTGGTTCTAACCCCAGCTTTGCCACTTGTCTGCTGTGTAACCTTGGGCAAGTCACAACTTCTCTGGGCCTCAGTTACCTGATTTGTAAAATGGGGATTAAGTCTGTGAGCCCCCTGTGGGACAGGGACTGTGTCCAACCTGTTTATCTTGAAACCACCCCAGCGCTTAGTATAGCACTGTCAAGTGCTTAACAAATAACATAAGAAAACAAACAAAGAGCTATAGTTTGCCAAAAGTCACAGGGGAGGCCTCAGGGAGGAACAGGAGGAGAAGACTTCCCTGACTTCTGCAACTCTCGGGCAAGTCACCTACCCATCAAGCAAAAACTCCTCACTCTGGGCTTCAAGGCTGTCCATCCCTTCGCCCCCTCCTACCTCACCTCCCTTCTCTCCTTCTCCAGCCCAGCCTACACCCTCTGCTCCTGCTAATCTCCTCACCGTGCCTCATTCTCCCCTGTCCCACTGTCGACCCCGGGGCCCACATCCTTCCCCTGGCCTGGAATACCCTCCCTCCACACATCTGCCAAGCTAGCTCTCTTCCTCCCTTCAAAGCCCTACTGAGAGTTCACCTCCTCCAGGATGCCTTCCCAGACTAAGCCCCCTTTTTCCTCTCCTCCTTCCCCTCCCCACAGCACCTGTATATATGTTTGTACAGATTTATTACTCTATTTTACTTGTACATATTTGCTATTCTATTTATTTTGCTAATGATCAATCAATCAATCAATCAATCGTATTTATTGAGCACTTACTATGTGCAGAGCACTGTACTAAGCGCTTGGGAAGTACAAATTGGCATCACATAGAGACAGTCCCTACCCAACAGTGGGCTCACAGTCTAAAAGGGGGAGACAGAGAACAGAACCAAACATACCAACAAAATAAAATAAGTAGGATAGAAATGTACAAGTAAAATAAATAAATAAATAAATAAATAAATAGAGTAATAAATATGTACAACCATATATACATATATACAGGTGCTGTGGGGAGGGGAAGGAGGAGAGGAAAAAGGGGTCTATGTGATGCCAATTTGTACTTCCCAAGCGCTTAGTACAGTGCTCTGCACATAGTAAGCACTCAATAAATACGATTGATTGATTGATTGATTGATCATTAGCAAAATAAATAGAATAGCAAATATGTACAAGTAAAATAGAGTAATAAATCTGTACAAACATATATACAGGTGCTGTGGGGAGGGGAAGGAGGAGAGGAAAAAGGGGGCTTAGTCTGGGAAGGCATCCTGGAGGAGGTGAACTCTCAGTAGGATGCGCCTCTAGCTTTACTTCTATTTATTCTGACGACGTGACACCTGTCCACATGTTTTGTTTCATTGTCTGTCTCCCCCTTCTAGACTGTGAGCCCGTTGTTGGGTAGGAACCATCTCTGTATGTTGCCGACTTGTACTTCCCAAGCGCTTAGTACAGTGCCCCGCACACAGTACGCACTCGATAAATACGATTGAATGAATGAATGAAAGTCACTTCACTTCTCTGTGACTCAGTTCCTTCAACTGCAAAATGGATATTCAATACCTGTTCTCTCTCTTTCTTAGACTGTGAGCCCCATGTGGAACAGAGTTTGTTTTCAGCCTGACTACTTGTATTTACCCCAGTGCTTAGAAGAGGGCTAGGTACGGAGTAAGTGTATAACAAATACCTTTTCTTAATGGTGTTTGTTAAATGGTATTTGTTAACAACCTTGAGTGTGTTTCTGTGCTTTCAGAAGCTGCAGATGGGAGCTCAGTATCCCTAGCCATGACAATGGATCCTATTCAGCCGTTTGCTCATTCTGATCTCCCAGAATTTCTCTAAATGCCTAAAATCGGTTCTTCGTCCAGTGGAACTTAAGGAAAAGGGCCCCTTGACAACACCATGGAGTTGAACTCCATCAACAGCATGGGGCTGGTTGCGTTTACTTACAGCTTCCAGAGCAGGGTCTCCCCACAAAGGCTGGCCTACAAGAATACTTGGATTGTTTTCCCTCCCCGTCTGAATCCTACAGATGTTCCTTTTGACAGAGTTCAAAAGCAATTAGCCCCTTCCTGCTCCAACAACCAGGACCATGAATAAATACCATAAATTAATAACCGAGGGCTGGGAAACATACTTATCTGAGGGACTGAATTCCTCGAGATAGTTTTGCAGCAGGATTTTTCTTTCCTTCTGGTTTCCTACAAAATGGGAAAAAAAAAAATCTTCCGTGAATTAAGGACCGTATCCTGCCTCCCACTCAGAGCCTGGACTTCCCAGATGTAACAGAGGTTGGATCCACTGGCTCAAAAGGAAGGCATGCCACATATTTGAAGTCTTCTGCTCCAAAGGAGGAGCAGCGTGGCTCAGTGGAAAGAGCCCGCGCTTTGGAGTCAGAGGTCATGGGTTCAAATCCCTGCTCCACCAATTGTCAGCTGTGTGACTTTGAGCAAGCACTTAACTTTTCTGTGCCTCAGTTACCTCATCTGTAAAATGGGGATTAAGACTGTGAGCCCCCCGTGGGACAACCTGATCACCTTGTAACCTCCCAAGTGCTTAGAACAATGCTTTGCACATAGTAAGCACTTAATAAATGCCATTATTATTATTATTATTAATAAAAGAAAATAGTCCCAATACTATCAACAGGAAATTGTGCCATGGAAAATCATGGCTGTCATGGAAAATGGTAGGAATGTGATAGCCTGTTTTGGTCTTTGCCTTCCCATTCCCCATGATGGCATTTGTGTCAGGCACTATTCTAAGCCCTGGGGTAGTTACAAGCTAATCAGGTTGGACACAACCCATGTCCCACGTGGGACTCACGGCATTAATTTCCATTTACAGATGATGTTACTGAGGTCCAGAGAAGTGAAGCAACTTGCCCAAAGTCACACAGTATTAATAATAATAATAATTTTATAATTTTGGTATTTGTTAAGCTCTTATTATGTGCAAAGCACTGTTCTAAGTGCTGGGGAGGATACAAGGTGATCAGGTTGTCCCACGTGGGGTTCACAATCTTCATCCCCATTTTACAGATGAGGTAAAACAGGCAAAGAGAAGTTAAGTGACTTGCCCAAAGTCACACAGCTCACAAGCAGTGGAATCGGGATATGAACCCATTCCCTCTGACCCCCAAGCCCGAGCTCTTTCCACTGAGCCACGCTGCTTCAAGTGCTTCAGTATATAATAATAATGATAGCATTTATTAATCGCTTACTATGTGCAAAGCACTGTTCTAAGAGCTGGGGAGGTTGCAAGGCGGTCAGGTTGTCCCAAGGGGGGCTCACAGTCTTAATCCCCATTTTACAGATGAGGGAACTGAGGCCCAGAGAAGTGAAGTGACTTGCCCAAAGTCACACAGCTGACAATTGGTGGAGCTGGGATTTGAACCCATGACCTCTGACTCCAAAGGCCGTGCTCTTTCCACTGAGCCACGCTGCTTCTCTTGTGACGGAGCCGGGATTAGAACCCATGACTGAGCCGCTGTTGAGCAGGGGGCAGTGGGAAATGGTGGGGGGCCCGGACCTGGCCTGGGTCCTCCCACTGTCACCCCCCCACCTTCCACAACCCAGGCCCGCCAGTTGCCCCCACGGCTTCCCCGCCTATGCCCCCATGGAAGGAGAGGGATGATGATGATGGCATTTGTTAGGCACTTACTATGTGCCAAGCACTGTTCTGAGCGCTGAGACGGATACAAGGTCATCAGGTTGTCTCACGTGAGGCTGACATAATCCCCATTTTCCAGATGACGTAACTGAGGTAACTTCTAGACTGTGAGCCCGCTGTTGGGTAGGGACCGTCTCTATATGTTGCCAACTTGTACTTCCCAAGCGCTTAGTACAGTGCTCAATAAATATGATTGATTGAATGAATGAATGAATGTCCTTCTGATACCCAGGCCTATGCTCTATCCACTATGTCACGCTGCTTTTTCTGGAAAACCAATATAAATCTGGAGCTCCCTGAGTAACTATGGTGACCGCTCATGCCAGTTTTCCAATGATGCCCTGAAGAAGCTTTGATGAAGCCATGATTGAGAAGTCCTTACTTATCACAACATGGAAAGTAGCATGGCCTAGTGGATACCGTTGTATTGTACTCCCCCAAGCACTTAGTACAGTGTTCTGCATACAATTGAATGAAGTAATGAAGCAAAGGCCTGAGAGACAGAGGACCTGGCTTCTAATCCCAGTTCTGCCACTTGCCTGAGGTGTGACCTTGGGCAAGTCACTCCATTTCTCTATGCCTCAGTTTCCTCAACTGTAGAATGGCGATTTAATACCTGTTTTCCTTCCTACTTAGACTGTGAGCCCCACGAGGGGCCTGAATGTCTTGTATAATAATAATAATCGTGATATTTGTTAAGTGCTTACTATGTGCCAGGCACCGTTCTAAGTGCTGGAGTAGATACAAGTTAATCAGGTAGATCACAGTCCTTGTCCCGCATGAGGCTAGTAGTCTCAATCCCCATTTGACAGATGAGGTAACTGAGGTACCGAAAAATTAAGTAACTTGCCCAAGGTCACACAGCAGAGAAGTGGCAGAGCCAGGACTAGAACCCAGGACCTTCTGTCTCTCAAGCCCTTTGTTCTAAGCACTATGTGTGAGGCACTATAATAATAAAAATAATAATAATAATGATAACATTCATTAAGTGCTTACTATGTGCAAAGAACTGTTCTAAGTGCTGGGGAGGTTACAAAGTGATCAGGTTGTCCCATGGGGGACTCACAATCCCATTTTACAGATGAGGGAACTGAGGCCCAGAGAAGTTAAGTGACTTGCCCAAAGTCACACAGCTGGCAATTGGCAGAGCTGGGATTTGAACCCATGACCTCTGACTCCAGAGCCCGGGCTCTTTCCACTGAGCCACTGCTACTATACTACCCACTGAGGTAGATAGAAGCTGAACAGGTTGGACACAGTCTCTGTCCCACATAGGGCTCACAGTTTAAATCCGTTTTACAGATTAATAATTTTGTTTTGTTGTCTGTCTCCCCCTTCTAGACTGTGAGCCCACTGTTGGGTAGCGACCGTCTCTATATGTTGCCAACTTGTACTTCCCAAGCGCTTAGTACAGTGCTCCGCACACCGTAAGTGCTCAATAAATACGACTGAATGAATGAATGAACGAATAATTACAGTATTATTAAGTGCTTACTATGTGTCAAACCCTGTTCTAAGCACCAGGGGAGATACAAGGTAATCGGGTTGTCCCACGCAGCGCTCAGAGTCTGAATCCCCATTTTCCAGATGAGGTAGCTGAAGCCCAGAGAAGTGACTTGTCCAAGGTCCCACAGCAGATATGGGGCAGAGCCGAGATTAGAACCCACGACCTCTGACTCCCAAGCCTGTGCTCTGGCTGTACATTAGCCACATTAGTAGCTCCTTGAATGCTACCAATCAGTGTTATCTACAGGGTGATCTCAGTATTTAATAGCAAGACAAGATTACCAACAGGAAAATTCCAGAATATCATCAATCTCCGAGGGTCAAAGCTGTGCTCACCTTAAAGCTACATTGGATGGGACCTGTGAGGAGAATGTGTGAGAGTAGGATACCCAAAAAGTGGCTGTGTGGAGATGATAGTAATAATAATAATAATAATAATAATAATAATAATAGTAATAATAATAGCATTTGTTAAGCGCTTATTATGTGCAAAGCACTGTTCTAAGCACTGGGGAGTTTACAAGGTATTCAGGTTGTCCCACAGGGTACTCACAATTTTAATCCCCATTGTACAGATGAGGAAACTGAGGCACAGAGAAGTGACTTGCCCAAAGTCACCCAGCTGACAGTTGGCGGAGCCGGGTTTTGAACCCATGACCTCTGACTCCAAAGCCCAGGCTCTTTCCACTGAGTCACGCTGCTTCTCGATCCGAAATCTGAAATTGGGATAACAAAAGCAAGGAAGGCAGAGGAAACTATTTTTTTTTTGGTATTTGCTAAGTGCTTACTATGTACAAGGGGTAGGTTCAAGCTCATCAGGTTGTAGACTGTGAGCCCACTGTTGGGTAGGGACTGTCCCTATGTGATGCCAATTTGTACTTCCCAAGCGCTTAGTACAGTGCTCTGCACATAGTAAGCGCTCAATAAATACGATTGATTGATTGATTGATTGACACAGTCCATGTCTCACATGGGCTCATATTCTTAATCTCCATTTTCCAGGTGAGGTAACTGAGGCACAGAGAATAATAATAATAATGATGCCATTTATTAAGTGCTTACTATGTGCAAAGCACTGTTCTAAGCGCTGAGGAGGTTACAGGTGATCAGGTTGTCCCACAGGGGGCTCACAGTCTTAATCCCCATTTTACAGATGAGGGAACTGAGGCCCAGAGAAGTGAAGTGACTTGCCCAAAGTCACACAGCTGACAACTGGCAGAGCCGGGATTTGAACCATCAGGTCGTCCCATGTGGGGTTTACAGTCTTCATCCCTATTTTATTCACTCAGTTGCATTTATTGAGCACTTACTGTGGGCAGAGCACTGTACTAAGCACTTGGGAAGTACAAGTCGGCAACATATAGAGACAGACACATAGAAGTTAAGTGACTTGCCCAAGGCCACACAACAAAAAGTGGAGGAACCGGGATTAGAACCTGTGACCTCTGACCCCCAAGCCTGTGCTCTTTCCATTAGGCCATACTCTAGATTAATATATGTATATATACATGTCTATTATCTGTCTGTACCCACTTTCAACAGAAAGCCAATTAAGTGTTAGTATTCACTGACCATCTACTGTGTGTAGATCATAGTATTACTATTAAGAGCACAATAGAATTAATATTACATGATCCCTGCCCTCAAGTAGTTTGGTGTCTGTCTCTCCTGCTAGACTGTAAAGTGAATTATAGATAGGAGTAAGAAAGCTTAACTGTGTACATAAGTGCTTCTGAAATTTAACTATAGGAGGAAGTAAAAGAGTAGTGGTAATATTTAGTGCTTACCATGTGCAGAGCACTGTTTTAAGCACAGGAAGGAATTCACAGGTGGGAATTAGACATGATTCATTCATTCAATCGTATTTATTGAGCGCTTACTGTGTGCAGAGCACTGTACTAAGTGCTTGGGAAATACAAGTTGGCAACATATAGAGACGGTCCCTACCCAACAGTGGGCTCACAGTCTAGAAGTGGGAGACGTCTCAAGGGACTCACAATCTAAAAATAGGGGAGAGGAAACTGGTGACAGACACCAAAGGAGAGATGAGACAGAACACTAAGAAAATTTGAAGACAAAAAACAAATACCTATAGGGTACTGTGGCTTGATTCATCACTCTCATTCAACCCACATGGTCAATCTGTCACCACATCCTGTGTTCAACCTTCACAACATCGCTTAAAATCCACCCTTTCCCCTTTATTCAATCATATTTATTGAGCACTTACTGTGTGCAGAGTACTGTACTAAGCGTGAGGAAAGTACAATCCAAATTACTATCACGTAAATCCAAGCACGTATCCTATCATGCCTTAATTACAGTATCAGCCTCCTTGCTGATCTCCCTCCCTCCTGTCTCTTCCCCATTCCAGTCCGTACTTCGGCCTGCTGCCAGGATCATTTTTCTACAAAACTGTTCATTCTGTGTTTCCCCACTCCTCAGTAGCCTCCAGTGGTTGTCTATCCATCTCCACATCAAACGGAAACTCCTTACCATCAACTTTAAAGCATTTAATTACCTTGTCCCCTCCTCACTGCTTTCCTACAGCCCAGCCCACACACTTCACACCACTAACAATAACCAACTAAGTCTTCTTCTGGTTTTGGGGGTAGGAAAGTGGACAGTGGCCATTGGCAAGGGCCACACTGCTGCTCACTGCAAGTCACATTTGTGCAAACACTCTTGTGAGCTTTGGGCACGGCTCATACCGGCATCCCACGGGGCATGATTATGTGCCATGTTATGCTGGAGTGGCCCCATTCCCACCAGCAGGAAAGGCTGGCTCCCCTTAGGATTTTACTTTTGTTACCATTGTTGAAATGACATAAAGAACCACTCCTGAGACGCGGACTGGGCCCAGGATTTTGGCAGCCCCAGAATGGATTAGATAGGATGACTGCCTATATACATGCATACAATCCATTTGTATACTCATTTTTGTGAATGAAGAAACAATGTGGACTAGTGGAAGGAGCACAGGCCTGGTACTCTGAGGACATGGGTTCTAATGATGATGATGGTATTTGTTAAGCACTTACTCTGTGCCAAGCACTGTTCTAAGCGCAGGGGGAGATACAAAGTTATCAGGTTGTCCCAGGTGGGGCTCACATTCTCGATCCCCCAGTTCCACGACTTGCCTGCTCTGTGATCTTGGGCAAGTCACATCCCTGTACCTCAGTTTCCTTATCTGTAAAATGGGGATTCAGTATTGGTCTCCCTCATTCATTCAGTCATATTTATTGAGCACTTACCATGTGTTCCCCATGTGAGCCTCCTCCTCCTTCCTTTCCCCTCCTCCCCCTCCCCATCCCACCCGCATTACCTCCTTCCCCTCCCCACAGCACCTGTATTTATGTTTGTACATATTTATTCTATTCATTTTATTTGGTTTATATGTTTTGTTTTGTTGTCTGTCTCCACCCTCTAGAACGTGAGCCTGCTGTTGGGTAGGGACCATCTCTATATGTTGCCAATTTGTACTTTCCAAGCGCTTAGTACAGTGCTCTGCACACAGTAAGCGCTCAATAAATATGATTGAATGAATGAAAGTGTGCAGAACACTGTACAAAGCGCTCCCTCCTATTTAAACCATGAGCCTCCTGTGGAACAGAGACCTATTTATCTTATAGCTACACCATTGCTAAGGACAGTGATTGGTTCGTAGTAAGTGCTTAACAGATGCCACGATTATTATTAATTGAACATTGATATGGGCAATTGAAACTGTGGAATTTGTACATAGTGTCTCACACATGCCGTCACCTGCCTCCCCACCACAGCCCGTTCCATTCGGTGTTTGGAGGAAGCCCCAGAAGGCTTTCTGTGGGAGCTCATATGATGGCAAGTCCCCCAGCAGGGGAATCATTTGCAAAGATAGGGAGATGGACATGACATAGGACATCTGCGCTTGGAAGACTGGGATTGTCCTATGTAGAGTATGTAGTAGCCATCAAGCATCCTCAAAAGTGCAAGTTTCTACTCTTCCCTCTTCTCCCTCTGCCCTAGAATTTCTACTTTCCTAGACACGCCAAACTCGATAGCCATCCCCACTAGAATGCTTTATGGAGGAGTCTAGTTTTTGTAGCTCCTTGGACGAGGCACAGAAATAACAGAAATAATAGGAATAACAGAAATAATAGTGACACACATGCCTATGGAAATAATAGGAGGCCTTCCCAGACTGAGCCCCCTCCTTCCTCTCCCTCTCCTCCCCCTCCCCATCCTCCCACCTTACCTCCTTCCCCTCCCCATAGCACCTGTATATATGTATAGATGCTTGTACGTATTTATTACTCTATTTTATTTGTACATATTTATTCTATTTATTTTATTTTGTTAATATGTTTTGTTTTGTTGTCTGTCTCCCGCTTCTAGACTGTGAGCCCGCTGTTGGGTAGGGACTGTCTCAGTATGTTGCCAACTTGTACTTCCCAAGCACTTAGTCCAGTGCTCTGCACACAGTTTAAGCGCTCAATAAATACGACTGAATGAATGAATGAATGAAATAACAAAGATTTACCTCACTTACTAATCAGGATCCAGATGAGCATTTACTTCTCTTCTGAAGGATAATTCCAGCTCTGCTTGTCTTCTAATACCCCACATCTCCATTTCCATAGTGGTAAAGCCAGGGTGAAGACTTCACTCTAGCAGTCCCAGCCTCAAGCTCTCCAGCAAAATACTCATTTTTGAATTCTTTGGTAAGTTATGAAGTATTCTTTTGCATATCTAATATTTGGTATCCTCAAAGCCAGAGGTTTCACAATTGTATCGGGCAGTGCAGTTAGTACACGTGGTTCTCTGAGGGATAGGAGTTGCACCTCTGTCTTTTCTCCCCCTTTCTTCCTTGTTCCCTTCAGCTGTTATTCTTTGACATCCTTTGCTGAACCCTCTGACATTTGTCTCTTTGAAATGGAGACTACAGGCCTATTCGTACCATTGGTTGTTCCTATTAAAAAGGGGATAAGAATGGTGCTAAAATCCCTGGTGCCCCACGGCCTGACAGAAGTCTTTTCCACTTGGTTTCTTCTCTCAGAGAAAGTTATTTTATAGGGTGTAGTAGATGTACATGTGGATTTCAGTTTCCCTCTGTTACTGGCAGTCACATCTATCCCATTTCTCACTGCCTATTTTCTTTCTATTTCTTCTGTTCCTGGTTTTAAGTAATGGGTGGGGGGGGTGAATATGGCTTAGGTCCAGTGAAGTCTGGTATAGTTATCTGTAGATTTTTATAAAAGCTTAAATAGTGGTAGAGAACTAAAGAAGCTATATGGGGTGTGTGTGTGAGAGAGTGAAAGAGCATGAGTATTCACATTCCAACATGCATGAAAGAGAGGGAGGAGAGTTAAATTCATTCATTCAATATCATCATCATCAATCGTATTTATTGAGCGCTTACTGTGTGCAAAGCACTGTAATAAGCACTTGGGAAGTCCAAGTCGGCAACGTATAGAGATGGTCCCTACCCAACAATGGGCTCACAGTCTAGAAGGGGGAGACAGACAACGAAACAAAACAAGTAGACATGTGGAAATTTATACCTGGTTCCATTAGGTTTCCTAAAATATAAGATCTGTGACTTGTACTTCCCAAGCGCTTCATACAGTGCTCTGCACACAGTAAACGCTCAATAAATAGGATTGAATGAATGAATGATGCTCTCCTTGGAATGTAATATACCCTCTGAGCAAAGGTACGGTTATCCATGCAGCTGCTGAATGGTGAACTGAAGAAGAGGACAGTAGAGTGTTTGGATTAGGTTATAGTAGGAGATTAGCAAGGTAAAGTAGAAGTTTCCCCCTCACTCATTCATTCAATCATATTTATTGAGCTCTTACTGTGTGCAGAGCACTATACTAAGCGCTTGACTGTACAGAGATTGTGAACTCACTGTAGACAGGGAACATGTCTATTAACGCTGTTGCTGTCCCAAGCACTCTACACACAGTAAGCACTCAATAAATACTATTGATTGGTTGATTGATTGAAAACGGGTGGCTAAGCAGACTTTGGGGAAAGGAGAAAGGGAGATAGAAATGATTTCAAAAACACCAATCAATCAATCAATCATATTTATTGAGCGCTTACTATGTGCAGAGCACTGTATTAAGTGCTTGGAAAGTACAAATTGGCAACATATAGAGACAGTCCCTACCCAACAGTGGGCTCACAGTCTAAAAGACAAGCAAGCATGACCTCAAGAAGCAGCATGGCTTATTGGAAAGAGCACAGGTTTGGGAGTCAGAGGTTGTGGGTTCTAATCCCAGCTCTGCCACTTGTCAGCTGTGTGACTTTGGGCAAGTCACAACTTCTCTGTGCCTCAGTTACCTCATCTGTAAAATGGGGATTAAGACTGTGAGCCCTATGTGGGACAACCTAATTACCTTGAATCTACCCCAGTGCTTAGAACAGTGCTTGATGTATAGGTAAGCGCTTAATAAACACTACTATTATTATAATTATGTGTGTAAGTACATGCTGCATGGATAGAGTGGAGAGTGGGAAAACCTGGAAAGGATTCAGGGAGAGGCTCAGACTGAAAGATCTAGGCTGGTGGTCTACATTTTCCAAGTTCATGGGAAATCGCCAATCCAGACTGCTGAGTTGTGAAAGCCGGATGAAGAAAGATGATAAAGCAGGAAGGAGAACAAACACATAAGGATGAAACAGCTGAACAAATAATTCATACACAGATAAATATATACAAAAATATAAATAACCAAGTAAAATAAAACATATGTACATGAGAGCTTAGCATAGGCATGAAATGCACCAGGGTTAAGCATCATTGCTGGGCTGGGATGAGTAGCAGTGCTATGAATTAATTGGGGAAGGCTTCCTGGAGGACAAACTTCTTGTGAACAGGGAATGCATGTGCCAAGTCTGTTGTAGTGTACCCTCCTAAGTGCTTAGTACAGTGCTCTGCACAAGGTAAGTGCTTAATAAATATGATTGATTGATAGGAAGCATTTAAAGATGGGGAGAGATATGATCCATTCATTCATTCATTCAGTCTTTTTATTGAGCACTTACTGTGTGCAAAGCACTAAGCACTTGGGAAAGGACACTGTAACAGACACATTCTCTGCCCACAAGGAGCTTGCAGTCTAGAGAGGGAGGGAGACATTAATATAAATTAATTACAGATTTGTACATAAGTGCTATGGGCTGTTGTCTAGTGCAGTAAGGCAGAGGAAAGGGAGAAGGGAGGGAAGGAGCTTCACTGTGAGCCCATTGTTGGGTAGGGACTGTCTCTATATGTTGCCAACTTGTACTTCCCAAGCGCTTAGTACAGTGCTGTGCACACAATAAGCGCTCAATAAATATGATTGAATGAATAGTGACAAACTGACTTTCTAGACTGTGAGCCCATTGTTGGGTAGGAACCGTCTCTATAATGTTGTCGATTTGTAATAATAATAATAATGGCATTTATTAAGTGCTTACTATATGCCCAAAGTCACACAGCTGACAATTGGCAGAGCCAGGGTTTGAACCCATGACCTCTGACTCCAAAGCCCGGGCTCTTTCCGCTGAGCCACGCTGCTTCTCTGTACTTGTAGCACTTATACTTCCCAAGCACTTAGTACAGTCCCTCTTCCCAGTCCCTCTTCTATTAAATGGAAGTAAAACAGCTATTTTCACTCTCTCTTAGACACAGAGATCTGTGTGGGATGAAGACAGTGTATGCTCTGATTATATCATATATGCTAGTGTTTGATGCTTATCTATCCATCATTATACTTGATATATACCATCAGCGTGATCATCTATATCATCTCTGAGAAGACCTATCAGACTTGGTATGTCTTGAAAATTATGTTTTAATCTCAAGTATTGCTGTTTTCCTCCACAGTTTTACAGTTGATCAAATAGCCCCAATCCTTTCACACAAGCTTACTTTATAACTTTACTTCACTCACCTCTTCTGCCTCTGCTCTTTACTCATGTTCTTCCATTCAATCGTACTTATTGAGTGCTTACTGTGTGCAGAGCACTGTACTAAGCACTTGGGAAGTACAAGTCGGCAATATATAGAGACGGTCCCCACTCAACAACGGGCCCACAGTCTACGTTTGTTTGTACGTATTTATTTATTTTACTTGTACATATTTATTCTACTTATTTTGTTAATATGTTTTGTTCTCTGTCTCCCCTTTCTAGACTGTGAGCCCACTGTTGGGTAGGGACCGTCTCTATATGCTGCCAACTTGTACTTCCCAAGTGCTTAGTACAGTACTCTGCACACAGTTAGTGCTCAATAAATACGATTGAATGAATGAATGAATAGAAGGGGGAGACAGACAACAAAACAAAACTTGTGGACAGGGGTCGTCAGAACAAATAGAAATAAAGCTAGATGCAAATCATTAAAAAAATCAATAGAATAGTAAATATGTACAAGTAAAATAAGTAGAGTGGCGGGGTTGGGGGCGGTGAAAATATTAGGTGAAAGGATTAAGAGATGAGGTTGAGACACTGACACTAATTCCTTGAGACACTAAGGAATTTTGAAGGTCTATGGGCTACCCTGAAAGACAAAATTCACCCTCAGCTTTTGCAGGAATTGGGTGGGGTCAGGGAAGTCTGTGGGCAGCAGGGAGAATAGAAGGGGGAAAGAAGAGGATACGAAGAAAGAAACTGCTTATTTCAGCAGTAGGCCCAGCCACCATCTAATAATAATAATTGTGGTATTTGTTAATAATAATAATAGTGACAGCATTTATAAATTGCTATGTGCAAAGCACTGTTCTAAGCGCTGGGGGGATACAAGGTGATCAGGTTGTCCCACGGGGGGCTCACAGTCAAACCCCATTTTACAGATTAGGTAACAGGCACAGAGAAGTTAAGTGACTTGCCCAAAGTCACACAGCTGACAAATTGGCAGAGCTGGGGTTTGAACCCATGACCTCAGACTCCGAAGCCCGGGATCTCTTCACTGAGCCACGCTGCTTCTCGTATGCTTACTATGTGCCAGGTATTGCTTTAAGTGCTAGGGTAGACATCAGATAATTGGGTTGGACACAGTACCTATCCCACATAGGGCTCACTGTCTTAATCCCCATTTTACAGATGAGGAAATGGGGGCATTCATTCATCCAATCACATTACTTGAGTACTTAATGCTTGCAAAGCACTGTACTAAGCCCTTTGGAGAGTACACTATAACAACAAATGGACACATTCCCTGCCCATTCATTCATTCAATCGCATTTATTGAGTGCTTCCTGTGTACAGAGCACTGTACTAAGTGCTTGGGAAGTACAATATAATAATAATGGTATTTGTTAAGTACTTACTATGTGCCAAGCACTGTTCTAAGCACTGGGGGGATACAATGTTATCAGTTTGTCCCACGCGGGGCTCACGGTCTCAATCCCCATTTTCCAGATGAGGTAACTGAGGCCCAGAGAAGTGAAGTGATTTCCCCAAAGTCACACAGCTGACAATTGGCGGAGCCGGGATTAGAACCCATGACCTCTGACTCCCAAGCCCGGGCTCTTTCCACTGAGCCATGCTGCTTCTCTACAAATCGGCAAAATATAGAGACAGTCCCTATCCAACAACAGGCTCACAGTCTAGAAGGGGGAGACAGACAACAAAACAAAACATGAGCCCACAACGAGCTCATAGTCTAGAGGGGAAACAGAGAAGTTAAGTAACTTGCCCAGGGTCACACAGCAGACATGTGGCAGAGCCTGGATTAGAACCCATATCCTTCTAACATCCAGGACCATGCTCTTTCCACTAGGCCACACTGCCATCTCATGATTGATATTCCAGATTTCCTAAAACAACTTATCAACAGCATTGACTGAGTACTTCACTCATTCATTCATTCAGTCGTATTTATTGAGCGCTCACTGTGTGCAGAGCACTGTGTTAAGTGCTTGGGAAGTACAAATTGGCAACATATAGAGACGGTCCCTACCCAACAATCGGCTCACAGTCTAGAAGGGGGAGACAGACAACAAAATATATTAACAAAATAAAATAGAATAGTAAATATGTACAAGTAAAATAGAGTAATAAATATGTACAAACATATATATAGGTGCTGTGGGGAGGGGAAGGAGGTAAGGTGGGGCGGATGGGGAGGGGGAGGAGGGGGAGAGGAAGGAGGGTGCTCAGTGTGGGAAGGCCTCCTGGAGGAGGTGAGCTCTCAGTAGGGCTTTGAAGGGAGGAAGAGAGTGTGACACCACTAATGCCGCCACCGAAATAATAATAATACTAGTGCTATTTGTTAAGCATTTACTATGTCAGGCACTGTACTAAACACTGGAGTGGCTACAAGGTAACTGGGTTAGAACCAGTTCCTGTCCCAGATGGAGCTCACGGTTCCAGTCCCCATTTTACAGATGAGGTCACTGAGGCACAGAGAAGTGGCTTGCCCAAGGTCACAAAGTGGACAAATTGCAGGGCTAGGATTAGAAGCAAGGTCCTTCTGAGTCCCAGGCCTAAGCTGTAACCTTTAGGCCATGCCATTTCTCTGAAAGTGGAAGCTACATGGTTTATCACCCTTGGCCTTAGCTGGTCCAGGGTAACAATGGACATTTGGATGGTGGTGAATATGTGTACTTTCCCAAGTGCTTAGTGATTTATTTATTATTACTGTATTTATTTATTATTAGTCTATTTCTCTATTTTATTTGTACATATTTATTCTATTCATTTTATTTTGTTAATATGTTTTGTTTTGTTCTCTGTCTTCCCCCTTCTAGACTGTGAGCCCACTGTTGGGTAGGGACCGTCTCTATATGTTGCCAACTTGGACTTCCCAAGCGCTTAGTACGGTGCTCTGCACACAGTAAGTGCTCAATAAATACGATTGAATGAATGAATACATGCTTAATACAATATATGTATATATACATATATATACATGTATATATACATTCAATATAAATGTATATATACATGTGCATATATGTACACACACGTTTAGGTAGAGAATATATATGTATATAAATAGATATATAGAGAATATATATAAAGAGAGAGAGTGTGTGTGTATATATACACACACTCTACCTTCTGCAGTTGCTCACCGCATTCTCTTTCTCTCCTTCCTTTTCTCCTGCTCCTCCTCTTCCTTTCCCCTTGTTCTCAAGTTTCCCTTCTCATGTCTCTATATGTTGCCAACTTGTACTTCCCAAGTGCTTAGTACAGTGCTCTGCACACATTAAGCGCTCAATAAATACTATTGATTGATTGATTCTTTTCACCCTCTCTCCCATTCTCTCCCTCTGCCCGCCACCCACCTCTCTGGCCTCCTAGCTTTTCTACCCCTCAAACCCCACCCGTCTGGGCTCCATGTCCATCCTCCTGAAAGTGAGCACAAATGATCAGTTAGGAGTATGTATAGAGCTCTGTGTGCAGAACACTGTACTAAACGCTATGGAGAATACAACAGAGTTGCTAGACACATTCCCTACCCACGAAGAGCTTGCAGTCCAGAGGGTCAAACAGACAATAGAAATAAGTTATGGACATGTATATAAGTGCTGTGGGTGAGGTGAATATCAAGAGCTTGAAGTGTCCAGATAAAAGTACATAGGTGATGCAGAAAGGAGAGGGACTAAGGAGAAAAAAGGGCCTCTCGGAAATGTGATTTTTAGTAAGGCTTTGAAAGTGGGGAAAGTAGTGGTGGTCTTCTTACATCAGAATAACCAAACCAAAAACAAAACAAAACAAAAAAAACTGAGCAAATAAGAGTGATGTGTAGAAATTAAGACAATTTTTAACCCTGGAAATACTTTAGCCTCAATTATCCCTGTATTGACAAGAAGGAAAAAAACTATCTAAAATATCCATATAATTAAATCCAGAGTATAGTTAGGTCTGAACTATTCAATATTTTGTAGCCGAGGTTGACCTTTGTATATACTAGTAGAAGCCTCTTCTAGAGGTCAACTCTGAGAAAATAACCCAAGTGATCCTCTTAACTTACTCACTAAAGAGCAGAACTGCAGCTCTTCCTTGAGATTTGGCACTCTCTTTGACTTTCTGGACACAGGCCTATTTATAACTTAAAATAAAAATGTGGTTTATTGCATTGGACTGCACATCTGAGAAAGACACATCCAGCCAGTAACACACTTTATTGTTTTCTGGTCATTGTCCCACTGGCAACGAGAGACCCCAGGAGGAAGAAGAAACATTTGGATCCCCTAAGAGTCTCCCTGGGTTGAATTTCCTTGTTGGTTTCTCACTCCATCATGTGGGACCAATGCTCTGTGGAGCTAATAGACCATCCACAACAGAAGGGAAGTCTGTTAAGTGAGAAATCCCAGCTCTACGTTTGATCTTCACCCCAGGAAAGTTGGTTGGGCTCAGGCCTAATCAATCTATTCACAGTATTTATTGAAACCTTACTCTGTGCAGAATATAGAACTAAGCACTTGGGAGAGTACGTTAGAATAAGCAGACACGATCCTCAGCTAAAGAAATAGTCCAGGAATGGAAAGAGATGTGGTGGCCTTGGAGTACTGTGTGCTCTGCACACAGTAAGCGCTCAATAAATACGATTGAATGAATGAATGAATGAGGCAAAACTAACAGTATGTTTTTAAAATTTCATAGCTCCTCCTTCATCTGTACTACTGTGATTCATATTTCATTCATTCAATCATATTTATTGAGTGTTCACTGTGTGCAGAGCACTGTACTAAGCACTTGGGAGAGCACAATACAATATTAATAATAATTTTGGTACTTTTTGAGAAATTACTATATGCCAAGTGCTATTCTAAGTGCTGAGGTAGATACAAATTAGTCAGGTTGACCCCAGTCCCTGCCCCACAAAGGGCTCATACTCAATCGCCATTTTACACACTAGGTAAAGGCCACACAACAGACGAGTGGCAGAGCCGACATTAGAACTTTTGATTCCCAGGCCCACGCTCTATCCACCTAGCCATGCTGCTTCTCAGACAGGCAAGGTGGTGGAGTGCTCCTAAAAAGACACATTCCTTGCCCACGATCAGCTTACAGTCTAGATAGGAGGAGACAGAAATCAATACAAATAAATAAATTACAGTTCTGTACACAAGTGCTGTGGGGCTGGGAGAGGGGAATAACAAAGGGAGCAAGTCAGGACAACGCAGAAGGGAGTGGGAGAAGAGGAAAGGGGAGGCTTAGTCTGGGAAGGCCTCTTGGAAGAGATTCATTCACTCTTTCATTCAATCATATTTATTGAGCGCTTACTGTATGCAGAGCACTGTACTAAGCGCTTGGGAAGTACAAGTTGGCAACATATAGAGACAGTCCCTACCCAACAGTGGGGTCACAGTCTAGAAGGGGGAGACAGACAACAAAACAAAACATATTAACAAAATAAAATAAATAGAATATGTACAAGTAAAATGAATAGAGTAATAAATACGTACAAACATATATACATATATACAGGTGCTGTGGGGAAGGGAAGGAGGTAAGGTGAGGGGGATGGAGGGGGAAGAGGAAGGAGGAGGCTCAGTCTGGGAAGGCCTCCTGGAGGACATGAGCTCTCAGTAGGGCCTTGAAGGGAGGAAGAGAGCTAGCTTGGCGGATGTGCGGAGGGAGGGCATTCCAGGCCAGGGGGAGGATGTGGCTGGAGGTCAACAGCAGGACAGGCAAGAACGAGGCACGGTGAGGAGGTTAGCGTCAGAGGAGCGGAGGGTGTGGGCTGGGCTGGAGAAGGAGAGAAGGGAGGTGAGGTAAGAGGGGGCGAGGGGATGGACAGCCTTGAAACTGAGGATGAGGAGTTTCTGCCTGATGCATAGGTTGATTGGTAGCCACTGGAGATTTTTGAGGAGGGAGTAACATGCCCAGAGCATTTCTGGATAAAGACAATCCAGGCAGTGGCATGAAGTATGGATTCCTGAAGACAGGAGGTTGGGAGATCAGAGAGGAGGCTGATACAGTAGTCCAGACAGGATAGGATGAGAGCTTGAACGAGCAGGGTAGCGGTTTGGATGGAGAGGAAAGGGCGGATCTTGGCAATGTTGCGGAGGTGAGACCAGCAGGTTTTTGTGACGGCTTGGATGTGAGGGGTGAACGAGAGTGTGGAGTCGAGGGTGACACCAAGTTTGCAGGCTTGTGAGACGGGAAGGATGGTAATGCTGTCAACAGTGATGGGAAAGTCAGGGAGAGGGCAGGGTTTGGGAGGGAAGACAAGGAGTTCAGTCTTGGACATGTTGAGATGGGCCTTCCATAAGGCTTTGGGGGCGCAGCGGGTGGGCAGTAATTTTTGGATCATAGGAGGCAGGATGTAGGCCCAGTGAGAAGGTTAGCACTAGAGGAGCGACGTATGCAGGCTGGGTTGTAGAAGGAGAGAAGTGAGGTGAGGTAGGAGGGGGCAAGGTGATTAAGCATTCTAAAGCCAGTGGTGAGGAGTTTTTGTTTGATGCGGAGGTGGATGGACAACCATTGGAGTTTTTTTTTTTATGAACAAGGTGACATGTCCTCACCTTCTTTGTAGAAAAATGATCAGGGAAGCAGAGTGAAGTATGGACTGGAATGGGGAGAGACGGGAGGTTGAGAGATCAGCAAGGAGGCTGATGCAGTAATCTAGGTGGGGTGAAAATGAGGGACTGTGTTAATGTGGTAGCAGTTTGGATGGAGAGGAAAGGGCGGATGTTAGCGATGCCGTGAAGATAGGACCGACAGAATTTAGTGATGGATTGAATGTGTGGGTTGAATGAGAGAGAAGAGTCAAAGATAACGCCTTAATAGGATGGGATATTGTTAATTGATTAATGGAAGAGTGTCATATAGTAGGATTTGATCAATGTTTTTGTTGTGCTTAAGTAGGGTAGACTCTGAGGCGGGGGATCGTGCTAACATAGACGGGATTTCTGCCCAGAGACTGTTTTTCATGCATGCCACTAATTGACCAGGAAATTTCTCTAACGAGCATCTTTTCCACCCAGTGCTGTCCAACTGATCTGAAGTCAGCCTTGCTGCCCTCAAGCTCAAATAGAGCATGGTTGGAGTAAATTGAAGTTCAATCTGCCAAGCAGGGGGATGTGTTGATGATAGGTTTTTCATTATGGGCACAATCCCCTCTAATAGCTGGGTGATGATGGTATTTGTTAAGCTCTTACTATGTGCAAAGCACTGTTCTAAGCTCTAGGGGGGATACAAGGTTATCAGATTGTCCCATGTGGGGGTGGGGTCACAGTCAATCCCCATTTTACAGATGAGGGAATTGAGGCACACAGAAGTGACTTGCCCAAAGTCCCACAGCTAAGTGGCAGAGCCGGGATTCGAACCCACGACTTCTGACTCCCAAGTCTGTGCTGTTGCCACTGAGCCACGCTTCTCCTTTCCTCTCCATCCCAACTGCTACCATGTTAACACAGTCCCTCATTTTCACCCCACCTGGGTGCTTAATATTATTGCTTTTGTCCAGAGTAGATGCAGATGAAGAAAAGAATTGTCCACTGGAAAGTCACCTTCAGAAATCTGCCAACTCCATGCAGGCATGGTCATTACCATCAGCATCCCTCCGTGGCATTTTGGGGCACTTAAGTTTGAGACGCTGTGCTAGGTGCTTAGGAGTAAAACAGAGGCGTGGCCAATGATCACTGCCCTCCAGGAATTTAACGGTATTTGTTATAATGATATTATTGAATCCTTACTATGTGCTAGTCACTGTACTAATAGCTGAGGTGGATTCAAGCAAATCAGGTTGGACACTGTCCCTGTCCCACACGGGGATAATAATAATAATAATAATGATGGCATTTATTAAGCGCTTACTATGTGCAAAGCACTGTTCTAAGCACCGGGGAGGTTACAAGGTGATGAGGTTGTCCCACGGGGGGCTCACAGTCTTCATCCCCATTTTACAGATGAGGGAGCTGAGGCCCAGAGAAGTGAAGTGACTTGCCCATAGTCACACAGCTGACAAGTGATGGAGCCGGGATTTGAACCCATGACCTCTGACTCCAAAGCCCGGGCTTTTTCCACTGAGCCACGCTGCTTCTCACAGTCTCAGTCTCCATTTTACAGATGAGGTAACTGAGATGCAGAAAAGTTGACTAGTTGTAATTTGACTAATTTGACACTATGCACAGAGATGTACTTAACATTTTTGTCAGTTTTGAGGCTTGATTACATTTTGCTCAGCATAGGGTTCCAGAATCCCAATTACAAAAGGCCAAAGAGGATGAATTATAAAATATAAAAGACTTGCCCAAAGTCACACAGCTGATAAGTGGCGGAGCCGGAATTAGAACCCATGACCTCTGACTCCTAAACCCATTCTCTTTCCACTAAGGGGTTAGAGATTTGAACTGAAGTTCTGCACTCAAACAATTTAGTCAAAGTAGGCCCAACTTGGACTAAAAATTGACTTGAGTTCAGTGGAAGTACTGGAAAAAATAGAAAGCTATAGAAGAGCTCTGGTAGAAAAGAAAGAATTCTATCCTTACATTGCTGTATTAATCAATCAGGCATAAAGAACTTTCTCTGATGTACCGTACAAACCATCTGCTCTAACTCATTTCAAAATGGGCAAGTTGGCTTTAGAGTGTCTCAAAATATTTCAACCTTTGGTTGAAAGTTTATTAGCTCAACTCTTGCAGTATAATTGTCCATTAACTATACCTTCCTCTTTTACAAACAATACAATTCACCAAGTTCATCCTGAATAAAAACAGAAATACATTTTCCCACAGCTGGTTTATTTCCAAAGGCAAAAAATCTGGATTATAAAGTTGCCCAATATCTAAAATTAAATAAACAAAACTTATTTAGAGGAAAAAAAGGGAAGTTCGTGAAAACCCCTGAAATGAATGAATAACTCCCAAATGAATTAAGCCTGTTTTAAATTAATAACCATTTATGCTGTTATGTTAAAAAAAAAATAATTTGGAGAACTCTCCCAGTTGTACTTCATAATAGGAAAGGTCAAAACTGTTGTTTGCATTGTGTGCTTTTTGGCTCTGTTCATATTTGAAATATTTTATAGCATTCTAACCTGATTTTAGCAGTCGTAATATAAGCTAAGCATATTACTCCACTAATATAAGCTGATATTTAACTCCTTAGCTCTCATACATTTCCTCTTTTTCCAAATGTGGAGTGACAATAAATATTACACATTAATGCATTTACACACAGCATTCTATTCCCAAAACTTTTCTTTAACATTTCTTTTGGAGCAGTGCATCAGGTATTATTATCCTTGAAATTATATATTATAAATTATTTGTTTTATGGTCTTGGTTAAGTGCTTATTATGTATCAAATATTGTTCTACTCACTTTGGTAGATACTAATTAAATAGGTCAAAGTCCCTATCCACAAGGGGCTTACAGTCTAAGTAGGAGGGAGAACAGGTATTGCTTGGGTAAGTGACTTGCCCAAGGTCACACAGCAAGTAATTGGCTGAGACTGGATTAAATCCCAGGTCTTCCAACTCCGAGGCCCCTACTCTTTCCTCTAGGCAGCTTCTCAATTTATTATTTATTTACATTAATGGTTGTTTCCCCCCTAAACTATAAGCTTTTCATGAGTAGGGAACATACCTGCTTATTCCGTTTCATTGTACTTACTATCCCAATCTTAGTACAGTGCTCTGCACACAGTAAGCGCTCCATAAATACCAAATGCTTATTTAATTTATGAATGAGGAAATTAAAGCACGATATAAATGTCAGGTAATTCTTCCTCTATTGTCCAGTGATTTTGTTCTGGAACTTGGGCTTGAAGCTATTTTTTTTTTAACTACTCTTCCCAACAGACTGTAAACTCTAGGAGGGTTTAATCAATCAATGGTATTTACTAAACAGTGTGCTAGGCACTTGGGAGAGTATAACAGAGTTAGTAGACATGTTTCGTGAACACAAGGAGCTCTTTGTCCATCTTTTGTAATTTGACTAATTTGACACTACTCACAGAGATGTGCTTAATGTTTTTATCAATGTCGAGGCTTGATTACATTTTGCTCAGCATAGGGTTCCAGAATCCCAATTACAAAAGGCCGAAGAGGATGAATTATAAAATATAATAATAATAATAATAATGGCATTTGTTAAGTGCTTACTATGTGCCAAGCACGGTTCTAAGCACTGGGGTGGATACAAGGTAATGAGGTTGTCCCACATGGAGCTCACAGTCTTAATCCCCATTTTACAGATGAGGGAACTGAGGCACAGAGAAGTTAAGTGACTTGCCCAGAGTCACACAGCAGACAGGTGGCAGAGTCAGGATTAGAACCTGTGACCTCTGACTCCCAAGCCAGTGCTCTTTCCACTGAGCCACGCTGCTTTTCTAATAATAATGGTATTTGTTAAGCACTTACTATGTGCCAAGCACTGTTCTAAGCGCTGGGGTAAATACAAGGTAATCAGGTTGTCCCACTTGGGGCCCACAATCTTCATCCCCATTTTACAGATGAGGGAACTGAGGCACAGAGAAGTGAAGTGATTTGCCCAAAGTTATACAGCTGACAAGTGGCAGAGGCAGGATTAGAACCCATGACCTCTAACTCCCAAGTCCAGGCTCTTGCCACTAAGCCACTCTGCTTCTCTAATATGATATGGATAATTTTTATTAATCAATGGTACTTATTGGGTTCCAACTGGGCACATAGCACTGTACTAGGCACTTGGGAGAGTACAACATAGCAGAGTAAATAATAATAATAGAGTATTTGTTAAAGGCATATTATGTGCCAGGCACTGTTCTAAGTGCTGGGGTAGATACAAGATGATCAGGTTGATCAGAGACTTCGTCCCACATTTTACCGATGGGGGAAACTGAGGCCCAGAGAAGTGAAATGACTTGTCCAAGGTCACACAGCAGACAAGTGGCGGGGCTGGGATTAGAACCCACAAACTTCTGACTCCCAAGCCCATGCTCTATCCCATCACTCACCCCATAGAGAAGCAGTGTAGCTCAGTGGAAAGAGCCTGGGCTTTGGAGTCAGGGGTCATGGGTTCAAACCCCAACTCTGCCAATTGTCAGCTGTGTGACTTTGGGCAAGTCACTTAACTTCTCTATGCCTCAGTTACCTCATCTGTAAAATGGGGATGAAGACTGAGCCCCATGTGAGACAACTTGATCACCTTGTATCCTCCCTAGTGCTTAGAACAGTGCTTTGCCCATAGTAAGTGCTTAACAAATGCCATCATTATTATTATTAGAACAGTACTTTGCACATAGTAAGTGCTTATCAAATGCCATCATTATTAATAATAATAATAATAATGATGGTATTTGTTAAGTGCTACTATGTGCAAAGCACTGTTCTAAGTGCTGGGGGGATTCAAGGTGATCAGGTTGTCCCACGTGGGGCTCACAGTCCTCATCCCCAATTTACAGATGAGGTAACTGAGGCACAGAGAAGTTGTGACTTGCCCAAAATCACACAGCTGACAATTGGTGGAGCCGGGATTTGAACCCATGACCTCTGACTCCAAAGCCTGTGCTCTTTCCACTGAGCCACGCTGCTACTGCTGCTTCTTATTATTATTATTCAAACAGTGCTTTGCACATAGTAAGCATTTAATAAATGTTATCATTATTATTATTATCACTCTGCATGCACAGTGGGTGCTTGAAAAATTCTACTGAATGACTGTTGGCTCAATCGATGGGGAAAAGCATCCATGTGTCCATCAGTCGTATTTGGCACTCTTTCTTAAAAGTTTGTGTGCAATCTCCCAACAGTCTTTTAGCTGTGAGCCCACTGTTGGGTAGGGACTGTCTCTATATGTTGCCAACTTGTACTTCCCAAGCGCTTAGTACAGTGCTCTGCACACAGTAAGCGCTCAATAAATACGATTGATTGATTGATTCAACCACTAGGCTTCAGGGACTGGAGATCACCTTCAGCAGCATCACCTTAAACCGTAGATGATATAGATGCTAGACTGTAAGCTTGTTATGGGCAGGGAACATGTCTACCATGAAGCAGTGTGGCTCAGTGGAAAGAGCACAGGCTTGGGCATCAGAGGTCGTGGATTCTAATCTTGGCTCCGTCACTTGTCAGCTTGTGATTTGAGCAAGTCATTTAACTTTTCTGTGCCTCGGTGACCCCATCTGTAAAATGGGGATTAAGACTGTGAGCCCCACGTGGGACAACCTGATTCCTTCTATTTCCCCAAGTGCTTAGAACAGTGCTTGGCACACAGTAAGTGCTTAAGAAATACCATTATTATTATTATTATTATTCTAGACTGTGAGCCCACTGTTAAGTAGGGACCGTCTCTATATGTTGCCAACTTGTACTTCCCAAGTGCTTAGTACAGTGCTCTGCACACAGTAAGCGCTCAATAAATACAATTGATTGATTATTATTACCAATCCTGTTGCATTGTACTCTCCCAAACAGTCCAGTGCTCTTTACGCAATAAATCCCTCAATAAATACCATTAATTGATCGAACTTAGAACAACTGGCAGCTCTGTTCTCTCTCCCTCCCTCGGAGCCAGGAATCTTGGGCTCTATTCCTCGGCACGCCTGGAACTCGCTTTCAGACTTCAGACAAGTCACTTAACCTCTCTGTGCGTTATTTCTTTCAAGGTAAAATGAGTGCAATAATCCTCGCTCCCTACCTACCTCACAGGGATCAGGGAAAGATTAATTAGATAATGTCTGAAAAGCCCCATGAGCCTCTTGGTAAAGGTCCTGTATAGATGATAAACTGGATCATTACTCGAAAACTAAACCATATGTGTACATGTGCTATAAGAATTGTATTGATGAATCACAGGTATGCCGATACCAAAGGCAGTCCAACCGTGGACTGAAAAAAAAAATTGTATTGTTCCACTTAATACCTAACTGATTTAGCAGAGCTATCGCATTCTGATTAATCCAGCCAAAAGGGCTCATGTTCGATTTATTCCCTATGGCTTTTCTACGCTATTTATTTCCCTTGCCCAAGGAACAGTGTGGGGGTGGGAGGGAGTTCCACCATCCTTCCAGAAAACTATTCACAGCAGACACCCCCTCTTCCCGCCACCCTCCCTCTCTCCCTCCCGCAGCATTTTTGGCATCATTTCCCGAAGATAGCCTGGGACAGCTAGATTTATGCCGTCTTAATGGCTTGCGCAGGTTTGGCCCAGGCAAATTTTCTTCAGCTGACTCCAAAGCCTGATCTAAGCAGCCAAGTGGAGTGGGGAGAGAAAGGAATGATTGTCTGGGGAGCGATTCTCGCCCCTGAATTCTCCAGAGGAAGGCTTGTTCTCGGGCCGGGCGATTGATGCGAGCTAATTCTCTGGAGGATTGCTGAATCCTTTGTGGAGTTCTGCAGAATAGATGAAGTCATAATGGAAAATGATACCTCGTTACAAAAACTGGTGGACAATTAGAGGCAGCATGGCCTAGTGGAAGGAATGAGGGGTAAAGAGCCCGGACTTTGGAGTCAGAGGTCGTGGATTCAAATCCCAGCTCTGCCAATTGTCAGCTGTGTGACTTTGGGCAAGTCACTTCACTTCTCTGTGCCTCAGTTACTTCATCTGTAAAATGGGGATTAAGATTGTGAGACCCCCGTGGGACAACCTGATCACCATGGAACCTCCCCAGCGCTTAGAACAGTGCTTTGCAGAGTAAGCACTTAATAAATGCCGTAAAAAAAAAGGATGGGGAGTGAGAAGATTCTGTTTGTAGTCCCGGCTCTGCCCAGACCTGCTATGTCCGGCTACATGTAACTTTGGACAAGCGGCCTGTCCTAGTGGAAAGGTCCCAGGCCTGGAAGTTGGGTCTAATGCCAACTCTGCCTCTTCTCTGCTGTGTGATCTTGGACAAGTCATTTAACTTCTCTGGGGCTCAGTTTCCTCATCTGTGAAATGGGGATTCAATACCTGTTCTCCCTCCATTCATTCATTCAGTTGTATTTATTGAGCACTTACTGTATGCAGAGCACTGTACTAAGCACTTGGGAACTCCAGTTGGGACTGTGAGCCCTATGTGGGATAGGGACTGTCTGACCTGATAATTTTTTCTTTATCCCAGTACTTAGCACAGTTGTTCTTACGTAGAAAGCACTTATACGCGACAATGATAATTGTTATTATGAAGCACTCTCGGCTGCAATTTCCTCTTCTGTAAAATGAGGGTAAGATAACAGCTTTCATAATAATACTAATGATAATAACAGCATTTGTTATATACTTACTTTATGAAGAGGGGCCTGAAGATGGAGTTAAATGTCTAGAACAACTGACGGGGGTGAGGGCATGGGTGTCAATAAGGGAAGAAAAATAGTTTTTTTGGCAGAGGAGAGGGCAGATACCATTGATCAATTATCACCTGGCATCACTCCCAGTGCTCAGAATATAGTAAACATTTCATGAGTACCGTAATACAAACAAAATATCCAGTGGAAGGATTTAAAAGCCTCATCCGAAAGAGCCAAGTCTTAATGCATACAATTAATGAGACTGAGACAATTAAAAATACTGGAGCACCAATTTTGAGCTCTTACTCCCAAATTCTACCCAGTTCACTGTTTGTACCAAAGACAAAATGTCAAGAATGCCTTCACTTTCAACTGAGCCACTGAGATTTCATTTAAAACCTGCTTTTTGACACCATGAACCTGTCTTAACCAGACAGGCAAGTCTGTCTTGAATGCATTTTCAGTTGGCATGCCTTCATATGAAGCGTGACCATTGGACTCAAATTTCTTTAAACTACTTTGGATCACAATTCCAAGACACGGGACTGTAATTATTAGTCTTGAGGCACTTAATGACCGTAAGCTCGGGCAGGGAATGTTTCTTCTAATTCTGTCGTATTGTACTCCCCTAAGGGCTTAGTACAGTTCTCTGCACATAATAAGCAATCAGTAAATACGATTGATTGGCTTAATGAGAAGTGGCCAAGCAGCTTAATTGGAGAAGGGACCTAAAGCAAATTCACAGTGCTTTTGACCATTTCATACAGGAGCAGCTGAGCCATCACAATCTGAGTTTCAACAACAATAGTGGCATTTATGAAGCACTCACTATGTGTCAAGCACTGCACTACTAACTGCTGAGGCAGACACCAGATAATGAGATCAGACACAGTCCCCCTCTCACACGGGGCTCAAACTCTAAGTAGGTGGGAGAAAGGTATTGAATCCCCATTTTGCAGAAGAGGAAACAGGTCCAGAAAAGTTAAGTGATTTACTCAATGTCACACAGCAGGTAAGAGGCAGAGCCCAGATTAAGAACCAGTTCCTCTGTCTCCCAAGGCCTTGCTCTTTCCAGTAGGTATTCAGCTTTGCCATCACAGGGACTACCCAATAGCTAGAGCAGCCCACACTCCAACCCCAATTCCAACCCAATCCCCTGTGTCCCCTCAACACCACTGTGGGAGACCACCCCCACCCCTTGTAGGAAGAGCAAAGACAGCAAACACCGACTTCCCACATTCCAGCCCACACACTCCACTCCTCTGACGCCAATTTACTCACTGTACCCCAATCTGATAGTCCTCCCCGCTAGCTTGGAACTCCCTCCAAATGCACCAGACCACCACTCTCTCCACTTTCAAAGCACAATTAAGTCCATGAAGCCTTCCCCAATTAAGCCCTCTTTTAATAACAATAATAATAATAATGGCATTAAGTGCTTACTATGTGCAAAGCACTGTTCTAAGCGCTGGGGAAGTTATAAGGTGATCAGGTTGTCCCACAAGGGGCTCACAGTCAATCCCCATTTTACAGATGAGGTAATTGAGGCACAGAGAAGTTGAGTGACTTGCCCAAAGCCACGCAACTGACAATTGGCGGAGCCGGGATTTGAACCCATGACCTCTGACTCCAAAGCCTGGACTCTTTCCACTGAGCCATGCTGCTTCTCTAATAATAATAATAATAATAATAGTAATAGTAATAATAATAATGGTATTTGTTAAGCACTTACTATGTGCTGAGAACTGTTCTAAGTGCTGGGGTAGATACAAGGTAATCAGGTTTTCCCACCTGGGGCCCACAACCTTAATCCCCATTTGACAGATGAGGTAACAGGCACAGAGAAGTTAAGCATTTAGTCCAAGGTCACACAGCTGATAAGTGGTGGAGCCAGGATTAGAACCCACAACCTTTGGCTCCCAAGCCCATGCTCTTTCCACTAAGCCACGCTGTTTCTTTTCCCCAGCTTGCTCTCCCTTCTGCATCATCTTTGCACTTGTATCTGTGACCTTTGGACATTTGATCTTTGTTCCACCCCCAATCCCACAGCACTTATGTACATATCTTTAAATCACTTATTGTAAATTGCTTATTTATTTATATTGAGAAGAATAATAGCATTTGTTAAGCACTTACTATGTGTGAAGCACTGTTCTAAGCTCTGGGGAGGATACAAGGTGATCAGGTTGTCCCACATTGGGCTCACAGTCTTAATCCCCAATTTACAGATGAGGTAACAGGCTCAGCGGAGTTAAATGACTTGCCCAGGGTCACAGCAGACGTGGGGGAGACGGAATTAGAACCCATGACCTCTGACTCCCAAGCCTGTCCTCTTTCCACTGAGCCACGCTGCTTCTTTTAAGTGTCTTCCCCTCTGCACTGAAAGCTCATTATGGACAAGGAACATTTCTGCTTAGTCTCTTGTAGTGTACTCTCGTGGCTCAATGGAAAGAGCCTGGGCTTTGGAGTCATAGGTCATGGGTTCGAATCCCGACTCTGCCACATGTCTGCTGTGTGACCTTGGGCAAGTCACTTAACTTCTCTGAGCCTCAGTTACCTCATCTGTAAAATGGGGATTAAGACTGTGAACCCCACATGGGACAACCTGATCACTTTGTATCCCCCCCCAGAGCTTAGAACAGTGCTTTGCACATAGTAAGCACTTAACAAATGCCAACATTGTTATTGTTACTCTCCCAAACACTTAGAACAGGGCTCTGCACATAGTAAGTGCTCAATAAACACCACTGCTTGACCCCAAAACTAAGCCAGTCACAATGGGCCTGGACTGGTGAGACTTTTGAGGATTCCCTTCCCCACCCACCCCCTACTCCAAGAAGGTTTTCCCATTTAACTTCTGAACTGTCAGTTTCTTAATAGCTCTCTTTATTTCCTTTCCTATGTGTCTGCTCTCCCCCTTCAGACTGCGAGCCCCTTGTGGGATAGGGGCTACATCTAAACTCCTAATTTATAGCTTCCCTAGTATTTCACATATAGAAAGCGCTTAATAGAATAGTCAATCAATCAGGGAAGTTTAGTTTTATTGTAGCCAGTCATCTGGTTGCATTTATGTACCTAGTCACAATTTATTTTAATGTCTGCCTCCCCCTCTAGAATATAAGCTCCTCGTGGATAGGGGCCACATTTACCAAGTCTGTAATATTGCATTCTCCCAAGTTCTAAGTATTCGTTCAATTGTATTTGAGTGCTTACTGGGTGCAGAACTCTGTACTAAGTGCTTGGGAGAGTGCAGTAGAACAATAAACAGATGAATTTCCTGCCCACCATGAGTTTACAATCTAGAGTAGGAGACAGACATTACTATAAATAAAATACAGATAAGTACTTAAGTGTTGTGAGCTGAGAGGGGGGATAAGTAAAGGGAGCAAGTCAGGATGATACAGAAGGAAGTGGGAGAAGAAGAGAGGGGGGCTTAATCAGGGAAGGCCTCTTGGAGGAGATACTTGTTCAGTAAGGCTTTGAAAGGGTTGGGACTTGGGGAAAAAGTATTTGTAGGATTAGAGGAGGGTGAGCATTCCAGGCCAGAGGCAGGATGTGGGTAAGAGGTGGCAACAAGATAGTTGGAAATGCAAGACTGCAGAAAGGGAGCGTGATGAGAGCAGGAGACGCAGATGTACCCTAGTACTTAGAACAGTATCTGGCACCTAGTAAGGCTAAACAAATTCCCGATTAAAAAAAACATTTCCACACATAAGCAAAGTTCTGAGCAGTTTTACTCACAAGTTAGTCCCTAGCTGAGCACTTCAACAACATCAGCCCCATTGCCAGGGGGGCTAAGCAAAACCACTAACTCTTCCTTGGCTGGATTTTAAAGGCTCTGTGCAGCTGCCTGATTAACAATTAATCCCAGCTGATTCTGGCAAATACAGGCCACCGGCTTCTGGGAAATGAAGTTTGCAGGCTCCAGGTGCTTTGAGAATGGGTTTCTTCTCTTTCAGTCCCTATATTTCCCTCCGCCTTCAGTGTGAGTCTGAGTATTGTCACAAGCAGGATCTGTAACCCAAGAGCACTGTCAGTGGCTAATCGTGCTGGAAGGGGTGGATTTTGTAGATGACCCAAATATTCACCATGGTAACCATCCCTCCTCTGAGCCCTCTGGGTCCCTGTGGCTACCTGAGTGGCAGAGAGGTACCAGCCGTGCTGTTGATCGGGATAGCCTCAAGGCCACCCTCAGGGTCCGAGGAAAGTCGGTGGGCTAGAAATAGGGAAAACACACTCAAGGAGAAGCACCAAATCTGATCCCCCGGGCCTGGAATGCCCTCCTTCTGCCCACCCGCCAAGCTAGCTCTCTTCCTCCCTTTAAGGCCCTACTGAGAGCTCACCTCCTACAGGGGGCCTTCCCAGACTGAGCCCCTTCCTTCCTCTTGCCTTCATCCCCCTCTCCATGCCCCCATCTTACCTCCTTCCCTTCCCCACAGCACCTGTATATATGTATATATGTTTGTACATATTTATTACTGTATTTATTTATTTTACCTGTACATATCTATTCTATTTATTTTATTTTGTTAGTATGTTTGGTTATGTTCTCTGTCTCCCCCTTTTAGACTGTGAGCCCACTGTTGGGTAGGGACTGTCTCTATATGTTGCCAATTTGTACTTCCCAAGCGCTTAGTACAGTGCTCTGCACACAGTCAGAGCTCAATAAATATGATTGATTGGTTGGCCGACACCTGTTCAAGACCAAATGAACAGCTTCATGGGGCAAGGAATAGCCCCAGTTACCAATCCCTGGGTGGATGGACTTAGAACAAGTGATGGAGAGCCTTGAAGCCAAGAGTGAGGAGTTCTTGCTTGATGTGTAGGTTGACAGGCAGCCACTGGAGATTTTTGACGAGGGGAGTAACCTGCTCAGAGCATTTCTGCGCAAAGATAATCTGGGCAGCAGTGTGAAGTATATAGACTGAAGTGGGGAGAGACAGGAGGATGGGAGATCCTTCTCCAGCCCAGCCCGCACCCTCCGCTCTGCCGCTAACCCCCTCACTGTACCTCATTCTCGCCTGTCCAGCTGTCGACCCCCGGGCCCACATCCTCCCCCTGGCCTGGAATGCCTTCCCTCCACACATCTGCCAAACTAGCTCTCTTCCTTCCTTCAAAGCCCTACTGAGAGCTCACCTCCTCCAAGAGGCCTATTTATTTTATTTTGTTAATATGTTCTGTTTTGTTGCCTGTCTCCCCCTTCTAGACTGTGAGCCCACTGTTGGGTAGGGACCGTCTCTATATGTTGCCAACTTGTATTCCCAAGTGCTTAATACAGTGCTGTGCACACAGTAAGTGCTGAATAAATATGATTGATTGATAGCATTTAGTTTTAATTCTGTTTGTTCTGACAACTTGACACCTGTCCACATGTTTTGTTTTGTTGTCTGTCTCCTCCTTCTAGACTGTGAGCCCGTTGTTGGGTAGGGACCGTCTCTGCGTGACTTTGGGTAAGTCACTTAACTCCTCTTTGCCTCAGTTTCCTCATCTGTAAAATGAGGATTAAAAGGCTGTTCACTTTCCCCCTTTGATTGTGAGTCCCATGTGGAACAGGCGCTGCATCTGATGTGATTATCCCGTATCTACCTCAGAGTTTAGCACAGTATTTGGCTCATATTAATTGCTTAACTAATGCTGTTATTATGATGATTATTATTATTCTGTTCTGAAAGTAACTTCCATCTTCCTCCCATAGGCCTGCCCACCAGCACCCTAGGACATTATTACTATTTTCATTATTTTTATTACTAGTAATAGTAGTAGTAGTTAGAGCTTAGAACAGTGCTTTGCACATAGTAAGTGCTTAATGAATGCCATCATATTATAGTAGCAGTAGGTATATTTGCTAAGTACTGACTTTGTGCCAAGCTCTGTACTAAGTGCTGGGGTAGATACAAGATCATAAAGTCAAACACAGTCCTTGTCTATATGGGGCTCAAACCTAAGTAAGAGGGAGAATAGAGACTGAATCTTCATTTTACAAATGAGGAAAATCAGGCACAAACTCCAGAAGAAGAAGAAGATGCAGAGCCCAAAGGCCCAGCTCACTGTGGGAGTTGTAGATTAGCAAATCCTGAACCTATCATTGATTTACTTGGACAAGGACACAGGGATTAGCCACTCTGCCGCCTAAAATTTCTCTATCTCCTTCCTATTGGGAGGTCGGGCAGAATGACTTTTTGTTGACCAAGCATGTCTCTTCTTGCTTGTGTGCTTACCAACTGCATATTCATGAATGGCATTAATTATTATCATTATTATCATTATCATTACCATTATTCACTGACTCACATTAGCCTTTATCCAATATCTTTTGGAGAATCTGAAAATTCAACTGAGTGGAATTAAGAGAGGGGGCAAAGTTTTCATAAACACTAATAAATCACTCTTTCATTCTAATTTATGACCCTTGGATTCCATTAACTTGAATTCCAATTCCACCATTTGTCTGCTATATGATCATGGGCAAGTCACTTCACTTCTCTGTGCCTCAGTTACCTCATCTGTAAACTGGGGGTTAAGACTGTGAGTCCCATGTGAGACATCCCAGACTGAGTCCCCTTTTTCAATCAATCAATCAATCGTATTAATTGAGCGCTTACTGTGTGAAGAGCACTGTACTAAGCACTTCGGAAGTGCAAGTTGACAACATATAGAGATGGTCCCTACCCAACAGTGGGCTCACAGTTTAGAGGACTTTTCCTCTCCTCCTCCCCATCCCCCCGCCCTACCTCCTTCCCCTCCCGACAGCACCTGTATATATGCTTTTACAGATTTATTACTCTTTTTATTTTACTTGTACATATTTACTATTCTATTTATTTTGTTAATGATGTGCATTTAGCTTTAATTCTATTTGTTCTGATGACTTGACACCTCTCCACCTGTTTTGTTTTGTTGTCTGTCTCCCCCTTCTAGACTGTGAGCCCGCTGTTGGGTAGGGACCATTCTATATGTTGCCAGTTTGTACTTCCTAAGGACTTAGTACAATGCTCTGCACATAGTTCAGTGCTTAGAACAGTGCTTTGCACATAGTAAGTGCTTAATAAATGCCATCATCATCATAGTAAATGCTCAATAAATACGATTGAATGAATGAATGAATGTCTGACCTGATTACCTAGCATCTACCCCAGCACTTAGAATGGTGTCTGGTGCATAGTAAATGCTTAACAAATACTATCATTATTGTTATTATCATTGTTCATTCATTCATTCAGTTGTATTTATTGAGTGCTTACTGTGTGCAGAGCACTGTACTAAGTGCTTGGGAAGTACAAGTTGGCAAAATATAGAGACGGTCCCTACCCAACAGCGGGCTCACAGTCTTATTATTATCATTACCATTATTCACTGAGTTGTATCACCCTTTATCGCCCACCTTTTGGGAGAACTTGGAAATCCAACTGAGTGGGGTTGAAGGGACAAAGGTTTAATAAACAATTGTAAATCACTCCTTCATTCTAATTTATGACCCCTGGGTCCTCTGAACCTGAACCGACAGGTCTCAAAGCGCTGTAGGAGAAAAACAAGATCATTGTCCCATTCATTACCAGTGTTTTATGATAATTAGTTATTGGAGTGGTGGAGGGACTTTGTTATCATCAGAAGGAGCAAAACGGTTTAACAAATGATAAACCCTTAACTGCATCCGGTTCGTCATTCAAGCGGCGTCTCAGGAAACATGCAGTCCGTTAAAAATTTTCAGAACAAGTTGGTCGTGTGTGTCCCTAAGAGGAAATCCCTGATAGTTTTGCACAAGAGGGAGGGTGCATATTTCTAAATAATGTCACAAGTATTAAGCACTTACTACAGTTCTCTACACATAGTAAGTGCTCAATAAATACCAGTGATCAATTGCTTGATTGATTAAAGCTATTTTAGGATGGCAGGACAGTCAGAAGCAGCATGGCTCAGTGGAAAGAGCCCGGGCTTTGTAGTCAGAGATCATGGGTTCAAATCCCGACTCCACCACTTGTCAGCTGTGTGACTTTGGGCAAGTCACTTAACTCCTCTGGGCCTGAGTTCCCTCATCTGTAAAATGGGGATGAATACTGTGAGCCCCCGTGGGACAACCTGATCACCTTGTAAACTCCCCAGTGTTTAGAACAGTGCTTTGCACATAGTAAGTGCTTAATAAATGCCATTATTATTATTATTATTATTATTATTATTATTATTAGAAATGATTGACTGATTGAGTCCAATGAGTGGTGTGAACAGTCCAGAAGCAGAGTACAAATAGTAGTAGTAGTAATAGTAGTTGTAGTGAGGGAACATGCCTGCTAAATCTGTTGCATTGTACTCTCCCAAGCGCAGCATGGCTCAGTGGAAAGATCACGGGCTTGGGAGTCAGAGGTCATGGGTTCTAATCCCAGCTCCGCTGCTTGTCAGCTGTTTGACTTTGGGCAAGTCACTTAACTTCTCTGTGCCTCAGTTACCTCACCTGTAAAATGGGGATTAAGATTGTGAGCCCCACATGGGACAACTTGATCTCTTTGTATCCTCCCCAGTGCTTAGAACAGTGCTTTGTACATAGTAAGCGCTTAACAAATACCAAAATTATTATTATTGTTGTTATTATTATTATTATTATTATTATTATTATTACACTGCTCTGCATGCAGATACTAAGCATTCAAAAATACCACTGATTGATTGATTAATAGTAGCAGAAGTAGTAGAGAAGCAGTGTGGCTTAGTGGAAAGAGCACGGGCTTTGGAGTCAGAGGTCATGGGTTTGAATCCTGAATCTGCCACTTAGCTGTGTGACTTTGGGCAAGTCACTTAACTTTTCTGTGCCTCAGTTACCTCATCTGTAAAATGAGGACTAAGATTGTGAGCCCCACGTGGGACAACCTGATAACCTTGTATCTACCCCAGCACTTAGAACAGTGTTTTGCACATAGTAAGTGCTTAACAAATACCGTCATTATTATTATTAGTAGTAGTAGAAGCAGCGTGGCTCAATGGAAAGAACATGGGCTTGTGAGTCAAAGGTCATGGGTTCAAATCCCTGCTCCGCCAATTGTCAGCTATGTGATCTGGGGCAAGACACTTAACTTCTCTGTGCCTCAGTTACCTCATCTGTAAAATGGGGATTAAGACTGTGAGCCCCCCCGTGGGACAATCTGATCACCTTGTATCCTCCCCAGCGCTTAGAACAGTGCTTTGAACATAGTAAGCGCTTAACAAATGCCATCATTATTATTAACAGTGGTAGTAGAAGTAATAGCTTGCAGAAGAAGGTAATGGTAAAGCACTTCCATATCTTTACCAAGAAAATTCTATGGATACACACCCCAGAACTACCTTATGACAGAAAATGGGATGTTCTGAAGAGGGTGTGTCCACGGAGTCTCTATGGGTCGGAAACACCTCGATGGCATTTGAAGGAGAAGAAAAGCGATAGCTTATTGAGGGACAATTTGAAGGGGCATACCATACTAAGCGCTTGGGAAAGAGCTTCTACTCTGTTGGAGGAGACAAACTTGAAAATATTTACAACCAGAGATAGCAAAATACATAAATTGAACTTTCATATAGAAATGCATGCTAAAGTGGTTATAAATAAGTGAAAAAAGCTGCAAGAGCCAGAGGCAAAGGAAGGAAATATTGGAGAGAGGCACGGAGCAAAGGACTGGCCTTTTCCCCCTTCACTCTAGTGAAACCACCCTCTCAAAAGTCACCAATGATCTCCTTCTTGACAATCCAATCTCTACTCCATCCTAATGCTCCTCTACCTCTCAGCTGCCCTCGATGCTGTCGATCACCCCCTTCTCCCAGAAATTTTATTCAACCTTGGCTTCACGGACACTGTCCTCCTCCTAACTCCCTAGCCACTCGTTCTCAGTTCCTCCTTAGCCTCCCGACCCCTGACTCTGGGCATCCCTCAAGATTCAATCCTGGGTCCCCTTCTATTGTCCATCTACACCCACTCCCTTGGAGAACTCATTCCCTCCCATGGCTTCAGCTACCACCTCTACCTGGATAGCACCCAAATCTACAACTCCAGCCCTGATCTGTCTTCCTTTCTTCAGTCTTGCATTTCCTTAGAACAGAGCCTGGCACAAAGAAAGTGCTTAATAAACACCATAATTATTATTAATTATAATTACCTCCTGCCTTCAAGACATCTTTACTTGGATGTCCCACTGACATGTCAAACTTAACATGTCCAAAACATAACTCCTTATCTTCCCACCCAAACCCAGTCTTCCACATAATAATAATAATAATAATAATAATTGTATTTATTAAGTGCTTACTATATGCAAAGCACTGTTCTAAGCACTGGGGAGGTTACAAGGTGATCAGATTGTCCCACGGGGGGCTCACAGTCTTCATCCCCATTTTACAGATAAGGTAACTGAGTCACAGAGAAGTTAAGTGACTTGCCCAAAGTCACACAGCTGACAAGTGGTGGAGCTAGGATTTGAACCCATGACCTCTGACTCCAAAGCCCGGGCTCTTTCCACTGAGCCACGCTGCACATCTACGTGATTTTCCCATCACTGTAGACAGCACCACCATCTTTCCTGATTCACAAACCCATAACCTTCGCATTATGCTTGACTGCTCTCTCTAATCGAACCCACAAATTCAATCTAAAACTACATCCTGGTGTTTCAACCCTCATAACATCGCTAAAATCCACCCTTTCCTCTCCATTTGAAATGCTACCACATTAATCCAAACACTTATCCTACCCACATTAGTCCAAACACTTATCCTACCATGCTTTGATTACTGCATCGGCCTCCTTGCAGACCTCTCAGCCTCCTGTCTCACCCCACTCCAGTCCATACTTCACTCTGCTGTCCGGTCATTTTTCTACAGAAACACTGAGGACATATTTCCCCACTCCTCCAGAATGTCTAGTGGCTGCCCATCCACCTCCACAACAAACAGAAACTCATTCATTCATTCAATCATATTTAATGAGCGCTTACAGTGTGCGGAGCACTTTACTAAGTGCTTGGGAAGTACAAGTTGGCAACATATAGACGGTCATTCATTCATTCATTCAATCATATTTATTGAGCGCTTACTGTGTGCAGAGCACTGTACTAAGTGCTTGGGAAGTACAAGTTGGGAACTTATAGAGATGGTCCCTACCCAACAGTGGGCTCACAGTCTAGAAGGGGGAGACAGAGAACAAAACAAAACATTAACAAAATAAAATAAATAGAATAAATATGTACAAATAAAATAAATAAATAGAGTAATAAATATGTACAAACATATATGCATATATACAGGTGCTGTGGGGTGGGGAAGGAAGTAAGGCAGGGGGGATGGCGAGGGGACTCACATTCTAGAAGGAGGAGACAGACAGCAAAACAAAACATGTGGACAGGTGTCAAGTCGATAGAATAAATAGAATTAAAGCTAGATGGACATCATTAACAAAATAAACAGAATATTAAATATGTACTAGTAAAATAAATAGAGTAATAGATCTGTACAGACATATATACGGGTTCTGTGGGGAGGGGAAGGAGGTAGGGTGGGGGGGATGGGGAGGAGGAGAGGGAAAACGGGGCTCAGTCTGGTGCTCCTTACCATCAGCTCTCCCCTTCTTAATTTACCTCACTATTCTTCTACTACACACGCACTTTGCTCCTCTAATGGCAATCAATCAATCAATCAATCAATCGTATTTATTGAGCGCTTACTGTGTGCAGAGCACTGTACTAAGCACTTGGGAAGTACAAGTTGGCAACATATAGAGACAGTCCCGACCCAACAGTGGGCTCACAGTCTAGAAAGGGGAGACAGGGAACAAAACCAAACATATTAACAAAATAAAATAAATAGAATAGATATGTACAAGTAAAATAAATAAATAGAGTAATAAATATGTACAAACATATATGCATATATACAGGTGCTGTGGGGAAGGGAAGGAGGTAAGATAAATACGATAAATATGTTGATTGAGCAACTGATTTATTGATGAATCCATCGAGAAGTTCCCACCACTTCTTCCAGTCGATCAACTGATGAATCACTGAGGACTGTGAATAGAAAAAGGTTTGGAAGATCCAATATAAATAGTGATCTGGAAGAATAGTGAGCATCAGAACAGGAAAGTGAATGAGGGTGAATGCACCCAAACTGAATAATGTGGTGAAATTTCCCCAGGTGAAACATGTGAGCCCACTGTTGGGTAGGGACCGTCTCTATACGTTGCCAACTTGTACTTCCCAAGCACTTAGTACAGTGCTCTGCACACAGTAAGCGCTCAATAAATACGATTGAATGAATGTGGGCTATGCAAGTTTTATTGCCTAGCAGCTGAGACGGGGGAGAACAGTTCACCAAGTAAGCCGCGGTTGCCGAGCCCCTGGTGCTTGCAAAAGCCGTTATGACCCAAAACTCATCCAATATCTGGCAGATATAGCCAGACTCACAGCCAAGATACAAAGTGGAGAGGGATCCTCCCAGGAACACTAAAATCTCTAAAACCCGGGTTTTGAAGTTGAGGATGGAAATGAACTTCACCTCTATGTTTAAGTAGTAACCCTCTGAGAAAGCCTCCAAGGCCCAGAGCCAGTCTCAACTGTACTCAAAGTGGCTGGTGTAATAATGATGATTATGCTAGTTGCTAAGCGCTTACTATGTGCCATACACTGTACTAAGTGCTGGGGTGGATAATAATGATAATAATAATGATGGCATTTATTAAGCACTTACTACACACAAAGCACTGTTCTAAGCACTGGGGAGGTTACAAGGTGATCAGGTTGTCCCACGTGGGGCTCACAGTCTTCATCCCCATTTTACAGATGAGGTAACTGAGGCCCAGAGAAGTGAAGTGACTCACCCAAAGTCGCACAGCTGACAAGTGGCGAAGCTGGGATTTGAACCCATGACCTCTGACTCCACAAGCAAATCGTGGATAGAGCACAGGACCGGGAGTCAGAAGGTCATGGGCTCTAGTCCTGGCTCTGCCACTTGTCTGCTGTGCGGTCTTGGGCAAGTCACTTCACTTCTCTGGGCCTCAGTTACCTCATATGTAAAATGGGGATGAAGACTGTGGAGAAGCAGTGTGGCTCAGTGGAAAGAGCCCGGGCTTTGGAGTCAGAGGTCATGGGTTCAAATCCCTTCTCTGCCACTTGTCAGCTGTGTGACTTTGGGCATGTCACTTGACTTCTCTGGGCCTCAGTTACCTCATCTGTAAAATGGGGATGAAGACTGTGAGCCCCCTGTGGGACAACCTGATCACCGTGTAACCTCCCTAGCGCTTAAAACAGTGCTTTGCACATAGTACGTGCTTCATAAATGCTATCCTTATTATTATTATTCTCTGAGTCTCAGTTACCTCATCTGTAGAATGGGGATTAAGACTATGAGCCCCATGTTGGACAGGAACTGTGTCCATCCTGATTTGCTTGTATTCAACCCAGCACTGAGTACACTGCCTGTCACTTAGTAAGCGCTTAACCATAAATACCATAATTATTAAGCAAATCGGGTGGGACACAGCTCCTGTTCCACATGGGGCTCACGGTCTAAAGGAGGAGGGAGGATAGGTATTTCATCCCCATTTTACAAATGAGATTACTGAGGCTAAGAGAAGCGAAGTGTCCAAGGTCACACTCCAGGTACGTGGAGGAGTCAGGATTTGAAAGCAGGTCCTCTGACTCTCAGATCACTGGTTTTTCCACGAGGACATGTTGCTTTTATAATTCCACTTCTGCCGCACCTGCTGTGAGGCATTGCCACAAGTCACTTAACTTGCCTCATTTTCCTCATCTAAAAATTGGAGAAAAAGAAATCTGCTCTTCATGTCTCTTGGTCAAGCACTATCTTAGTGCTTAACACGATACTTTGACACATAGAAAGTGCTCAGTGAAACCATGATCATTATTTTTATGTAACTCAGACTCACCTTTCGAGTATAGAGGCAGCATGAGAAGCAGCATGGGCTAGTGGAGAGTCAGAGGTGTTTTAATTCTAGTTCTGCCACTTGTCTTTTGGGTGGCCTTGGGCACATCAATTAACTCCTCTGTGTCTCATTTACATTATCTGTAAAATGGAGAATAAAGTTGTGAGCCCCATGTGGAACATAGGCTGTGTCTACCTTAATTATCTATCCGGGGCTTAGTTCAGTGCCTGGCGCAGGCGAGTGCTTAACATTTTGAAAAGAGGCACATTTTTATTATTGTAATGGATTTTCACATTAATGATCTCATTCTGTCCTCACGGTATCGTTGGGAGCTAGGGAGAGGCTAGTATTATATCCCAATCCCGGTTCTTGACACATAGTAAGCACTTAACACATACCACAACAATAGCATAATAAGAACATAATACTGGCATAATAACATAATAACCTAATAATAATAATAATGATAAGGCTTATAATTCTAGAGATGAGGAAACTGAGTCCCAAAGAATTTAAATGACTTTCCCAAGTGAGAAACAGCATGGCCTAGTTGAAAAAGCACAGAACTGGGAATCAGAAGACCTAGGTTCTAATCCCATCTCCACCACTTAAATGATGTGGGATGCTTAGAACAGTGCTTTGCACGTAGTAAGCACTTAATAAATGCCATCATTCATTCATTCTTTCATATTTATTGAGTGCTTACTGTGTGCAGAGCACTGTACTAATGTCTTGGGAAGTACAAGGTGGCAACATATAGAGACGGTCCCTACCCTACAACGGGCTCACAGTCTAGAAGGGAGAGACAAACAACAAAACAAAACACGTGGTCAGGTGTTGTCATTATTATTATTAAAAGTAACTTAATGTCTCTGTGCCTCGTTTTTTTTTTCATCTTTAAAATGGGAATTTATCACTTATTTCTCTTACCCTAACCTCGGGAGTCCTGTGTGAGTAAGGGAATGTATTCTATCTTTGTATTGTATCTACCCTAATGCGGCATGATCTAGTAGAAAGAGGATGGGCTTGGGAATCAGAGGAGCTGGATTCGAATTCAGGTCCTGCCAACGTCTCACTGTGTGACCTAGGGCAAGTCATTTAACTTCTCTGTGCCCCAGTTTCCTAGTCTGTAGTCTTTAAAATTTCCTAGTCTGCATGAGCCCCATTTGGGACATGAATTGTATTCAACCTGATTAGCTTGTGTCTACCCCAAATCTTAGTACAGTATCTGGCACAGAGTAAGCACTTAACAAATTATTATTATAATTATTATTATTATTATTATGTGCCGTCGAGTCATTTTCGATTCATAGAGATGCCACAGATCTACTTTCTCCAAATTTCCTGTCCTCTGCCATAATCCGCAACCTTTCTAATGGTTGACAACTTAACTTCTCCATGCCTGAGTGTTCTCAACTGCAAAATGAAGATTAAATATATGTCCCACCTCCTACCTAGATTGTGAGCCCCAAGTGGGACAGGGACTGTGTTCAATCAATCAATCATATTTATTGATCACTTACTATGTGCAGAGCACTGTACTAAGCGCTTGGGAAGTACAAGTAGGAAACATATAGAGACAGTCCCTACCCAACAGTGGGCTCACAGTCTGTGTTCAACTTGATTAGCTTGTAGCTACCCCAGTGCTAAGAACGGTTCTTGACACATAGTAAGCACTTAACAAATACCACAACAATAACATAATAAAAACATAATAATGGCATAATAACATAATAACCTAATAATAATAATAATGATAAGGCTTATAACAACATTTGGCCCATAATAAGCGCTGAACGGATACCTCCATAAAGACTTGCCTTCCAAATTCTGCGGCTTCATTTGCAATATAGCCTCACAGAAGAGGAAATCTGTTAACTCGTGAAGTCAGGAGGGTCTCTTCCTTCCTAGCTGAGTTGGCTAGATAGTGACTTCAGCATGGGTCTAAATATTTCAGGTAGATTTTATCATTGCTCCTGATTCCTCTTCATTGGTTTGTACGGCAGTTGTCTGTGCATAATTAAATTCCACTGAGTTGAACAACTTTTTGTAATCAGTGAATAAAGGGGAAACAGCAACTTGGTATTCTCAGCAATTTTCTACTGCCTGAATGATGTATCCTGATATGGATAATAATAATAATGATAATAATAACTGGGGTATTTGTTAAGTGCTGACTATGTGCCTGACACTGTACTAAGTGCTGGGGTGGATACAAGCAAATTGCGTTGGACACAGTCCCTCTCCCAGATAGTAATAATAATGGCGTTTATTAAGCACTTATTATGTGCAAAGCACTGTTCTAAGTGCTGGGGAGGTTACAAGGTGATCAGGTTGTCCCACGTGGGGCTCACAGTCTTAATCCCCATTTTACAGATGAGGGAACTGAGGCCCAGAAAAGTGAAGTGACTTGCCCAGAGTCACACAGCTGACAATTGGCAGAGCTGGGATTTAATAATAATAATAATAATAATGGCATTTATTAAGCACTTACTATGTGCAAAGCACTGTTCTAAGCACTGGGGAGGTTACAAGGTGATCAGTTTGTCCCACGGGGGGCTCACAGTCTTAATCCCCATTTTACAGATGAGGGAACTGAGGTCCAGAGAAGTGAAGTGACTTCCCCAAAGTCACACAGTTGACATGTGGTGGAGCCGGGATTTGAACCCTTGACCTCTGACTCCAAAGCCCGGGCTCTTTCTACTGAGCCAAGGTAACACAGCAGACAAGTGGTGAAATCGGGATTAGAACGAAGGTTCTTTTGACTCTATCCACTAGACCATGCTGCTTCTCTGATAGTGGACAACAGTGGAGTATCATAATCAATCGTATTTATTGAGCGCTTACTGTGTGCAGAGCACTGTACTAAGTGCTTGAAAAGAGGCACATTTTTATTATTGTAATGGATTTTCACATAAATAATCTCATTCTGTCCTCACGGTATCATTGGGAGCTAGGGAGAGGCTAGTATTATATCCCAATTCTAGAGATCAGGAAACTGAGTCCCAAATGATTTAAATAACTTTCCCAAATAAAAACCAACTTTCTCTCTGTTACTCTAAATATGGGGCAATTCATTCCAGAGCTGCTTTAAGAGGCACTGTAATCACACTTCTCATTCATTTCATTCATTCATTCAATCGTATTTATTGAGCGCTTACTGTGTGCGGAGCACTGTACTAAACGCTTGGGAAGTACAAGTCGGCAACATATAGAGACGGTCCCTACCCAACAACGGACTCACAGTCTAGAAGGGGGAGACAGACAACAAAACATGTGGACAGGCGTCATCAGAACAAATAGAATTAAAGCTAAATGCACATCATTAACAGTTTAGGAGGAAGAGACAGACAACAAATCATGTGGACAGGTGTCAAGGCATCAGAACAAACAGAATTAAAGCTAAATGCACATCATTAACAAACTAAATAGTGAATATGTTCATGTCCCTCCCTTCACATCCAACAGACGATCACTCTCCCCATCTTCAGAGACTTCTTAAAATCACATCTCCTTCTAAAGACCTTCTCTAATTCCTCATTTCCTCTTCTCCCGCTCCCTCCACATGGCCCTCGCACTTGGATTTGCCCCCTTTATTCACCCCTCCCTCAGCCCCACAGCACGTATGTCCCTAGCCATAATTCACCGATTTCTAGGAATCTGTCTCCCCCTCTGGACTCTCGGCATCTAGAATAGTTCAACACTCTTCTTCCACTGAGACACAGAATTTTCTCATTTTGCAAAGTCTAACAGTTGCTTTAACTTGAGGGTTTCCTCCAGATAAAGTACTGTGAGCTTATTTGAAGAGAAGCAGCGTGGCTCAGTGGAAAGAGCCCGGGCTTTGGAGTCAGAGGTCACAAGTTCAAATCCCAGCTCTGCCAATTGTCAACTGTGTGACTTTGGGCAAGTCACTTAACTTCTCTGGGCCTCAGTTACCTCATCTGGAAAATGGGGATTCAGACTGTGAGCCCCTTGTGGGACAACCTGATTGCTTTGTAACCTCCCCATTCATTCATTCAATCGTATTTATTGAGTGCTTACTGTGTGCAGAGCACTGTACTAAGCTCATGGAAAGTACAAGTTGGCAACATATAGAGACGGTCCCTACCCAACAATGGGCTCACAGTCTAGAAGGGGGAGACAAACAACAAAACAAATAAACAAGTAGACAGGTGTCAATACCATCAGAATAAATAGAATTATAGCTATATACACATCATTAATAAAATAAATAGAATAGTAAATATGTACAAGTAAAATAAATTGAGCAATTAACCTGTAAAAACATATATACAGGTGCTGTGGGAGGGGAAGGAGGTAGGGCGGGGGGATGGGGAGGGGGAGAGGAAGGAGGGGGCTCAGTCTGGGAAGGCCTCCTGGAGGAGGTGAGCTCTCAGTAGGGCTTTGAAGGGAGGAAGAGAGCTAGCTTGGCGGATGTGCGGAGGGAGGGCATTCCAGGCCAGAGGTAGGATGTGGGCCGGGGGTCGATGGCGGGACAGGCGAGAACGAGGCCCAGTGAGGAGGTTAGCGGCGGCAGAGGAGCGGAGGGTGCAGGCTGGGCTGGAGAAGGAGAGAGTGGAGGTGAGGTAGGAGGGGGCGAGGGGATGGACAGCCTTGAAGCCCAGGGTGAGGAGTTTCTGCCTGATGCGCAGATTGATTGGTAGCCACTGGAGATTTTTGAGGAGGGGAGTAACATGCCCAGAGCATTTCTGCACAAAGATGATCTGGGCAGCAGCGTGAAGTATAGACTGAAGTGGGGAGAGACAGGAGGATGGGAGATCAGAGAGGAGGCTGATGCAGTAATCCAGTTGGGATAAAATGAGAGATTAAACCAGCAAGGTAGCGGTATGGACAGAAAGGAAAGGGCTGATTTTGGTGATGTTGTGAAGTGAGACTGGCAGGTTTTGGTGACGGATTGGATGTGAGGGATGAACGAGAGAGTGGAGGCGAGGATGACACCAAGCTTAGAACAGTGCACTGCACATAGTAAGCGCTTAATAAATGCCATCATTATTATGATTATTATCATTTGATGTCGGAATTCGTATCCTGTGGCCAGCTCCAGGAAGTTTGGAAAGTCCTCCTGTCTTTACTCTGGCATCAGCCCTGCTGTTAGTACAGTGAAATGGGCACTGTTCTGGGAATCAGGACACCTGGAATTTGCCCTCATTCTGCCTGCTAATTTTTTGCCATCAGTAGTAAATTTTTCAGATCTTAGAACTGTTCTCCCTCTAGACTATAAACTCCTTGTGAGGAGGTATCAGGGACTTCCAACTCTTGTATTGTAATGATAATAATGATGGCCTGTGTTAAGTGCTTACTATGTGTAAAGCACTGTTCTAAGTGCTGGGGGGATACAAGGTGATCAGGTTATCCCACGTGGGGCTCACAGTCTTAATCCCCATTTTACAGATGAGGTAACTGAAGCTCAGAGAAGTGAAGTGACTGGCCCAAAGACACACAGCAGACAAGTGGCAGGGCAGGGATTAGAACCCATGACCTCTGAATCCTAAACCCGTGCTCTTTCCACTGAGCCACGCTGGACATATCAGGTTGGACGTAGTGCCTGTCCTACGTGGGGCTCACAATCTTAATCCCCACTTTACAGATGAGGTAACTGAGGCACAGAGAAGTGAAGTCCCAGACTGAGCCCCCGCATTCCTCTCTCCCTCCCCATCCCCCCTGCCCTACCTCCTTCCCCTCCTTCCTTGGGGAAGCAGCGTGGCTCAGTGGAAAGAGCTTTGGAGTCAGAGGTCAGAGGTTCAAATCTCATCTCTGCCTCTTGTCAGCTGTATTACTTCGGGCAAGTCACTTCACTTCTTTGTGCCACAGTTGCTTCATCTGTAAAATGGGGATGAAGACTGTGAGGCATGCTGCTGCCCGGATTGTCTTTGTCCAGAAATGCTCTGGGCATGTTACTCCCCTCCTCAAAAATCTCCAGTGGCTACCAATCAATCTGCACATCAGGCAGAAACTCCTCACCCTGGGCTTCAAGGCTGTCCATCCCCTCGCCCCCTCCTACCTCACCTCCCTTCTCTCCTTCTCCAGCCCAGCCCGCACCCTCTGCTCCTCTGCCACTAATCTCCTCACTGGGCCTCGTTCTCGCCTGTCCCGCCATCGACCCCCGGCCCACGTCATCCCCCGGGCCTGGAATGCCCTCCCTCCCAACATCCGCCAAGCTAGCTCTCTTCCTCCCTTCAAGGCCCTGCTGAGAACTCACCTCCTCCAGGAGGCCTTCCCAGACTGAGCCCCTTCCTTCCTCTCCCCCTCGTCCCCCTCTCCATCCCTCCATCTTACCTCCTTCCCTTCCCCACAGCACCTGTATATATGTATATATGTTTGTGCAATTTATTACTTTATTTATTTATTTATTTATGTTACTTATACATTTCTGTCTCCCCCTTTTAGACTGTGAGCCCACTGCTGGGTAGGGACTGTCTCTATATGTTGCCAACTTGTACTTCCCAAGCGCTTAGTAAGTGCTCTGCACAAAGTAAGCACTCAATAAATACAATTGATGATGATGATGGAACAACCGGATCACCTTGTAACCTCCCCAGCGCTTAGAACAGTGCTTTGCACATAGTAAGCACTTAATGAATGCTATTATTATTATTATTATTATTCCCCTCCCTACAGCACCTGCATATATGTTTGTACAGATTTATTACTCTATTTTACTTGTATGTATTTACTATTCTATTCATTTTATTTTGTTAATATGTTTTGTTTTGTTGTCTGTCGCCCCCTTCTAGACTGTGAGCCCGCTGTTGGGTAGGGACCATCTCTATATCTTGCCAACTTGTACTTCCCAAGCGCTTAGTACAGTGCTCTGCACACAGTAAGCGCTCAATAAATACAATTGAATGAATGAAGTGACTTGCCCAAGGTCACACAACAGACATGTGCAGAGCTGGGATCCTCCGATGTGCTTTGTATAGTGCTCTGCACACAGTTAGTGCTCAATAAATCCACTGAACGCAGCAGGAATCTTAAAAAAATGGCTGAATAATGTGGATTTAGCAACCGCCTGCTGGGTTAGTCATCCCAGCATAATTTCAACATTAGGATCAACTTCTCTGTTGGGGGGATTCATATTATTGGAATCTCTCCATGGCTCCCCTCAATAATCCTACACTTTTATCCTAGAAGCATATTCAGCAGAGGTGATTGGTGAAGGCAGATGATCACTTTAGGACCCTCACAAGTAAAGCCTGAATGTCAACCATATTTTAAACCCTTAATAATAATAATAATAATAATGGCATTTATTAAGCACTTACTATGTGCAATGCACTGTTCAAAGCATTGAACAAAGTTCAAAGTTCAAAGCACTGGGGGGGATACAAGGTGATCAGGTTGTCCCATGTGGAGCTCACAGTCTTCATCCCCATTTTACAGATGAGGTAACTGAGGCTCGGAGAAGTTAAGTGACTTGCCCAAGGTCACACAGCAGACATGTGGCGGAGCCGGGATTAGAACCCATGACCTCTGACTCCCAAGCCCGTGCTCTTTCCACTGAGCCACGCTGCTTCTCAAATAATAATAATAATAATAATAATGATGGCATTTATTCAGCGCTTACTATGTGCAAAGCACTGTTCTAAGCACTAGGGGGGATACAAGGTGAACAGGTTGTCCCACGGGGGGCTCACAGTCGTCATCCCCATTTTACAGATGAGGTAACTGAGGCTCAGAGAATTTAAGTGACTTGCCCAAGGTCACACAGCAGACGTGTGGCAGAGCCGGGATTAGAACCCATGACCTCTGACTCCCAAGCCCGTGCTCTTTCCACTGAGCCACGCTAATTCTTAAATGAAATAATCCTTCTGAGCCTCAGAAAAGTAGTAAACCAGTTCCTTACTTCAAGGGAAGAGACCAAAGTATACCTTAATTAGCAGTCTACTATCAGTCTAGGAGTTTGATTCGGTGAGATCTTCTTCAGTTTGACAATGAAAATGGTTCATCGAGCTGAGGCCTTTAAGAAGTTGTTTCCAGGACCTCGGAGCTCTCTTTCTGGAACCGATCACTGAATACTACAAGCCTGAGGAGGCAAATCTCAAAACCTTTTCTCTGAATGGGATGCTAAAGGAATCCTAACAATTTTTCCTTATTTTTACGGCATTTATAAAGCGCGTACTATGTGCCAGGCACTATACTAAGCACTGGGGTAGCTACGGTGGTGTTAGGTTGGACCAGTCTCTGTCGCACATGAGGTTCACGGTCTTAATCCCCATTTTACAGGTGAGATGACTGAGGTACAGAGAAATGAAGTGACTTGTCCAAGATCACACAGCAGAAAAATGGCATAGCCGGGTTTAGAACCCAAGTCCTTCTGACTCTCAGGCCTGTGTGCTGTTCACTAAACCACGCTAAACTAAACCACACTCCTTCTAGACTGTGAGCCCACTGTTGGGTAGGGACCGTCTCTATATGTTGCCAACTTGGACTTCCCAAGCGCTTAGTACAGTGCTCTGCACACAGTAAGCGCTCAATAAATACGATTGAATGAATGAATGCTGCTTCCTTTCTAGCCAAGTGGTCTTCCCTCCCACTCCACTGCTGCTTCCTAGACAAAATTCTTTTCCTGGATGATATGCATTCATCTTCATGGGGGTGTAGGCATCATATTAACCCCGGCTCTGCTGCACGTCTGCTGTGTGACCCTAGGCAAGTCACTTCCCTTCTCTGGGCCTCAGTTCCCTCATCTGTAAAATGGGGATTAAGACCGTGAGCCCGCCTAATTGTACTTTCCAAGCGCTTAGTACAGTGATCTGTACTGTATATATGTATATATGTACCTGTATATATGTATATATGTTTGTACTTATTTATTACTCTATTTATTTTACTTGTACATATCTATTCTATTTATTTTATTTTGTTAATGTGTTTTGTTTTGTTCTCTGTCTCCCTCTTCTAGACTGTGAGCCCACTGTTGTTTAGGGACCGTCTCTATATGTTGCCAACTTGTACTTCTCAAGCACTTAGTACAGTGCTCTGCACACAGTAAGCACTCAATAAATACGATTGATTGATTGATTGATTGATTGATCTGCATACAGTAAGCGCTCAATAAATATGATTGAATGATTGAATGAATATGCACAGGAGCCTTCTGCCTATTAACGGAAACATTTTGCTCCTGGGGCTAATTCAGCTTAGGACTCCCAAGAGTTTTATATCGTTAGAAATGTTGCAGATAAACCTTTCAAGGAATGGACAGTCGAGAAGAAGATCATGCTAACTCAATGGGACAGTGAAATAAATAATAATAATGGCATGTATTAAGCACTTACTATGTGCAAAGCACTGGTCTAAGCGCTGGGGAGGTTACAAGGTGATCAGGTTGTCCCACGGGGGGGCCCACAATCCCCATTTTACAGATGAGGGAACTGAGGCCCAGAGAAGTGAAGTGACTTGCCCAGAGTCACACAGCTGACAGTCGTCGGAGCCGGGATTTGAACCCATGACCTCTGACTCCAAAGCCTGGGCTTTTTCCACTGAGCCACGCTGCTTCTGTGGCTGCTCTGGGACGTAAATGTCTTCCCTGACCTTCCCTTCCCCCTCCAAGATTCCAAGCCACCATCGCCCCGGGACACACACAAACACACTTTTGCGAAGAGAGGCTTTAGTGCTTTAGTCCGTGCCTGTGACACACAGCACACAGCTCCTTGGCCCGGTACCAATTACGGATGTCTGAAACTGCTTCTCATTATTTCGCTTCTCGGCTCGCTGAGGAATTTTGTTTATGCTTCAATTGTTGCGGTCTTTCAGGGAAACCTCCACGTCTTCAAGGGTGAGAGTCAAAGGAAAAGCGGAAATAAGAGTCGTGTATGTACAACTTTTACATGAAAGTAGTTATTGTTGTTAACATCAACAACATCAATCCTGATCCCGGACACCGATGGAGAGTGTTCAGAAAGCAGCTAATGTTGCACTCTTCCAACTGATCGTAGTCTGACCTCGAGGAATATTCGTTCATTCATTCATATTTAGTGAGCACTTACTGTGTTTAGAGCACTGTACTAAGCACTTGGGAAGTACAAGTCGACAGCATATAGAGACAGTCCCTACCCAACAACGGGCTCACAGTCTAGAAGGGGGAGACAGACAACAATTCAAAACATGTAGACAGGTGTCAAAGTCATCAGAACAAATTGAATTATGGCTAGATGTGCATCATTAATAAATAGAATAGTAAATATGTACAAGTAAAATGAATAGAGTAATAAATCTGTACAAATATATATGAGTGATGTGGGGAGGGGAAGGAGGTAGGGCAGGGAGGGTGGGGAGGGGGAGAGGGAAAAGGGGGCTCAGTCTGGGAAGGCCTCCTGGAGGAGGTGAGCTCTCAGTAGGGCTTTGAAGGGAGGAAGAGAACGAGTTTGGTGGATTTGAGGAGGGAGGGCATTCCAGGCCAGAGGTAGGATGTGGGCTGGGGGTAGATGGTGGGACAGGTGAGAACGAGGCCCAGTGAGGAGGTTAGCAGCAGAGGAGCAGAGGGTGTGGGTGAAAAGCAGCGTGGCTCAGTGGAAAGAGCCCGGACTTTGGAGTCAGAGGTCATGGGTTCAAATCCCGGCTCCGCCAATTGTCAGCTGTGTGACCTTAGGCAAGTCACTTCACTTCTCTGGGCCTCAGTGCCCTCATCTGTAAAATGGTGATTAAAAACTGTGAGCCCCCCGTGGGACAACCTGATCACCTTGAAACCTCCCCAGCGCTTAGAACAGCACTTTGCACATAGTAAGCGCTTAATAAATGCCATCATCATCAATCATATTTATTGAGCGGTTATTATGTGCAGCGCACTGTACGAAGTACTTTGGAAGGTGAAGAGATACGTGGTCTGATGGGAAGAGCCTGGTCTGGCAGCCAAGGAATTTCAGTTCAAATCCCCTTCTGTCATCTGTCAGAGAAGCAGTGTGGCTCAGTGGAAAAGAGCACAGGCTTTGGAGTTAGAGGTCATGGGTTCAAATTCCGGCTCCGCCAATTGTCAGCTGTGTGACTTTGGGCAAGTCACTTCACTTCTCTGGGCCTCAGTTACCTCATCTGTAAAATGGGGATTAAGACTGTGAGCCCCACATGGGACAACCTGATCACCTTGTAACCTCCCCAGCACTTAGAACAGTGCTTTGCACATAGTAAGCACTTAATAAATGCCATTATTATTATTATTATTATCATTATTATTATCATTATTATTATCATTATTTGCCCGCTGTGTGATCTTGGAAAAGTCACTTAACTTATCTTTACCTCATTTCTCTTCATCTGTAAATGAAGGATTGGTTACCTGTTCTTCCTCCTTCTTAGACTGGGAGCCCCATGTGGGTCAGGGACACTGTCTACCCTCATGGCATTGTATCTATCTCAGTGCTTGGCACATAGTAAGTGCTTAAATACCATATTCTTGGTATTATTACCAGAGTCCTGCCTACAACGAGCTGACATTCCAGTGGGGAGAGACATGAAATATTTACAGAGTAATCAATAAATAATTGGATGTACAAGTGTGAGTATGGATGAGTTGTACTTTGCAAGCACTTAGTACAGTGCTCGGCATTCGGTAAGCGCTCAATAAATACGATTGAATAAATTATGTTGTATCCACCCTGACGCTTAGCACAGTGATTGGTACATAATCAATCAGTCCATCAGTAGTATTAGCTGAGCACTTACTCTGTGCAGAGCATTGTTCTAAGCACTTAGTACAGTACGATTAAACAGAATTATTAGATACGTTCCCTGCCTGAAGTGAGCTTATAGTCTAGAGGAGGAGGCAGACACTAATATAAGTAAATATGTAGTTTACATAGTTTATAATATACAATCTAAAGATGCGTATATAAGTGTTATGGGGTTGGAGTGGAGCAAATATCAAATGTCCGAGAGTCACGGATCCAAGGGCAGTAATCAGTCCATAACAAATGTTATTATTACTATTTATTATTGCTGCGATTAATTACTATGATTAAGCACAAAACATGGAAATGACGACCTGTCACCAGTTGATCTTATCAGTCCTGTTTGGACACCGATCAAAACTGCACCCACCAGTGAGTCCCTTTGAGCGTAAAGCCAACTCTTTACATTGGAACCATTGAGCTTAGCCTATTGATGGGGAAACCAAGGCAAAGAAGAAGAAACGAGCTACGCCGAATGACCCCCCTTCTAGACTGTGAGCCCACTGTTGGGTAGGGACCGTCTCTATATGTTGCCAACTTGTACTTCCCAAGCGCTTAGTACAGTGCTCTGCACACAGTAAGCGCTCAATAAATATGATTGATTGATTGAGGCCGCATCTGCACAGCACAAAGCGTGCAGGGAGACCCCAAAATTAAAACCCTGAACTTATGAGCTACTCAAGAGCGGGGATCACGTGGCCTGGCCCTACTGTTCTCTCCCAAGAACTTAGAACGATGCTCTACTAGTCGACTAGTCAATTTGTACTTCCCAAGCGCTTAGTACAGTGCTCTGCACATAGTAAGCGCTCAATAAATACGATTGATGATGATGATGACTAGTCGACTAGACTGTCGAGAAGCAGCGTGGCTTAGCAGAAAGAGCCCGGGCTTGGGAGTCAGAGACTGTGGGTTCGAATCCCGGCTCCACCACTTGTCAGCTGAGTGACTTTGGGCAAGTCACTTAACTTCTCTGTGCCTCAGTTACCTCATCTGTAAAACAGGGATTAAGACTGTGAGCCCAGCGTGGGACAACCTGATCACCTTGTGTCCACCCCAGCGCTCAGAACAGTGCTTGGCACATAGTAAGCGCTTAACAAATGCAATTATTATGAGAAGCAGCGTGGCTCAGCGGAAAGAGCCCGGGCTTTGGAGTCAGAGGCCATGGGTTCGAATCCCGCTCCGCCGCATGTCTGCTGTGTGACCTTGGGCATGTCACTTAACTTCTCTGAGCCTCAGTTCCCTCATCTGTAAAATGGGAATTAAGACTGTGAGCCCCACGTGGGACAACTTGATCACCTTGTATCCCCCCAGCGCTTACAACTGTGCTCTGCACATAGTAAGCGCTTAACAAATGCCATCATCATTATTACCCACACTCTTTAGGTTCTCCATGAGCACTACCGATTGATTCATCGATTTTTAGTGGAGCGGTTCTTTCTGGTTTCATTTCCATTCCAAAGGAAGAGGAATTGGGAAACAAGCCACGTGCATTTAGGAAAGCTGTTTGCTTTTTAGGCAGCAAATGGTAAGACTGTACCTCTCCTAAAGCCTATTCCGAGAGCGTCCTAACTCATAGCTGCTGCCCCCCCACCCAGCTAGAAGGGTGCCGGACCTCTCAAAACTGCCCCCTCCCACTCTTCCCATCACCATCCTCTGTCCCTGAGGAGCTTTCTGTCTAAGCCCAGGCTCCAGGTAACCTGAGTCCTCGATTCGGGAAACGCCTCTTGGAGCCAAGGAAGATGAGGCGCGACATTCTCCTTCGGCTGGCTTCCTTGGCCAAACGTATAGACTGTCTCCCTTGGCCGTTTAATGGTACCCAGCTGCCACTCGGACTGGGATCCTTCAGTGGGATTTATTATATGTGGAACTGCGCCTGTGACTCGCCACTGTGCCAATAGCAGCAAACACCCGACTGTTTAATTAAGGCAGGCAGGGAGAGAGAGCTTGGAGGGAAGCCGACAGACATTAGGCTAATCTAGCCTCTAAATAATCCATTAGGTAAGCACCTGATCCTTCCCCTTTCCCACGAATCTTCCTCTTCTCCAAGAAGATGAAGTCATTCAGTGTAGTTTGCTCTAGCTGAGGAGGTGAATTTCTTGGCTTTGGCCAAGTCCATTCAGAGTAGCAAAGCTCTGAAGTTTGTGTAACTTCAGCATTTGTTTCCCGGCTTTCCACCTCCCCCGTGTCCTGACCATCCATTCTAATCTGGCAAGTTATTTGTTTTATACTGCACATCCAGTCCTCCCTCCCCTTCCTGTCTCCTAACATTCCTAACGGAGCAGCACGTAAGCAGGTCTTGCTTCTCCTGTCCAGGCGTCCAGGGGTGGGGAGGGGAAGAGGCCAGCGGGGAGCCACGGCTGTTCACCAGGCTCCATTTAGATGCCTTTTCCATCTGAGTCGTGCCTGACTATTTATTTTATTTTGTTAGTATGTTTGGTTTGTTCTCTGTCTCCCCCTTTTAGACTGTGAGCCCACTGTTGGGTAGAGACTGTCTCTATATGTTGCCAATTTGTACTTCCCAAGTGCTTAGTACAGTGCTCTGCATATAGTAAGCGCTCAATAAATACGATTGATGATGATGATGATGACTCTGGTTTCCCTTGGTGACCGCTGACCTTCACAAGGGAATGGGCTCCTAGCCACGAGCTGGCCACTTCCTTCGCGTCCTCAAGGACAGCATCACCAATGGCCCACACTCCAGTCGGTAAAGCAAGGGCCTGGGAGTTAGAAGGACCTGGGTTCTACTCTAGACTGTAAGTTTGTTGTGGGCAGGAAATGTGAATATTTATTCTTGTATGGTACTCTCCCAAGAGCTTAGAACAGTGCTCTGCACACAGTAAATGCTCAATAAATATGATTGGATGAATAACAACTGTCATACTGGAGAAGCAGCGTGGCTCAATGGAAAAAGCACGGGCTTGGGAGTCAGAGGTCATGGGTTCAAATCCCGGCTCCATCTATTGTCCGCTGTGTGACTTTGAGCAAGTCACTTAACTTCTCTGGGCCTCAGTTACCTCATCTGTAAAATGGGGATTAAGACTGTGAGCCCCACGTGGGACCACCTGATCACCTTGTATCCTCCCCAGCGCTTAGAACAGTGCTTTGCATATAGTAAGCACTTAACAAATGCCATCATTATTATTATTATTATACTTGTTAAGCGATTACTATTTGCCAGGCACTATACTATTTGCCAGGCACTATACTAAGCTCTAGGGTAGATATAAGCAAATCAGATTGGACACAGTCCGTGTCCAACATGGGGCTCACAATCTCTTTCTCCATTTTACAGATGAGGTCACTGAGACACAGACAAATGAAGTGACTTCCCTAACATCACACAGCAGATAAGTAGCAGAGTCAGGATTAGAACCCGTGACCTCCTGACTCTCAGGCGCATGCTCTATCCACTAAGGAATCTAGGTTGTCTGTTCTTTGTCGGTATCCTCCTCTGTAATTAGCTGTTTTCCAGATGTTGTCACCAGGAGAATGATCCCACAGTCTATGCAAATGAACTTTCCCTTGGGGAAGAGAATTGAGGATTGAGTCCTCTTTGAGTTTGGTCTTCCATCTTCTCTCCCCTTCCTCATCCCTCCCGCCCGACCTCCTTCCCCTCCCCACAGCACCCGTATATATGTTTGTACAGATTTATTACTCTATTTTACTTGTACGTATTTACTATTCTATTTATTTTATTCTGTTAATATGTTTTGGTTTGTTGTCTGCCTCCCCCTTCTAGACTGTGAGCCCGCTGTTGGGTAGGGACCGTCTCTATACGTTGCCGACTTGTACTTCCCAAGCGCTTAGTACAGTACTCTGCACACATTCATTCATTCAATCGCATTTATTGAGAGCTTACTGTGTGCAAAGCACTGTACTAAGTGCTTGGGAAGTACAAGTTCAGCGCTCAATAGATACTATTGAATGAATGAATGAATGAATCTTCTCATCTTCTCCTGGGGTCCCACTCGTTCCCTCGAGACTGTGAGCTTATTGTGGGTAGGGAATGTTTATTGATGGATTGTACTTTCCCAAAGGCTTAGTACAGTGCTCCGCACACAGTGAGTGCTCAATGAATAGGACTGACTGAATGAATATCTTTGACATCTCTGGGCTAGGGCAGGAAACATTTTATAAGTGACCGTGTCCTCAGCTTTCTGTACAAAATCTGTGGAGATTGGGTCTCCTTCATCTCTGCTCCTGGTAATAATTGTTCATGTGCAGTGTCTTTTTCTATTTAAGAAAGAAAAAGATCTCAGAACTGTTGACATCTCTGTCCACAGAGATGTCCCTTCAAGACCCTACTGAGAGCTCACCTCCTCCAGGAGGCCTTCCCAGACTGAGCCCCTTCCTTCCTCTCCCCCTCGTCCACCTCTCCATCCCCCCCATCTTACCTCCTTCCCTTCCCCACAGCACCTGTATATATGTATATATGTTTGTACATATTTATTACTCTATTTATTTATTTATTTATTTTCCTTGTACATATCTATTCTATTTATTTTATTTTGTTAGTATGTTTGGTTTTGTTCTCTGTCTCCCCCTTTTAGACTGTGAGCCCACTGTTGGGTAGGGACTGTCTCTATATGTCGCCAACTTGTACTTCCCAAGCGCTTAGTCCAGTGCTCTGCACACAGTAAGCGCTCAATAAATACGATTGATGATGATGATGATGATGTCCACACCTGGCTATGAAACCAGGGTTAAGAGGAGGAGGAAGAGGCAGTGTATTAATGTTGATCCTTCAATAATGTTGATCACAGGAGCTGGAGCCTCTGTCTCACTGCTTGGAGGTGGTCAGCTTGGTCTAGTGGAAAAAACATGGTCCTTGGTGTCAGGAGAACCTGACACCTGTATATATGTATATATGTTTGTACATATTTATTACTCTATTTTTTAATTTTACTTGTACATATTTATTCTACTAATTTTATTTTGTTAATATGTTTTGTTCTCTGTCTCCCCCTTCTAGACTGTGAGCACACTGTTGGGTAGGGACCGTCTCTATATGTTGCCAACTTGGACTTCCCAAGCGCTTAGTACAGTGCTCTGCACACAGTAAGCGCTCAATAAATACGATTGAATGAATGAATGAATGAACCAAGCTCTAATCCCACCTCTGCCATTGGTCAGCCGTGTGACTTTGGGAAAATCACTTAACCACTCTGTGCCTTGGTTTCTTCATCTGCATAAGACACCTACTCTCCCAACCTCATGTATTATGTGCTGGAGCGGGACAAGTCTGAGTCTGATGTGATTATCTTATATCTACCGCAGCATGTAACACAGTGCTTTGGCCCGGATTAAATACCATAATTATATTATGTTATCCTCCTTCTGATATTTTACCTTGAATCTTTCCCATTGATTGCTGACCGCACCGCATGTTTAACTCTTTTCCCACCAATGTTTTCTGAAGTCTATTATATTTTTGCAGATCCTGGGACTCCGATAAGACTTCAGAGGAAGATAATAGACACAGAGCAGATAGTTTAGGACCAAATATCAGGCTTCTTATCAAGAGCAATGACTTCTTTGGAAAAATAAATGTGATTGAGAAACCCTTGTTCGGAACTGAACTCGAGCTTTGAGAATACTTTTCCTATTGGCATTTCCCTGAACCAACTGCAGTCTTCACAGATCAAGTGGGAGCTAATTCTGGGAAGTCTGGATGCAAAATGTAAAAATAAAAAGACAAATTGGTATCCCAGGAATGTTTCCCTATTTTATTTTATGAGTGATTTGACAGAGAATATCCCAAAGGAGATTGAACAACAGTGAAAAACAAACCTCTTAATGAATTTTATGCCCAGAACACTATACCCATCAATCATAATCAAAAGGCATTTATTTATATACCTTTGAGTCTGATGCTTTTCCAAATGTAAAACAGATCAAGTTAAACAGAGGCAGCCCTTTCCCTCCAGAAACTTGTGATCCAAGATAGATAGCATGACATAAAAGTATGAACAAACTTGCTCCACTTGGGATCTCCCTCTCTCTTTTCAAGGATCCCACTGTCATAATTTAGAGTTTTCAAGTTCTAGATGTTGGAAAGGTCACTTTTTGGGACTGCTTTGATGAACCGCAACCACGGTATCTTTCCTGGAAGAGACAGACTGTAAAGTAGCTGGAGGCGTAGAAGACCCAACCAGAGGAAGAGACAAAGGAAATGAAGGAATCATTTCTACCAACTCTAATGCACTTTCTTATGTGCTTTTTTATGGTACTTTCTAAGCACATACTATGTGCCGGGCACTGTACTAAGCACTAGGGTAGTTACAAGCTAATGAGGTTGGACACGGTCCAAGTGGGGCTCACAGTTTTAATCTCCGTTTTGCAGATTAAGGCACGGATAAATTAAGTGATTTGCCCAAGATCACAGAGCTGCCGAGTGTCAGAGTCATGATTAGAACCCAGGCCAATGGTCTATCCACTAGACCATGCTGATTCTTAAGGGTGCTTAGTACAATACTCTGCACACAGTAAACTCTCAAAAATACCACTCATTGATTTGACTGATACTTGGGAAATGGTTGATATATTTTTTTCAATTCTTGAGCCCAGAAAGGCTTTGAGACTGAGAATGAAAGGGAAAGCCCCGAGAGAACCAACCCATTTGTCTGAATATAGTTGCTGAAAGAAAATGTGATATTCTTCTTGAAAATAATAATAATAGCATTTATTAAGCATGTACTATGTGCAAAGCATTGTTCTAAGCACTGGGGCGGTTACAAGGTGATCACGTTGTCCCATGGAGGGCTCACAATCTTAATCCCCATTTTACAGAGAAGGTAACTGAGGCCCAGAGAAGTTAAGTGACTTGCCCAAAGTCACACAGCTGACAGTTGGTGGAGCCGGAATTTGAACCTATGACCTCTGACACCAAAGCTGTGCTCTTTCCACTGAGTCATGCTGCTTCTCAAAATCTCAGTGATGAAAGATGTCAAGGGGCATCATATATTTGCTGGTAATAAAAATAATAACAATAATATATGCTAAGTGCTAACTATGTCCCAACCACTATACTACGTGTCAAAGTGAGAAGCAGCAAGGCCTAGTAGAAAGAGTATGGGCCCAGGACCTAGGTTCTAATCCCAGCTCTGCCACTTATCTGCTGTGTGGCCTTGAGCAAGTCACGTCACTTCTCTGTGCCTCAGGTACCTTATTTGTATAATACGAATAAAAACTGTGAACCCTATGTGGGTCATGGACTATGTCCGACCTGATTATCTTTTATCTACCCCAGTGCTTAGTACGGTGTCTGGCACATATTAAGCTCTAATCAAAAACTATTTAAAAATAAAAAAACTAGATTCAAGACAATCAGATCAGACACAGTCGCTGCCCTACAGGGAGCTCACAGTTTAAATAGGAAGGGGAACAGATATTGTATCCCCATTTTACAGTTGAGCCCACTGTTGGGTAGGGACCATCTCTATATGTTGCCAACTTGTACTTCCCAAGCACTTAGTACAGTGCTCTGCACCCAGTATGCGCTCAATAAATACGATTGAATGAATGAATGAGGAAATGAGGGACAGAGATTTTAAATAATAATAATAATGATAATAATGGCATTTATAAAGTGCTTACTATGTGCAAAGCACTATTCTAAGCACTGGGGAGGTTACAAGGTGATCAGGTTGTCCCACAGGGGGCTCACAGTCTTAATCCCCATCTTACAGATGAGGTAACTGAGGCATAGAGAAGTGAAGTGACTTGTCCAAAGTCACACAGCTGACAATTGGCGGAGCCGGGATTCAAACCCATGACCCCGATTCCAAAGCCCGTGCTCTTTCCATTGACTGAGCCACGCTTCTTCTCTCAAGACAATCAGATCAGACACAGTCCCTGCCCTACAAGGAGTTCACAGTTTAAATAGTAAGGGGAACAAATACTGAATCCCCATTTTACAGTTGAGGAAATGAGGGACAGAGATTTTAAATAATAATAATAATAATGGCATTTATAAAGCGCTTACTATGTGCAAAGCACTATTCTAAGCACGGGGGAGGTTACAAGGTGATCAGGTTGTCCCACAGGGGGCTCACAGTCTTAATCCCCACTTTACAGATGAGGTAACTGAGGCCCAGAGAATAATAATAATGGCATTTATTAAGTGCTTACTATGTGCAAAGCACTGTTCTAAGCACTGGGGAGGTTGCAAGGTGATCAGGTTGTCCCACAGGGGACTCACAGTCTTAATCCCTATTTTACAGATGAGGTAACTGCGGCCCAGAGAAGTGAAGTGAATTGCCCAAAGTCACACAGCTGACGATTGGCGGAGCCGGGATTTGAACCCCTGACCTCTGACTCCAAGCCTATGTCAGTCTACTGTTTATTGAGCATTTACTGCGCAGAGCACTGTACTAAGAGCTGGGGCAAGTATAATATAACAATAGAACAGACACATTCCCTGCCCACAACGAGCCTCCAGTCTCGAACGAGCTTCCAGCCATGGTTACGTGGTAGAGTTCGGAATACAGCCCAAATCTCCTGACTCCCTAACCTGCTCAGCCCGGCACTGGAAAAACATAGGAAACTTGCCCAGAATTGAAGTATTACTCTATTTATTTATTTATTTATTTATTTTACTTGTACATATCTATTCTATTTATTTTATTTTGTTAGTGTGTTTGGTTTTGTTCTCTGTCTTCCCCTTTTAGACTGTGAGCCCACCGTCGGGTAGGGACTGTCTCTATATGTTGCCAACTTGTACTTCCCAAGTGCTTAGTACAGTGCTCTGCACATAGTAAGCGCTCAATAAATATGATTGATGATGATGATGAAGTCAGCTGTACATAAGTCTTAAGTTAGGAAAGAGGATGGAAGACATCTCCTCTGGGAGGAAGTGGAGGAGAGTGTTTAAAGGAGCAACGGATCACAGGCTGACAGAGCCCTCTGACCCCTGACCTCAGGAAATGACAACCGATAAAAGCAGTCGTAAAGAAACTCGAGGTAGCCCCCAAATAGCAACTCAGGTGCCTGGCCCAGGGAATTAAAGGCGGCTGATTAATTTTCTTCCATTCTCATCATCCTTAGGAAGAACAATGTAATTCCTCTAGAGCTTAAGCCCCTTGGGGTGCTTAAGGCTTTTAGACTGTGAGCCCACTGTTGGGTAGGAACCGTCTCTCTATGTTGCCAACTTGTTCTTCCCAAGCGCTTAGTACAGTGCTCTGCACACAGTAAGCGCTCAATAAATATGATTGATTGATTGATTGATTGAGGGCAGGGAATGTGTCCATCAACTGGGTTGTATTGGACTTTCTCACGTTCTTACCTTACAGATGAGGTAACTGAGTCCCAGAGAAGTTACGTGACTTGCCCAAAGTCACACAGCTGACAAGTGGCGGAGCCGGGATTAGAACCCATGACCTCTGACTCCCAAGCCCAGACTCTTCTCACTGAACCTAACGGACTAAACTGGGCATTTAGTTCTTATTCCGGGGCAGGGAATGTGCTTGCTTATTCTGCTGTATTGTACTTTCCCAAGTGCTTCGTAGAGTGCTTTTCACAGAATGAGTGCTCAGTAAATATCATTGATCGAGTACTTTGAATGGGGAAGTAGAGTTCTACTCTCCCCTCTGAGCAATAGCCAAGATTCTTCTGAGGGCACAATTTTGGAATAGTGTTACGGCACCTTGAGTGTGTTCAATGCAGGTGTCTTTGGGGTAGAAATAGCTAGTATTAATCAATCAATCAATAAATCATATTTATTGAGCACTTACTGTGTGCAGAGCACTGTACTAAGCGCTTGGGAAGTACGTCGGAATTAATCCAAATAACTATTTTACTCTGAGGAACCACCAGGAGGGAAGCCACCCAAACCTCCTCCCTCTTACTTAGATTGTGAGCTCCATGTGGGACAGGAACTGTGTCCAACCTGATTATCTTGTATGATGATAACAATAATAATAATAAAATTATAATAATAATGATGGCATTTGTTAAGCGCTTACTATGTGCCAACCACTGTTCTAAGCTCTGGCATAAACACAAGGCAATCAGGTTGTCCCAAACGGGGCTCACACTTTTAATTCTCATTTTAAAGATGAGGTAACTGAGGCACAGAGAAGTTAAGTAACTTGCCCAAGGTCACACAGCAGACAAGTGGCAGAGGTGGGATTAGAAGCCACGTCCTCTGACTCCCAAGCCTGTAATCTTTCCACTAAGCCCCACCGTCTCTCTGCTTCTTTGTATCTACCCCAGCACTTGGTAAAGTGCCTAGCACATAGTATGCACTTAAAAGTACCATAAAGACTTTAGACTGTGAGCCCACTGCTGGGTAGGGACTGTCTCTATATGTTACCAACTTGTACTTCCCAGGCGCTTAGTCCAGTGCTCTGCACACGGTAAGCGCTCAATAAATACGATTGATGATTGATGATAAAGTTATTGAAAGGTTCATCAAAGCTCTGTTTCAGATAGGTCTTCCTTAACTCTATCCACAGGTAGGTTCCCTTTGAGGACTGAATAGCTTCACTGTCCTAAACGCAGTCAAATTTTGTCTCTCATCTCCCCACCCTATTCTTCCTCCCTTCTGTCTCGTCTCTACACTTGGGTTTGTACCCCTGAAACACTTTGATGCTCACCCTGCCCCTGCCTCTACTACACTTACAAACCTTTTCTTCTATTCTGTTAATTCCCCTGCACTTATGAACCTTTTCTCGTATTCTAATTCCCCACTACCTGAGAAGCAGTGTGGTTTAGTGAATATAGCACGGGCCTGGGAATCAGAAGGACCTGGGTTCTAATCCCAAATCTGTCACGTATCTGTTGTGTGACCTTGGGCTAATCACTTCACTTCTCTGGGACTCAGTCACCTCATCTGTAAAATGGGGATAGGATTGTGAGCCCCACGTGGAGCAGGGACTTTGTCCTAACTGATTAACTTGTATCTACCCCAGTGCTTAGAACAATGCTTGGCACATAGTATGCACATATATATATATATATATGTCCTGTATATATGTATGTACATATTTATTGCTCTATTTATTTTACTTATACATATCTATTCTATTTATTTTATTTTGTTAGTATGTTTGGTTTTGTTCTCTGTCTCCCCCTTCTAGACTGTAAGCCCACTGTTGGGTAGGGACCGTCTCTATATGTTGCCAACTTGGACTTCCCAAGCACTTAGTACAGTGCTCTGCACACAGTAAGCGCTCAATATATATGATTAACAAGCATTATTATCATTATTATCATTATGTCACTTCACTTCCCTGTGACTCAGTTCCCTCATCTGCAAAATGGGGATTCCAAACCTGTTCTCCCTCTTACTTAGACTTTGAGCTCCATATGGGACCTAATTATCCTGTATCTACCTCAGTGCTTAGTACAGTGATTGGCACACCATAAGTGCTTAACAAATTCCATTCATTCATTCGTTCAGTCGTATTTATTGAGCACTCACTATGTGCAAAGCACTGTACTAAGCGCTTGGGAGAGCATAAATTACCACAATGATTAATAAGTCTCCTCTGCTAGATAGTTAGTTCCATCTACTCTGTTGGACTCTCCCAAGTACTTAGTGAGAAGCAGCATGGCCTAGTGGACAGAGCACGGGAATCAGAAGGTCATGGGTTCTAATCCCAGTTCCACGACTTGTCTGCTGTGAGAACTTGGGCAAGTCACTTCACTTCTCTGAGTCTCAGTTACTCATCTGTAAAATGGGGATTAAGACTGTGAGCCCACTGTTTGGTAGGGACCGTCTCTATATGTTGCCAGCTTGTACTTCCCAAGCACTTAGTACAGTGCTCTGCACACAGTAAACGCTCAATAAATACGATTGAATGAATGAATAAATGAATGAGCCCCATGTCGGGCAGGAATCGTGTCCAACCCGATCTGCTTGTATCCATCCCAGCACTTAGTACAGTGCCTGGCACATAGTAAGCGCTTAACAAATACAATAATAATTATAATAATGAGACGCAGCACGGCCTAGTGGCTAAAGCCTGGGCTTGGGAGTCAGAAAGTCATGGGTTCTAGTCCCGGCTCCGCCACTTGTCTGCTGTGTGACCTTGGGCAAGTCTCTTCACTTCTCTGGGCCTCAGTTACCTCACTTGTAAAATGGGGATTGAGACTGTGAGCCCCACGTGAGACAGGGACAGTGTCCAACACGATCTGCTTGCATCCATCCCAGCGCTTAGTACGGTGCCTGGCACATAGTTAAGCGCTTAACAAATACCGTGATTGTTATTATTATTAGCGTGCTCTGCATCCTCTAGGTGCTCAATAAATTCCAGTTATTGATTGATTAAAAGATAGAATTCAAGGAAACGTGGGATAGCCAGAAACTGGTCCCCCTTTCTTTGTGCCCGGGGAAAAAATCAGGTTCGATCTTTATCATTTAGATGTACAAAATGTATGAACTATAACAAAGTCTCCCTCCATAAATTACAGATGAGCCTCGGTCTGGTTACAAAGACATCAGAGCCGAGATCCTATGCAGAAGAATGGATTTTAAGTGCTTGTGGTTTGCATGAAGTCATTCACTCATTCATTCATTCTATCATATTTATTGAGAGTTTACTGTGTGCAGAGCATTCATTCGTTCAATTGCATTTATTGAGCACTTACTGTGTGCAGAGCACTGTACTAAGCGCTTGGAAAGTACAATTCAGCAATAAAGGCAGACAACCCCAGCCCACAATGGGCTCACACTCTCTCTTCCCCGCCAGTTGTGTCCTCCACCGGGGTAATGGGATCATCATCATCATCATCATCATCAACAATCGTATTTATTGAGCGCTTACTGTGTGCAGAGCACTGTACTAAGCACTTGGGAAGTACAAGTTGGCAACATATAGAGACAGTCCCTACCCAACAGTGGGCTCACAGTCTAAAAGAAAAAAGTATGCCCTTTATAAACAGTCGCATCAATGTGTGTAACTCCAAACTTAAAAATTGGGTCAGAAAATGTGATGTCGCCAATGAAGTGTGTAGGAAAATTAGAATGATAATATTTTATTTTTAATATTTTCAAACTCTAAAAGTCGAAAGATACATTCTGGCTCTGGCATTTTGGGCTAACGGAGACTAGTGGGAAACCAAAGGGTGCAGTGGTTGGACAGATATCGGTTCGCTGGTTTGTCGGTTACAAAAAAACGATCTCGGTTTCCTTCGTCCCTCTGGGAGGATGTCAAGAAAGTCCCGCCGAGCTTGCCTATCAGAAGAGCCTCTGCCAGTTCTGAACAAGCCGAATGGTAATTGGCAAATCTGAACTGAGGAATTAAAACGTCCATTCATTCATTTACTTGAATTCATCAAAATGCACACTACCTTCTTCCAAAGATTAACCTTCGGATCTGTGGGAGGAAAGGTTTTTTGTTGGTTTTTGTTTGTTGCTTTTTAATCATGCGGATCCATTTTTCGAGGTTTGGGGAAAAACGAAATTCCTATTGTCCTTAGGCTCCCAACCCCAAATTCCCATGACTCATTTGAAATTTAATTTCTCGTCCCTGTGGTATGTTCAATTCACATCCTGCGGCTTTGTTAACATTAGGGGAGATTCATTATAGTAAGGTTGTAAGGAAGGACAGAGAGAGCTTCTAAGGCTCTTGAGAAGCGGCATGACTTAGTGGAAAAAGCACAGGCCTGGGAATTAGGAGACATGGGTTTTAACCCTGGCTCCGCCACTTGCCTATTTTGACTTGGACCCACACTTAACTTCTCTGTGCATCAGTTTCTTCACCTATAAAATAAAGATTATATACATACCCTTTCTCTCCCTTGGACCACAAGCCCCATGTGGGAAAGGGATTGTGTCTGATCCAATCGAATGGCACTTACCCCAGCTCTTAGCCCAATGCTTGACATGGATTAAATGCTTAACGAAGTTCACAATCATTATATTTAACTCTTCCGACTGTATGGTATCCAGACCTCGTTAAATAAAAAACGATACCAAGAAACCTCTGTGGGTTCTTTTCCAACAGCAAACAGAACAGATTTCAGTTTGCTTCCTGCTCTTCCTGCTTCAGGAGTTTCCTTCAAAGGATCTCCAAGATGTTGGCAATGCATTTCTTCCCAGAGAGGTAGGAAGAGGGTGAGCCTCACTTCCAACTGGCGGGAAATTGGCGAATAAGTGAAAGCGGGATGAGGTGGTGGGAAGTTGTTTAGATACTCTCAGTGCTTTATAAGCCCTTAGATTTTCTCCAGACTTCTAGGTAGGAAAGACAATTGGGTGGAGAAAAGCCAGGTCAAAGAATAATGGAAACGATGACAGAAGTTGATTGTGTCTGGCGAAAGAAAGACATTGTGTCTGGGGAAAGACAGTTAGTCATCAGTTCCAATTACTCTATGAGTGAAAAAATTGAGGAACCCCGGGAAAATGTCACGGTGGGACTTGCCTCAGTGTCCATAATTCTGTTCTCTGGATCCTTGTGGGAGACAAAAAGACGGAAAGGTCAGGAGTCCTGAAAATGAAATGGGAGGAAACAGAGCTGGGCTAATGGTGGGGGACAGAGGATTCTGGTTGACAGAATATTCCGAGCCGGAGAGCAGGGCCGGAGGTGAGATTAAATTGCAAACGTGAAGCAAGGATCTGGTAACATGTAATTGTTTGGGGGAAGAGAGAAAGGCTTACAACTGTTATGACAGCTGCGGAGTGAGATGCAGTGCAGTTGAAGATGCTGTGAAGACAGACAATGGAAAGCTTTGTGGGAGCAGCACAACGCGGAGAAGAAAGGGCAGAGAAATGGAGTAAGTGGAATTGAATAATTGTACCGAAAAAGATATTTGAAGGGAGAGAATGCGATAGGATTCATTTGTGGATTTTCACAGCACCCTAACATCCCCACGCCACAAAGCACACTATAATCATCATCATGAGGAGCAGGATGACCTAGTGAAAAGAGCCTGGGCCTAGGAATCAGAGGACCTGGGTTCTAATCCTGACTTCCACTTGCCTGCTCTGTCACCTTGGGCGAGTCACTTTACTTCTATGGGCCTCATTTCCCCCATCTGCAAAATGGGATTCAATACCTGTTCTTTTTCCTACTTAGACTGGAAACCCCATGTAGGATCTGACTAACTCGTATCTACCCCTGCACTTGATACGGTGCTTGACACATAGTAAGCACTTAACAAATACCACGGTTCATTATCATCATCATCATTATCATCATGGAACAGAGTGGCCTGAAAGAACATGGTATTAGGAGTCAGGAGATCTGTGTTTTAATAATAATAATAATTTTGGTATTTGTTAAGTGCTTACTATGTGCCAAGCACTGTTCTAAGCACTGGGGGAGATACAAGGTAATCAGGTTGTCCCACATCGGGCTCACAGTTTTAATCCCCATTTTCCAGATGAGGTAACTGTGGCACAGAGAAGTTAAATGACTTGCCCAAAGTCACACAGCGGCTAGGTGGCGGAGCTGGAATTAGAACCCATGACCTCTGACTCCCAAGCCTGCTCTCTTTCCACTGAGCCACGCTGCTTCTCTACCTTCTCTAACTTTTAAATTCAACCCTGCCACTATAATGTTATGTGTTTTAGAGAAGCAGCGTGGCTGAGTGGAAAGAACATAGGCTTGGGACTCAGAGGTCATGGGTTCTAACCCCGTCTCCACTACTTGTCAGTTGTGTGACTTTGGGAAAGTCGCTTAACTGCTCTGTGCCTCAGTTCCCTCATCTGTAAAATGGGGAGTTAGACTGTAAGCCCCACCTGGGACAACCTGATAACCTTGTATCTCCACCAGCACTTAGAACAGTGCTTGGCACATAGTAAGCCCATAACAAATACCATCATCATCATCATGTGTCTTTGGGCAAGTTTTTTAACCTCTCTGTGCTTTAGTTTCCTCATCTATGAAATGGAGATAAAATACCTGAACTTTCTAACTCTTAAATTGTGACTGCTATAAGGGATAGGGACTCTATCCAATCTGATATTCTTATATCGTGGCTCAGTGGAAAGAGCCCGGACTTTGGAGTCAGAGGTCATGGGTTCCAATCCCAGCTCTGCCAATTGTCAGCTTGTCAGCTGTGTGACTTTGGGCAAGTCACTTAACTTCTCTGTGCCTCAGTTACCTCATCTGTAAAATGGGGGTTAAGACTGTGAGCCCCCGTGGGACAACCTGATCACCTTGTAACCTCCCCAGCGCTTAGAACAGTGCTTTGCAAATAGTAAGTGCTTAATAAATGCCATTATTATTATTATTTATATCATCACACAATTTTTTTGCATAGTAAATGCTTAAATAGCATATTGTTAATAATCATAATAGCAATTGGAGAGCACCGACCATCATTTTTAAGGAAACTGCTAATCACCGACCCTCCCTTCTACCTCCCAAGTAATAAAAAGACCTCATGGATGAACCCAATTTCTAGATCATACCTTCTCCTAAATCCACCATCATTACATCATCATCCATCAGGTGTACAGATCACTGCAGCCAGTCAAGGGGCAGAATGTCGGATTAATCGCTGGCTCATTTGCTCCAAATTCAAGCTATCAAAACAACCGATGCATCGAAAGGCAGCCCCCATACCACTCAGGAGGTTAAATATCAAGTTCCTGGAGAATAAGGAACAGAAGGTAACATACAAGATGGTGTGAGACACCATAGCAACCCTTCTGGTTGCCAAATGGTCACTTCTCAGGGTCATCCCTTAGAAGCAGAGAACACCAGCCAAAACACGGAGGTCTGATCTTAACTCTGGTTTTAGAGGCAGTAAAACCGCCACCATTAAAGCCTCGAGAAATGGAAAATCACCTAGATCCAAGAGCATTCCTACAGAAACCCACAAGCAACAGTCCGCACACATCTGTCAGAGGTTTTCCTCCAAACGTGGCTCCCTGAGAAAACACCAGAGCCTTCCCAAGATTATGGCATTCTCTCCAGCTTCAAGAGTGTAGAGAGCTGACCTCATGGAAACTCCCTTGGACTCTCCCCACTCGCCATTCCCATCGAGATACCACCCTTCATTCCCATTAAGACACCACTCTCCATTCCCATCGAGATTCTCTAGACTGTAGACTAAACTCTAGATTATTCTCCAGACTCCCCCTCTAGATTGTAAGCTCATTGTGGTCAGGAAACGCACCTGCCAACTCTCCTGCATTGCAAAAATAATAACAATTATTGTGGTATTTATTAAGCGCTTACTATGTGCCAGGCACTGTGCTAAGCACCGGGGTGGATACAAGCAAATTGGGTTGGACACAGTCCCTGTCCCACTTGGGGCTCACAGTCTCAATCCCCACTGTACAGTTGAGGTAACTAAGGCCCAGAGAAGTGAAGTGACTTACCCAAGGTCACACAGCAGACAAGTGGTGGAGCCAGGATTAGAACCCGTGACCTCCTTACTCCCAGGCCCATTCTCTTTCTGCTTCACCATGCTGCTTCTCTAACTCTCCTAGCTCCCAAACGCTCCCAAATAGTACTCTCCCAAATGCTCAGGACAGTGCTCTGCACATAATAAGCACTCAATAAATACCATTGATGGATTGAAGATTCCAGCTCAAAGTCCTCTGGATGGGCTTTTGGAGAACCTCAGCATTATTGGAATCACAACATAATAATAATAATAATAATAATAATAATAATAATAATAATAATAATAATAATAATAATGGCTTTATTAAGCGCTTATTATGTGCAAAGCACTGTTCTAAGCGCTAGGGAGGTTACAGGGTGATCAGGTTGTCCCACAGGGGGCTCACAGTCTTAATCCCCATTTTACAGATGAGGTAACTGAGGCTCAGAGAAGTTAAGTGACTTGCCCAAAGTCAGACAGCTGACAACTGGTGGGGTCAGGATTCGAACCCATGACCTCTGACTCCCAAGCCCGTGCTCTTTCCACTGAGCCACGCTGCTTCTCTAGTTGAGACCAAAGTGCAGTTATCAATCAACCTATCAATCAATGGTATTTATTGAGGGCTTGCTGTGTACAGATCAGTGTACTAAGTGCCTGGGAAAGTACAATACAACGGAGTTCCTTGCCCACAAGGGAGAGAAAGACAGTAATATAAACAAGTAAGTAATAATCAATGCATAATTGCTGTGGGGCTGAGGGTGGGGGGAATGAATAGCAAGGGGTTATAGGGTACAGATCCGATTTCAGAGATGACAAAGAAGGAGAGGGAGTAGGGGAAAACAGGGCTTAATCAGGGGAGATCTCTTGGTTGAGAAGTAGTTTTAATTTTCAGTTGAGAAGCAGTGGGGCCTGCTGGAGAGAGCATGGGCTTGGGACTCAGCGGGACCTGGGTTCTAATCCCAGCTTGGCAAATCGTCTGCTTTGTGACCTCCTCCTTCAATCACAGCCCCCCCATCCCCTTCCCGCACACAGTCTTACGCCGAGGTATCATGGCCCCAAGCCAGCCCTAGAGAACAGCCTGCAATGGCTTCTGGAGCTGCTGCCGCTGCAGGACATTCCCAACCTCCACCCTGTAGCTTCTCGGGATTGAGCCTAGCACCCTGGGTTTCCTAAATGTCTTGGTATTTTCATGGTGTCCCCTTCTTCCCCACCCCAGGCCACGTGGCTCTAAGATGGTGGAGATCAACGGCGAACCGTTGGAGGGGGGATTAAGAGTGATGAACGAAGACCACCGGAGAAGAAGAGATGCCAACAACTTCCTGCTCACCCGCCACTGCGAAGTCACGGAACCCGACCAACAGCACGGCGACTAATAAGGGTTGGCTCTTGGCCTTTGGGAGAGCCATGGGAGTTGACTGCATCTGCTGGGGGTGGACTTAAGAAAACAAAGCAGCCTGGGCTAGTGGAAAGAGCACAGACTCCTCCACTTGGCTTTTTGACCTTGGGTCAGTCACTTCTGTTTTCTGTGCCTCTGTTCTCCTGTTCTCTCTCCTACTTAGACTCTGAGCCCCGTTTGGGGCAGGGACCGTGTCCAACCTAATTAACACGTATCTAGAGAAGCAGCTTGGCTCAGTGGAAAGAGCCTGGGCTTTGGAATCAGAGGTCATGGGCTCAAATCCCGGCTCTGCCGCTTGTCAGCTGTGTGACTTTGGGCAAGTGACTTAACTTCTCTGTGCCTCAGTTCCCTCATCTGTAAAATGGGGATTAAGACTGTAAGCCCCACGTGGGACAACCTGATCACCTTGCATCCCCTAGCACTTAGAACAGTGCCTTGCATATAGTAAGTGCTTAACAAATACCATTATTATTATTATTATTGTTATTATTATTATTATTATTATTATTATTATTATTATTATCATTATCATTATTATTATTATTACCCCAATGCTTGAACAGTATTTGACATATGGTAAAGCCCTTAGCAAATATCATTTAAAAAAAAAGAATGGATGTGTTAAAACCCCACCCAAATAAGTGGCCTGGGCTCAGTACCTGAATGTGCAGTCAAGTGTCCTGAACCCTCTCAGGAGAGAGCAGAATTTAAAGTGCCTTTTGTGGATCATGCTGTTGTTGCTGTGATTCATTCGTTCAGTCGTATTTATTTTATGCTTATTGTGTGCGGAGCACTGTCCTAAGCACTTAGGAAGTACAAGTTGGCAACATATAGAGAAGGCCCCTACCCAACAACAGGCTCACAGTCTAGAAGGGGGAGACAAGATAACAAAACAAAACATGGAGGCAGGTGTCAAGTCATCAGAACAAACAGAATTAAAGCTAAATGCACATCATTAACAAAATAAATAGAATAGTAAATATGTACAAGTAAAATGAATAGAGTAATAAATCTGCACAAACATATATACAAGTGCTGTGGGGAGGGGAAGGAGGTAGGGCCGTGGGGATGGGGAGGAATAGAGGAAAAAGGGGGGCTCAGTCTGGGAAGTCCATGCTACACCTCAATAGGAGTGGTAATAATAATAATAATAATGATAATGATATTTGTTAAGCGCTTACTATGTGCCAAGCACTATTCTAAGCACTGGGGTAGATACAAGGTAATCTGGTTGTCCCACGTGAGGCTCACAGTCTTAATCCCCATTTTACAGATGAGGTAACTAAGGCACAGAGAAGCTAAGTGGCTTGCCCAAGGTCACACAGCAGACAGGTGGCGGGGCCGGAATTGGAACCCACTTCCTCTGACTCCCAGGCATGTGATCTTTCCACTAAGCCACGCACAACATAATCAGATCAGTCACAGCCCCTGTCCCACACCAGGATATAAATCCAAGTGGGGAGAACAAGTATCGTATTCCCATTTTACAAATGAGACCACTGAGGCATAGAGAAGTACTTACTATGCACAAAGCGTTAGGGTAGATGCAAGAAAATCATGTTAGATACAGTCTCTGTGCTCACAGGAAAAATAGGAGAGGGACTAGGTATTGAATCCCCATTTTACAGCTGAGAAAAGTAAGACACGAGGAAGTTAATTCCCACAGCAGGCAAGTGTCAAAGCTGGGATTAAAAGCCAGGTCTCCTAACTCTGTGCCCTGTGCTCTTCCCTCTAGGGCCACAAGACTTTGGGAGAATCCCACCGGTTACCACCAGTCATCTCTACCATTTATTAACTTATTCATACCCATCCTCAGCTCTTTCGTATGTATTCACTGTACCTTATTCATCCACAGAGCACTTATGTACATATCCTTAATTTATTTTCTTATAATAATAATAATAATAATGGCATTTATTAAGCGCTTACTATGTGTTCTAAGCGCTGGGGAGGTTATAAGGTGATCAGGTTGTCCCACGGGGGGCTCACAGTCTTCATCCACATTTTACAGATGAGGCGCAGAGAAGTGAAGTGACTTGTCCAAAGTCACATAGCTGACAATTGGTAGAGCTGGGATTTGAACCCATGCCCTCTGACTCCAAAGCCTATGCTCTTTCCCCTAAGCCACGCTGCTTCTTTGCTGCTTATTCTAATGTTGGTCTTCCCCTCTAAGCTGTAAGCGCCCAGGCCCACACTTCACCCATGAGACCACACTGCTTCTCTGGTGGGAAATCTGCCCACTGCACACTGTGGACCACCCCCTTCTCCTCAACACGATATCCAACCTTGGCTTCTCAGACTCCATCCTCTCCTGGTTCTCCTCTTATCTCTCTGGTCGTTCATTCTCAGTCTCTTTTGCAGGCTTCTCCTCCCCCTCCCATCTCCTTACTGTGGGGGTTCCCCAAGGTTCAGTTCTCAGTCCCCTTCTGTTCTCGATCTACACCCATTCCCTTGGTGACCTCATTCACTCCCACGGCTTCAACTATCATCTCTACGCTGATGACACCCAGATCTCCATCTCTGCCCCTGGTCTCTCCCCCTCCCTCCAGGCTCGCGTCTCCTCCTGCTTTCAGGACATCTCCATCTGGATGTCTGTCTGCCACCTAAAATTCAACATGTCCAAGACTGAACTCCTTGTCTTCCCTCCCAAACCCTGCCCTCTCCCTGACTTTCCCATCTCTGTTGACGGCACTACCATCCTTCCCGTCTCACAAGCCTGCAACCTTGGTGTCATCCTCGACTCCGCTCTCTCATTCACCCCTCACATCCAAGCCGTCACCAAAGCCTGCCGGTCTCAGCTCCGCAACATTGCCAAGATCCGCCCTTTCCTCTCCATTCAAACCGCTACCCTGCTCATTCAAGCTCTCATCCTATCCCGTCTGGATTACTGTATCAGCCTCCTCTCCGATCTCCCATCCTCTTGTCTCTCCCCACTTCAATCCATACTTCACGCCGCTGCCCGGATTCTCTTTGTCCAGAAACGCTCTGGGCATATTACTCCCCTTCTCAAAAATCTCCAATGGCTACCAATCAACCTGCGCATCGGGCAGAAACTCCTCACCCTGGGCTTCAAGGCTGTCCATCCCCTCGCCCCCTCCTACCTCACCTCCCTTATCTCCTTCTACAGCCCAGTCTGCACCCTCCGCTCCTCTGCTGCTAATCTCCTCACTCTGCCTCGCTCTCGCCTGTCCCGCCATCAACCCCCGGCCCATGTCATCCCCCGGGCCTGGAATGCTCTCCCTCTGCCCATCCGCCAAGCTAGCTCTCTTCCTCCCTTCATAGCCCTCCTGAGAGCTCACCCCCTCCAGGAGGCCTTCCCAGACTAAGCCCCTTCCTTCCTCTCCCCCTCCTCCCCACCATCCCCCCGCCTTACCTTCTTCCCCTCCCCACACAACCTGTATATATGCATATATGTTTGTGCGTATTTATTACTCATTTATTTTATTTGTACATATTTATTCTATTTATTTTATTTTGTTAATATGTTTTGTTTTGTTCTCTGTCTCCCCCTTCTAGACTGTGAGCCCACTGTTGGGTAGGGACCATCTCTACATGTTGCCAACTTGTACTTCCCAAGCACTTAGCTCAGTGATCTGCGCACAATAAGAGCTCAATAAATACAATTGAATGAATGAATGAATAATCCCCATTTTACAGATGAGGTAACTGAAGCACAGAGAAGTGAAGTGACTTGCCCAAAGTCACACAGCTGACAAGTGGTGGAGCCGGGATTTGAACCCATGACCTCTGACTCCAAAGCCCGGGCTCTTTCCCCTGAGCCACGCTGCTTCTTCACTGCTTACACTGATGTTGGTCTTCCCCTCTAAGCTGTAAGCGCCCAGGCCCGCGCTCTACCCATTAGACTACACTGCTTCTCTGGTGGAGAAATCTGCCTACTGAGTCTTCCAGTAGGGAATCTGGGAGGATGAGCATCAGTGATCACTCGGTACAGACTGTGTCTCGCTTCTCAGGCCAAGCAGGCCCTCTGTTCCTATGCTCAATCCGGCACAAAAGCAAATATTCTGGGAAAATCAATCAATCAATCAATCGTATTTATTGAGCGCTTACTGTGTGCAGAGCACTGTACTAAGCGCTTGGGAAGTACAAGTTGGCAACATATAGAGACAGTCCCTACCCAACAGTGGGCTCAAAAAGGGACATCATCCCCTTGTAAGCAGGCGGGGAGGTGTGGGGAGTCGTTTGAATGTGATCTTTGGAGTCTGGGGTGGAAGCGGAGAAAATTTCCCTCCCCTACTCTCAACAATCCTGGAGTTTCAATACCTTTTGAGGTCTGATGATAAACTGCAAACAAGTGAGAGGGAAAGCAGAAAACTTTCTCCAGCCCTGCAGATTTTTCCTCACTTCCCCACAAATCCCCCCTGGAAATCCCCGGCTGGCTGGCTGCCCGGCTGCTTCTCTGTTCTTGTTCCTTGCTGGGGTCAAATTGGAGGAACCCAAGCTTCCCGCCCATCCAAAATGGGGGTAAATAAGTGGCTTCCAGGGAGAGGCGCAGATAATAATAATAATGATGGCATTTGTTCATTCATTCATTCATTCAATCGTATTTATTGAGCGCTCACTGTGTGCAGAGCCCTGTACTAAGCGCTTGGGAAGTACAAGTCGGCAGCGTGTAGAGACGGTCCCTACCCAACAACAGGCTATGTGCAAAGCACTGTTCTAAGCGCTGGGTGGGGGATACAAGGTGATCAGGTTGTCCCACGTGGGGCTCTCAGTCTTAATCCCCATTTTACAGATGAAGTAACTGAGGCTCAGAGAAGTTAAGCGACTTGCCCAAGGTCACACAGCAGACATGTGGCAGAGCCGGGTTTAGAACCCATGACCTCTGACTCCCGAGCCCAGGCTCTTTCCACTGAGCCACGCTACTTCCCGGTGCAATCAGAAAACTTCCCACTCTGTCTCCCCTCGTCTAGAGCAATGCCAAAATCAAACCTCAGTTCATTTGGAAAAGGGAGCAGTCGTTTGTAAAGACCCGTCTGAAAGAGAGAAGCAGCGTGGCTCAGTGGAAAGAGCCCGGGCTTTGGAGTCAGAGGTCATGGGTTCAAATCCCGGCTCCACCACTTGTCAGCTGTGTGACTTTGGGCAAGTCATTTCACTTCTCTGGGCCTCAGTTACCTCATCTGTCAAATGGGGATTAAGCCTGTGAGCCCCACGTGGGACAACCTGATCACCTTGTAAACTCCCCAGCGCTTATAACAGTGCTTTGCACATAGTAGGCGCTTAATAAATGTCATCATTATTATTATTATTATTAAAATGATCAATGTTGGGGAAGCCGCCCAGACAGGAGGATCTCAGTCTGTATAGTCGGATTAGCTTCCTGGTATCCACAGGTCCCAGGATGAGGACCCAGGTTGAACAAAGGTGAAAACCTTCTGCAAAACGTGCTGCCCTTATAAAATATGGTACATCGGAAATTTCCAACTTTGCCTCTTCCTAAACCCAAGGATGAATTTATAACTGGGCCTGTATTGCCACCTTTTGGTTTACGTCAAGCATCGCCCGACTCGTTTCTCTTAAACTGTATTCTAAGTCAACCACTGTTTTACTTTTGTTTATTCTTTTCTTTTGTTTATCCCTTATTCTGGCGGATAGGAGTCTAATTTTGCAGGTAAAACAACACTTTTCTTGTATATTTCTGGGATGACGAGGAAAAGCTTGTCAGCTGTCTCCTTGCTGGCCTCCCGGCCTCCTGTCTCTCCCCACTCCACTTCATGCTGTTCTCTGCTGCACAGATCATTTATCAAAGGAACAGTGCTTTGTACAAATTAAGTGCTTAATAAATGCCATTATTATTATTATTATTATTAAAGAAATGTTCAGTCCGTGTCTCCCCACTCCTCAAGAACCTCCACTGGTCGCCCATCCACCTCCTCATCAAATATAAACTCCGTGGATCAGTGGAAAGAGCACAGGCTTTGGAGGCAGAGGTCATGGGTTCAAATCCCAGCTCTGCCACTTGTCAGCTGTGTGACTTTGGGCAAGTCACTTAACTTCTCTGGGCCTCAGTTACCTTATCTGTAAAATGGGGATTAAGACTGTGAGCCCTGCAAGGGACAACCTCATCACCTTGTAACCTCCCCAGCACTTAGAACAATGCTTTGCACACAGTAAGTGCTTAACAAATGCCATCATAATTATATTTCCATCAGCTCTAAGTGTTCAATCAGCTTGCCCCACTACACTAATTTCCCACTACATCCCAGCCCACACACATCAGGGAAGCAGCACGGCTGGGCTTTGGAGTCAGAGGTCATGGGTTCAAATCCCACTCCGCCACTTGTCAGCTGTGTGACTTTGGGCAAGTCACTTAACTTCTCTGGGCCTCAGTGACCTCATCTGTAAAATGGGGATGAAGACTGTGAGCCCCCCGTGGGACAACCTGATCACCTTGTAACCTCCCCAGCGCTTAGAACAGTGCTTTGCACATAGTAAGCACTTAATAAATGTCATTATTATTATTATTATTATTATTTCCATCAGCTTTAAAGTGTTCAATCAGCTTGCCCCCTCTTGCCTCACTCCACTAATTTCCCACTGCATCCCAGCCCACACACATCAGGGAAGCAGCACGGCTCGGTGCAAAGAGCCCGGGCTTTGGAGTCAGAGGTCATGGGTTCAAATCCCAGCTCCGCCACTTGTCAGCTGTGTGACTTTGGGCACGTCACTTAACTTCTCTGGTCCTCAGTTCCCTCATCTGTAAAAAGAGGATGAAGACTGTGAGCCCCCCGTGGGACAACCTGATCACCTTGTAAACTCCCCAGTGCTTAGAACAGTGCTTTGCACATAGTAAGCACTTAATAAATGCCATCATTATTATTATTATTATTATTTCCATCAGCTTTAAAGTGTTCAATCAGCTTGCCCCCTCTTGCCTTACTACACTAATTTCCCATTACATCCCAGCCCCCCCACACCGCTCCTCTAGCCCCAGCATCCACATTGTGCGCTGAGCCCGTCTATCTCATTACCGACCCTTTTCCAACGTCCTCCCCCAGCCTGAAATTCCCTCCATATACGCCAGACCACCACTCTCTCCTCCTTCAAAGCATTGCTGAGGACACGACTCCAAGAGGCCCGATTAAGCCCTCTTTTCTCCGTCTCATTCCCCCTTCCGCGTCACCAACACCCTTGAAGATGTGCCGATTGATTGTAATCAATCAATCAATCAATCGTATTTATTGAGCGCTTACTGTGTGCAGAGCACTGTACTAAGCGCTTGGGAAGTACAAGTCGGCAACATATAGAGACGGTCCCTACCCAACAATGGGCTCACAGTCTAGAAGACTGTGTATGACAGAGTTAGTAATAATAATAATAATAATAATAATGGCATTTATTAAGTGCTTACTATGTGCAAAGCACTGTTCTAAATACGATAGATGATGATGTGACCATTGGATGTTTAATATTGGCCCCAGCCCCACAGCACTTGCGTATATATCTCTAAATTGGTGCTGTCTTATGCCGCCCGAGTCGCGTCCGATCCATAGCGACGCCGTAGACGCGTCTCTCCCGGGATGCCCCGTCTCCACCTGCGATTAATCTGGCAGTGGATCCAGAGAGTTTTCTTGGTAAATAGTGGTCGCCACTGCCGCCTTCCTCACTGTAAACTGGAGTCTCCACCCGCGACTCTCTCCAACACCACCGGTGCCCAACGCAGGGGAGTTTTGATTTGTAGCAGATGCCTTCCACTCACTAACCAAGCTCGGCGTGGAATGGGTAGGCCTCTGCTTGCCTCTCCCGCCCATAGTCGAGACCGGTAGAGCATTGAAAACTCTCCAGGTGCGACCCTGAGAGGGGATCTTTAAATTACAAATTATTTATTCATGTGCATATCATCCTCATCAATCGTATTTATTGAGCGCTTACTGTGTGCAGAGCACTTGGGAAGTACAAGTTGGCAACATAAGGAGACAGTCCCTACCCAACAGTGGGCTCACAGTCTAAAAGGGGTCTCCTCCTCTAGACTGTAAGCTCGTTATGGGCAGGGAACACCCCTGCTAATTCTGTTGTACGCTCTGAAGTGCTTAGTAGGGTGTCTGCGCAGAGTAAGTGCTCAATAAATTGATTGATTGTGTACCCCTTATGCACTTTGATACTCACTCCCCTCCCCACTAGCCCCACCATACTTACAGAGAAGCAGCGTGGCTCAGTGGAAAGAGCCCGGGCTTTGGAGTCAGAGGTCATGGGTTCGAATTCCAGCTCCTCCAACTGTCAGCTTGTGTGACTTTGGGCAAGTCACTTCACTTCTCCGTGCCTCAGTTCCCTCATCTGTAAAATGGGGATTAAGACTGGGAGCCCCCCGTGGGACAACCTGATCACCTTGTAACCTCCCCAGCACTTAGAACAGTGGTTTGCACATAGTAAGCGCTTAATAAATGCCATCTTTATTATTATTATTATTAGGTACAAATCCTTATACACAATCGAATCAGTCAATCATATTTACTGAATGCTTTCTGGATGCAGAGCACTGTACTATGGTTGGGAGAGTACAATGTAATCAGTCAATCAATCAATCCTATTTATTGAGTGCTTACTGTGTGCAGAGCACTGTACTAAGCGCTTGGGAAGTACAAGTTGGCAACATATAGAGACGGTCCCTACCCAACAATGGGCTCACAGTCTAGAAGACTGTGTATGACAGAGTTAGTAATAATAATAATAATAATAATAATAACAATGGCATTTATTAAGTGCTTACTATGTGCAAAGCACTGTTCTAAGCACTGGGGGTGCAAGGTGATCAGGTTGTCCCACGGGGGGCTCACAGTCAATCCCCATTTTGCAGATGAGGTAACTGAGGCTCAGAGAAGTTAAGTGACTTGCCCAAAGTCACACAGCTGACAGTTGGCGGAGCCGGGATTTGAACCCATGACCACTTCGGGGGCAGTGTAGCCCTTCTTTTTGTAATGGCGTTTGTTAAGCGCCTACTTTGTGCCAGGCACTAAACTAAGCACTGGGGTAGATACAAATGAATCAGGCTATACACAGTCCATGTCCCCCACGGAGCTCCCAGTCTTAATCTCCATTTTACAGATGAGGTAATTGAGGCCCAGAGAAGTGACTTACCCAGGGTCACACAGCAGGCAAGGTGGTGGAGCAGGGATCAGAACCCAGGTTCTGCCTCCTAGGCATGTTCCCTGCCCACAAGGAGCTTCCAGCCTAAAGAAGCAGTGTGGCTTAATGGGAAGAACACGGGTTTGGGAATCTGAGGTCATGGGTTCTAATCCCGCCTCCACCACTTGTCAGATGTGTGACTTTGGGTAAGTCACTTAACTTCTCTGTACCTCAGTTACCTCATCTGAAAAATAGGGATTAAGACTGTGAGTCCCAAGTGGGGCAATCTCATTACCTTGTATCCACCCCAGCGCTTAGAACAGTGCTTGGTCCATTGTAAACACTTAACAAATATTATTATTATTATTATTATTATTATTATTATTATAGGGGGAGAACAGTCTAAAGGAGGAGCTGCTTCCCCTATCTGTAATATATTTTAGTGTCTGTTTCCCCCACTAGATTGAAAGATCCTTGTGGGCAAGGATCATTCATTCATTCATTCATTCATTCAATTGTATTTATTGAGCACTTACTGTGTTTAGAAAACTCTACTAAGCGCTTGGGAATTACAAGTCGGCAACATATAGAGATGGTCTATACCCAACAAGGAGCTCACAGTCTGAGAAGCAGCATGGCTCAGTGGAAAGAGCACGGGCTTTGGAATCAGAGGTCTTGGGTTCAAATCCCAGCTCTGCCACTTGTCAGCTGTGTGACTTTGGGCAAGTCACTTCACTTCTCTGGGCCTCAGTTACCTCATCTGTAAAATGGGGATTAAGACTGTGAGCCCCTCAGGGGACAACCTGATTCCCTTGTATCTACCCCAGTGCTTAGAACAGTGCATGGCACATAGTAAGCACTTAACAAATACCATAATAATTATTATTCTTATCTTCAATCTCCAAAGGTTGAAGAGAGAAGTGAAAACTATGATGAGCTCAGTGAATCTCCTCAATAATAACAATAATACTAATGGCATTTATTAAGCGCTTACTATGTGCAAAGCACTGTTCTAAGCACTGCGGAAGTTACAAGGTGATCAGGTTGTCCCACGGGGGGCTCACAGTTTTAATCCCCATTTTACAGATGAGGTAACTGAGGCACAGAGAAGTGAAGTGACTTGCCCAGAGTCACACAGCTGACGGTTGGCGGGGCCTAGGTTTGAACCCCTGACCTCTGACTCCAAAGCCCGGGCTCTTTCCACTGAGCCAGGCTGCTTCCATCTCTGTTGTTGAATTGTACTTTCCAAGCGCTTAGTACAGTGCTCTGTACATAGTAAGCGCTCAATATCCCGTTGTTGGGTAGGGACCGTCTCTATATGTTGCCGACCTGTACTTCCCAAGCGCCTAGAACAGCGCTCTGCACACAGTAAGCGCTCAACAAATACAATTGAATGAATCTATTTATTTTATTTTGTTAATATGCTTTGTTTTGTTGTCTGTCTCCCCCTTCTAGACTGTGAGCCCGCTGTTGGGTAGGGACCGTCTCTATATGTTGCCAACTTGGACTTCCCAAGCGCTTAGTACAGGGCTCTGCACACAGTAAGCGCTCAACAAATACGACTGAATGAATGAATACGGGTGAATGAATGAATGAACCAATCTGAAGCAACGGCTCCACCTAGCGGACAAATAGAGGACTGCCATGGCAATAGTCTCATCCACCTCTTCTGCCACCCTCAACTCACCTTCTTGGCAAGGTTACTTTTTGATGATAATAATAATAACGATGGCACTTGTTCATTCAATCATTCAATCCTATTTATTGAGCGCTCACTGTGTGCAGAGCACTGCACCAAGCGCTTGGGAAGTCCAAGTTGGCAACATATAGAGACGGTCCCTACCCAACAGCTGGCTCCCAGTCTAGAAGGGGGAGACAGACAACAAAACAAAACATATTAACGAAACAAAATAGAATAGTAAATATGTACAAGAACACGGGTTCTAACAGCCGCTAAATAGCACTAGGAAATAGCCCTGGATCTCTCAGAATCACATTTGAGGCAACCTTAGGATATGACCTCTGTGTGGACTCTCCCCCTTTCCCCTCTCCACTCCCCCACCTTACCTCCTTCCCTTCCCCACAGCACCTGTATATATAGATATATGTTTGTACGGATTTATTACTCTATTTATTTATTTTACTTGTACATATCTATTCTATTTATTTTATTTTGTTTATATGTTTGGTTTTGTTCTCTGTCTCCCCCTTCTAGACTGTGAGCCCGCTGTTGGGTAGGGACCGTCTCTATATGTTGCCAACTTGTACTTCCCAAGCACTCAGTACAGTGCTCTGCACACAGTAAGTGCTCAATAAATACGATTGATTGATTGATTGACTGAGCCCCCTCCTCCCAGACTGAGCCCCCTCCTTCCTCTTCCCCTCCCCATCCCCCCCCGCCTTACTTCCTTCCCCTCCCCACAGCACCTGCATATATGTATATATGTTTGTACGTATTTATTACTCTATTTATTTTATTTGTACATAGTTATTCTATTTATTTTATTTTGTTAATATGTTTTGTTTTGTTGTCTGTCTCCCCCTTTAAGACTGTGAGCCCGCTACTGGGTAGGGACCGTCTCTATATGTTGCCAACTTGTACTTCCCAAGCTCTTAGTACAGTGCTCTGCACACAGTAAGTGCTCAGTAAATACAATTGAATGAATGAATGGACAGGGAATGTGTCACTTCTTTTCCCTGAATTTTCTAAGCACTCAGAACAGTACCTTGCACCTAGAGGGAGTTCAATAGATATTCCAGTGGCTGCCACCTCAGTCTTCTGCCACTTGAAAACTGTCCTAGTAACTAAAGGAAGTCATTGGCCAGTTCTGACTCAAAGAGAAGACTGTCAGGAGTCTCTTCCTCCAACACTAAAATTTTTCCAAAGTTCCTCATTTGAACATCCGGAGGGCTGTGTGCAGTTAAAATTACAACCTGAAATCTATGAAGTCCAAAAATGTTTTCCTCTGTACTTCATTCATCCTGTCTCCCATCCCAACAGAACAGATGTATTTGTCCGTATTATCATTAAGTGCCATTGAATCATTTCTGATTCAGAGCGACTCCATGGATATGCTTTCTTCAGAACATCCTGCCCTCTGCCATAATCCTCAACCTTCCTAACAGTTTTTCTGTTATTGTTGTTATGATCTCTATCCATCTAGCTTCTGGTCTGCCTCTTCTTCATTTTCCCTGGACTATTCCTAGCGTGAGTGTCCTCCAGGGAATGAGTCCTCCTGATTATAAAATATGTTAATCTAAGTCCAGTTATTTGGCCTTCCAAAAACCACTTTGGCTTACTTTGCTCTAAAATCCATTTGTTTTTTCGAGCAGTCCATGGTCTTCGCAAAAGCCTTCTCCAACACCACATTTCAAGAGAATTGATGAGTTTTTCTATCCTGTATTTTCACTATCCCGCTTTCGGGTTCATACAATGACCCTGGAAACACCTTAAAATTGACAATTTGTATTTTTGTGGCATTGTTACATCAGCACATTTCATGACATTTTCACAGCAAATCTCCTTAACATTAATCTTCAGTGTATTTCTTGACTACTAGTTCCTGATTGCTGACTATCGATTCCAGGAGAGAAAGATTGTCAACAATTTCAATCTTCTCTCCATCCACTACAAATGTGTTAAAACTTCCAGTTTTCATGATCTCTGTTTTGTTGACATTCAAATGTAGGCCCATGTTTTTGCTCTATTCCTTAACTTTTAATGATAAGCCCTTTCAAATCTTCTTCACTTTCTTCTGGAAGGGTTGCATCATCAGCATAACGAAGGTTGTTTATATTCTTTCCTCCAATATTTACTTTATCTTCAATATTCATCCAATATTCATCTTCATCCAATCCAGCTTCTCCTCTCATTAGGCATTTGATGTAAAGAATGAATAGATAAGATAATGATACATCCTTGTTTTACACCATACTAATGGGAAACCAATCTGTCTCTCCATATTCTGTTCTTATTGTAGTCTCCTGTTCCTCATACAGTTTCCGTATTAATGCAATTAAATGGTCCGGCATGCCCCTTTTCCTTAACGTGCTCCAGACTTTCTCGTGATCCATACAGTCAAAGGCCTTACTATAATCAATAAAGCACATGCTGACTTCCTTTTGATATTCTCTTGTCCTTTCAATTATCCAATGGACATCAGCAATAATAACTTAACGTCCCTCATCTTTTCCAAAATCCTGCATCAGCATCGGGCAATTCGCGTTCCACGTGGTCTCCGTTCGACGCTGTATAACTTTTTGCAGTACCTCCCTGGCAGGTGAGATCTAGGAAACCGCATGATAATTGTATTTAGTTGTATCTCCTTTCTTCAGTATTGGAACATAAAGTGATCTCTTCCAATCAGATGGCCATTGAGTGTTTAGCCAGACCTGTTGACATAATTTGGTAAGGATTTTCACTGATTACTCTCCAGCTGCCTGAAACACCTCAATAGGAAGCTTATCAGAGCAAGGTGCCTTATTTTTGGCAAGATATTGTATAGCTGATCTAACCACTTTCCATGATGAGCGGCTCTAATTCAAAAAGGACTTCTTCAAATACTTGTATATCGCTATCTTTCTGGTAGAGTTCCTGAGTGCATTCTTTCCATCCTTGTTTGATTCCAGTACCGTCATTTGTCATTCATTCATTCAATCGTATTTATTGAGCACTTACTGTGTGCTGAGCACTGTACTAAGCACTTGGGAAGTACAAGTTGGCAACATATAGAGGCGATCCCTACCCAACAACGGGCTAACATTTGTCATCAGACCAACTTTGCTTTTGACAAAGCCAATCCGAGGATGAAATTTTCCCTTAATTTCCTTAAGCGCTTGGAAAGTACAATACAACAATAAAGAGAGAGAATCCCTGCCCACAAAGGGCTCACAGTCTAGAGGGTACAGTAAGCACTCAATCTGACAACTTGACACCTGTCCACATGTTTTGTTTTGTTGTCTGTCTCCCCCTTCTAGACTGTGAGACCGCTGTTGGGTAGGGACCGTCTCTATATGTTGCCAACTTGTACTTCCCAAGCGCTTGGTACAGTGCTCTGCACACAGTAAGCACTCAATAAATACGATTGAATGAATGAATCTTCTGATTTGTCCGTATATATCTGTAATGTATTTATTTATTTGTATATATTAATGTCTATCCCCCCCTCTAGACTGTGAGCACATTGTGGGCAAGGAATATGTCTGTTTGTTGTTACATTGTACTCACCAAGCATTTAGTACAGTGCTTTGCACACAGTAAGCACTCAATTAGTGGATAGAACATGGGCTTGGGAGTCAGAAAGACCTGGGTTCTAATCCTGGCTCTGCCATGTGTCTGCTGTGTGACCTTGGGCAAGTCACTTAACTTCTCTGGGCCTCAGTTACCTCATCTGCAAATGGGGATTAAGAGGGTGAGCCTCATGTGGGAAAGGGACTGTGTCCAACCTGATTAACTCATCTCTGCCCCAGCACTTTTGAACAGTCCATCAATCATATTTATTGAGCGCTTACTATGTGCAGAGCACTGTACTAAGCGCTTGAACATAGTAAGTGCTTAACTAGTACCATTTTTATTGAGAATCAGCCTGACAATGGAAAGAGCCTGGGTTTGGGAGTCAGAGGTCATGGGTTCTAAGCCCAGCTCTGCCATTTGTCAGCTGTGTGACTTTGGGCAAGTCACTTAACTTCTCTGTGCCTCAGTTTCCTTATCTATAAAATGGGGATTAAGACTGTGAGCCCCATGTGGGACAACCTGATTACCTTGTATCCATCCCAGCACTTAAAACAGTGCTCAGCACATAGTAAGCATTTAACAAATACAATTACTATTATTAATAATAAATATGATCGAATGAAACTATAGGAATATAGCTAAGACAGCAAGCTATGGTCATGATTTTTTTTTATGGCATTTGTTAAGCTCTTACTATGAGCCAAGCTCTGTCCTTAAAGGTGGAGTAAATACAAGCTAATCAGGTTGGGCACAGTCCATGGCCTACATGGGGCTCATGATCTTGATCCCCATTTTACAGATGAGGTAACTGAGGTCCAGAGGGTCACGTAGTAAGGGCTTAACAAATACCATCATCATCATCACAAGCCCCCAGCTTGTACTAACCAGGACTTTCCTAGACCGGGGGAGCCTCAGTGACACGGGATAGAGTCAAACCACACCACCGACCACCAAGGTCTCCTCACTGTGCCTCGTTCTCGCCTGTCCCGCCATCGACCCCTGGCCCACGTCCTCCCCCGGGCCTGGAATGCCCTCCCTCTGCCCATCCACCAAGCTAGCTCTCTTCCTGCCTTCAAGGCCCTACTGAGTGCTCAGCTCCTCCAGGAGGCCTTCCCACACTGAGCCCCCTCCTTCCTCTCCCCCTCGTCCTCCTCTCCATCCCCCTCGCCTTACCTCCTTCCCTTCCCCACAGCACCTGTATATATGTTTGTACATATTTATCACTCTATTAATTTATTTTACTTGTACCTATCTATTCTATTTATTTTATTTTGTTAATATGTTTGGTTTTTTTCTCTGTCTCCCCCTTCTAGACTGTGAGCCCACTGTTGGGTAGGGACAGTCTCTATATGTTGCCAACTTGTACTTCCCAAGTGCTTAGTACAGTGCTCTGCACACAGTAAGCGCTCAATAAATACGATTAAAAAGAAAAAGGTTACTGTGGGAAGTTTTTTACTGAGTTTTAGCAACGTGCAAGAGAGTGACACATGCATACACTCACTCACTCCACTCCACCAAGGATCTAGTACCAGTCTGCTGGTCAAGGGAGCCTTTTCTCCCGATACTTTTTCTTTCTGCTTCTGAGTGATGCTCTCTTGCTGCTGCTTCTCCTCCTCCTGCTTCAGGTTCTTCTTCCTGCCCTGCTCCAGGTGCTCCCTGACTGCCTCCTTGGGAGCACACAATAAGCGCTCAATAAATACGATTGATTGATTCAAAATGAGTGCCTTTTTTCTGCCTTAGACATCATAGCTGTGGCTCGACGTGGCAGTCCTTGATTCATCCAGGTTCGTTACTGGGTAGAACAGGGAGAGAAAGCCACACCTCCCTCCATGCTCTGCCCCATGGGCCAAGAATCACCTGCTTCAGGTGCCTTTGCCAGCCTCATTCATTCATTCAATTGCATTTATTGAGCGCTTACTGTGTGCGGAGCACTGTACTAAGCACTTGGGAGGTACAATTCAGCAGCAGATAGAGACAATCCCTGCCCACGGCCGGCTCACAGTCTAGAATGAGTCACGGTTATTGACTGATGGAGGCCTGTAATATCAATAGTAAGAATAAAGGTATTTGTTAAGGGTTTAGTCTGTGTCAAGCACTGTACTAAGCACTGGGGTAAATCCAGAACCGTCAAGTCTGATGTAGTCTGACCGCACCTGTGAGCCCACTCGGGCTCACAGTATAAACTGTGGGGGGAGAACAGGGATTAAATCCCCCATTTTAGAGGTGAGGAAACCGAGGCCCAGAGAAGTTAAGCAACTTGCCCGGCGTCACAGACAGTTACTAATTCATTCATTCAATCGTATTTATTGAGCACTTACTGGGTGAAGAGCACTGTACTAAGCACTTGGGAAGTACAAGTTGGCAACATATAGAGATGGTCCTTACCCATCGGGCTCACAGTTGAGAAATAATAGAAATAGTATAGAAATAATAATAATCTAGAAATAATAATAATAGTCTAGAAATAATAAGGCAGCTTATTGTGGGCTCACCACACAGTGAAGTGAAGTGACTTGCCCAAGGTCCTTCCCAGACTGAGCCCCCTCCTTCCCCTCCCTATGCCCCCGGCCTTACCTCCTTCCCCTCCCCACAGCACCTGTATATATGTTTGTTCATTTTTATTACTCTATTAATTTATTTATTTTATTTGTACGTATTTATTCTATTTATTTTATTTTGTTAATATGTTTTGTTTTGTTCTCTGCCTCCCCCTTCTAGACTGTGAGCCCACTGTTGGGTGAGGACCGTCTCTATATGTTGCCAACTTGTACTTCCCAAGCGCTTAGTACAGTGTTCTGCACACAGTAAGCGCTCACTAAATACGATTGAATGAATGAATGAATGACAGTAGACAACTGGTGGATCTGAGATTAGAACTCAGGTCCTTCTCACTCCCAGGTCTGTGTCCTATCCACTAGGTCATGCCGCTTCAATGTGTGGGTTACTGCCAAGTGTATCATCTATCACATGTGCATAAAGCACAATAATTATAATAATGATTATTATTAGGGTATTTGTTTAGCGCTTACTTTGTGCCAGGCACTGTTCAAAGTGTTGGGATGGATACAAGCAAATCAGGTTCGATTGGATTGCGCCCCTCAGGGGCTCACCGTCTCAATCCCCATTTTACAGATGAGGGAACTGAGGCCCAGAGAAGTGAAGTGACTTGCCCAAGGTCACCCAACAGACAAGTGGCAGAGCCAGGATTAGAATTCAGGTCCTCTGACTCTCAGGCCTGTGTAGGCCATGCTGTAATTATTCAACGTGAGTGATTTGTCACTATAACATAATAATAATAATAATAATAATAATAATAATAATAATGGTTTTTGTTAAGCGCTTACTAAGTGCAAAGCACTGTTCTAAGTGCTGGGGGGATACAAGGAGATCAGGTTGTCCCACGTGGGGCTCACAGTCATAATCCCCATTTTACAGATGAGAGAACTGAGGCTCAAAGTTAAGTACATATTTATTACTCTATTTATTTATTTTACTTGTACATATGTATTCTATTTATTTTATTTTGTTAGTATGTTTGGTTTTGTTCTCTGTCTCCCCCTTTTAGACTGTGAGCCCACTGTTGAGTAGGGACTGTCTCTATATGTTGCCAATTTGTACTTCCCAAGCGCTTAGTACAGTGCTCTGCACATAGTAAGCGCTCAATAAATACGATTGATTGATTGATTAAGTGACTTGCCCAAAGTCACACAGCTGACAGTTGGAGGAGCTGGGATTTGAACCCACGACCTCCGACTCCAAAGCCCGAGCTCTTTCTACTGAACCGCACTGCTTCTTTTTCTTGACTCATTCTTTTGTCTTTCCCTTTCCTGCTCTTTTATCTTTTGGAGAGATGAGACCTCACTTGGGGGGTTATAATATGCTTCCCCTGTTTCCCTCACTAAATTGAAACACTCAGCTTCACTGGCTCAGCTGTTTTGAGGAAGCTCTGGGTTTGGCTTTTATTATTATTATTGTTATTATTTATTTATTTTTGGCCCCAGCTCCACACTCAGCTCAAATCCAGGACATCTCCTAGCAGGGAAGCGTGAAGTCTTCATTTTGTAAATGCCCTGATTAGATTAATGCAAATAGGAATCCCACTTTGTTATATTTCCCCTCAAGATATGAACTCCCACTTTGTTACATTTCCCCTCAAGATATGAAGCCCGCTAGACTGTGAGCCGGCTGTTGGGTAGGGACTGTCTCTATATGTTGCCAACTTGTACTTCCCAAGCGCTTAGTACAGTGCTCTGCACACAGTAAGTGCTCAATAAATTCCTCCCCCTCCCTATCCCCCCATCTTACCTCCTTCCCCTCCCCACAGCACCTGTACATATGTATATATGTTTGTACATATTTATTACTCTATTTATTTATTTATTTATTTTACTTGTACGTATTTATTCTATTTATTTTATTTTGTTAATATGTTTTATTTATTTATTTTACTTGTACATATCTATTCTATTTATTTTATTTTGTTAGTATGTTTGGTTTTGTTCTCTGTCTCCCCCTTTTAGACTGAGCCCACTGTTGGGTAGGGACTGTCTCTATGTGTTGCCAATTTGTACTTCCCAAGCGCTTAGTACAGTGCTCTGCACATAGTAAGCGCTCAATAAATACAATTGATGATGATGATGATGTTTTGTTTTGCTGTCTGTCTCCCCCTTCTAGACTGTGAGCCCGCTTTTGGGTAGGGACTGTCTCTATATGTTGCCAACTGGTACTTCCCAAGCGCTTAGTACAGTGCTCTGCCCACAGTAAGCGCTCAATGAATATGATTGAATGAATAAATGAATGAAAAACTTGAAAAAAAATGAAAAATGAAAAAAATGAAAAAATGAATGAAAAAAATTCAAACGATTGAATGAATGAATGAATATGAAGGAATCCTGCTTGAATCATCTATTGACTTTGATTAAAGCTAAGACCCTGAACCACTTCAAAGCCAAGTTATTTGTGCTTCTTCTCACTGTAGTTGAGTAATTGTTAATTAAGCTAATTAAGAATTGATTCTTTTCTATATGTTGCCAACTTGTACTTCCCAAGCGCTTAGTACAGTGCTCTGCCCACAGTAAGCGCTCAATGAATATGACTGAATGAATAAATGAATGAAAAAATTGTAAAAAAAAAGAAAAAAAAGAAAAAAATGAATGAAAAAAAATTCAAACGATTGAATGAATGAATGAATATGAAGGAATCCTGCTTGAATCATCTATTGACTTTGATTAAAGTTAAGACCTTGAACCACTTCAAAGACGAATTATATGTGCTTCTTCTCACTGTAGTTGAGTACTTGTTAATTAAGCTAATTAAAAATTGATTTTTATTTTAAAGGCATAAATAAACGTGGGCAGGAACAACGCTCTACAACTCTCAGGGCGTTTCACAACCAAAAAGCCACTTAAAATGTATTTTAATTGAAGGAAAGTAGGGAAACAGAAGAGAAAGAAAAAAGGTTTTACACTGTAGTATCTTTGAGTTGTGAAAAGACAAGATAGGAAGAGCATCGATTCTTTTGAAGTGTGGTTTTGGAGAAGGCAGAGCACTGTACTAAGCACTCCAGTACATCCAATTTAAGGGAAACAGTGTGGCTCAGTGGAAAGTGCCCGGGCTTTGGAGTCAGTGGTCATGGGTTCAAATCCCGGCTCCACCATTTGTCAGCTCTGTGACTTTGAGCAAGTCACTTCACTTCTCTGGGCCTCAGTTACCTCATCTGTAAAATGGGGATTAAGACTGTGAGCCCCCTGTGGGACAACCTGATCACCTTGTATCCCCCCAGTGCTTAGAACAGTGCTTTGCACATAGTAAGCGCTTAATAAATGCCATGATTATGATTATGATTATCATTATTATTATCCAACGGGAAGCAGCGAGTCCAGGTTGGAAAAGCAGAACTCTGGGAGTCACAGGACCTGGGTTATAATCCCAGCTCTGCCACTTATCTGCTGTGTGCCCTCGGGAAAGCCACCTAACTTCTCTGTACCTCAGTTTCTTCACTGGCAAAATAGGGATGAAGACTATCAGTCCTACATGGGACATGGACTGTGTCCAACCTGATTAGCTTGTATCTAATTACATATTTACTATTCTATTTATTTTATTTTGTTAATATGTTCAGTTTTGTTGTCTGTCTCCCGCTTCTAGAGTGTGAGCCCACTGTTGGGTAGGGACCGTCTCTATATGTTGCCAACTTGTACTTCCCAAGCGCTTAGTACAGTGCTCTGCACACAGTAAGTGCTCAGTAAATATGATTGAATGAATGACTGAATCTAAGCCAGTGCTCAGTAAAGTAACTGGCACACAGTAAGAGCTTAACAAATACCATTAAAAAAAATTCTAATATCATCTGCTCTAGTACTAATTCATTCACTCATTCAATCGTATTTATTGAGCGCTTACTGTGTGCAGAGCACTGTGCTAAGCGCTTGGGAAGCACAAGTTGGCAACATATAGAGACGGTCCCTACCCAACAGCAGGCTCACAGTCTAGAAAGGGGAGACTCCACCACTGACATTAGAATATTAAAACGGCACTTACTTCTTACCTCCCTAACAGAGGTAAAATTGTGAGGAAGAAAAGCTTCTAAAAAGAACAGTATCTTTACAGGCACCGGAAAGCAGTGTAGTTCAATGGATAGAGCATCAGCCTGAGAGCCAGAGGATCTGGATTCTATTCCCAGCTCTGCCCCCTTTTTTTTTTTTTGGTATTTGTTAAGCGCTTACTATGAGCCAAGCACTGTTCTAAGTGCTGGGGAGGTTACAAGGTGATCAGGTTGTCCCATGGGGAGGCTCACAGTTTTAATCCCCATTTTACAGATGAGGTAACTGAGGCACGGAAAAGTGAAGTGACACGCCCAAAGTCACACAGCTTACAGTTGGCGGAGCCGGGATTTGACTGCTGTGTGACTTTAGGCAAGTCACTTCATTTCTCTGGGCCTCAGTTCCCTCATCTGTAAAATGGGGAATAAGACTGCAGCTCCATGTGGGAGCATGTGCCCCACATGGGACAACCTGATTTACCTTGTATCTACCCCAGCACTTAGAACAGTGCTTGGGACATAGTAAGGGCTTAACAAATACCATCATTATCATTATGATTTGGTCCAGTGCTTAGAACAGTGCTTGGCACATAGTAAGCACTTCACAAATACCATTATTATTATTATTATTATCTTACTCACCGTACCTCGATCTCATCTATCTGGCCACCAACCTCTTGCCCTCATCCTGCCTCTGGCCTAGAATAATAATAATAATAATGGCATTTATTAAGCGCTTACTATGTGCAAAGCTCTGTTCTAAGCACTGGGGAGGCTACGAGGAGATCAGGTTGTCCCACAGGGGGCTCACAGTCTTAATCCCCATTTTACAGATGAGGGAACTGAGGCACAGAAAAGTTAAGTGACTTGCCCAAAGTCACACAGCTGACAATTGGCAGAGCCGGAATTTGAACCCATGACCCCTGACTCCAAAGCCCGGGCTCTTTCCATTAAGCCATGCTGCTTCCATTATACCCTCCATCTTCATATCCAGCAGGTGATCACTCTCCGTCCCTTTGAAGTCTTATTGAAGGAACATCTCCTCCAAGAAGCCTTCCCTGACTCGGCTCTCATTTCCTCCTCTCCCACTCCCTTCTGTGTTGTCCTTGCACTTGGAATTTCACCCTTTATTCACCTCTCCATTAGCCCCACAGCACTGAGCCACATATTCACAATTTATTTCTTTATATTAATGTCTGTCTCCCCTTCTAGACTATTATCTCACTGTGAGCAATAAAAGTGTCTATCACCTCTGGTATGTTGTACTCTCCCAAGCCCTTGGTACAGTGTTTTGCACACAGTCAGCACTCAATAAGTATGATTGATTGATTGATTTGAGGAATTTTAAGAGGCATGGCAGGTGGGCGATGGGCAATAAATATCAGGAGCTGTGGGATCGAGGTGGGTGGGTATTTTACTTGTACATATTTATTCTATATATTTTATTCTGTTAATATGTTTTGTTTTGTTCTCTGTCTCCCACTTCTAGACTGTGAGCCCACTGTTGGGTAGGGACCATCTCTATATGTTGCCAACTTGTACTTCCCAAGCGCTTAGTACAGTGCTGTGCACACAGTAAGCGCTCAATAAATACGATTGAATGAATGAATGAATGGGAAAACAGGGGCTTCCTGAGCACAAAATTTTCTCCCCAGTGGGATGGAGTGTGACTGTGAGCCCATCGTTCAGTAGGGACCATCCCTATATGTTGCCAACTTGTACTTCCCAAGCGCTTAGTACAGTGCTCTGCACACAGTAAGCGCTCAATAAATATGATTGAATGAATGAAGTGGCCTGATTTGTCAGGAGTCTCATAATTTAAAATGTCCTAAAATCCCCGAAGAGAACAAGATCAGGTTTTCGTTAAAATTTACAGTGTCAACTTTGCAGTCTGGGAGGCAAACGGAAACAGGTAAAATTCAGAGCTCAGTCCTAGGGTTGTCACAGTTGTGGCAACATTGCCAATATTTTCTGGAAATTTCATATTATATAACTTAAATTGTCCTAAAATCTCCCAAGAAAAGAAGATGGGGTGTTTGTTAAGTTGTGCAGAGTGGAAGTTGTGCAGTCCACCTCCGCCTGGAATAGGGACAAGCCCGGCTCGGATTCAACACTCTGAGCCCGGGCTTGGGAGTCAAGGAACCTGGGTTCTAATCCCGGCTCTGCCGACTGCTTGCTGTGTGACCTCAGACAACTCACTTAACTTCTCTGCGCCTTTGTTTCCCCAACTGTGAAATGGGGATTCAGTCTTCCTCCTGCTTAGACTGTGAGCCTCATGTGGGACAGGGATTGCATCCAATTTGATAAACTAGTATCTACTCCAGCACTTAGAACAGTGCTACTAACTTGTACTTCCCAAGCACTTATTACAGTGCTCTGCAAACAGTAAGCGCTTAATAAATACGATTGAATGAATGAATGAATACTACTGCTATTATTATTATTATTATTATTATTATTATTATTATTATTATTATTATCATTATTATTATTATTATTATTATTAGGGAAGCATCTTTCCAATAGTATCTCAAGAACAGATCTCCTCCAGGAGGCCTTCCCAGACTGAGCTCCCTCTTTCCTCTCCCACTCCCATCACCCCCGCCCTCCCTCATCATCATCATCATCAATCGTATTTATTGAGCGCTTACTCTGTGCAGAGCACTGTACTAAGAGCTTGGGAAGTACAAGTTGGCAACATATAGAGACAGTCCCTACCCAACAGTGGGCTCACAGTCTAAAAGGGGGAGACAGAGAACAAAACCAAACATACTAACAAAATAAAATAAATAGGATAGATATGTACAAGTAAAATGAATAAATAAATAAATAGAGTAATAAATATGTACAACCATATATACATATATACAGGTGGTGTGGGGAAGGGAAGGAGGTAAGATGGGGGGAAGGAGAGGGGGACGAGGGGGAGAGGAAGGAAGGGGCTCAGTCTGGGAAGGCCTCCTGGAGGAGGTGAGCTCTCAGCAGGGCCTCCCTCCTTCCCCTCCCCACGGCACCTGTATATATGTTTGCACAGATTTATTATTCTATTTATTTTACTTGTACATATTTACTCTTCTATTTATTTTGTTAATGATGTGCATCTAGCTTTACTTCTATTTATTCTGATGACTTGACACCTGTCCACATGTTTTGTTTTGTCATCTGTCTCCCACCTCTAGACTGTGAGCCCGTTGCTGGGTAGGGACCGTCTATATGTTGCCAACTTTTACTTCCCAAGCGCTTAGTACAGTGTTCTGCACACATTAAGCGCTCAATAAATACAATTGAATGAATGAATGAATCTCCTGCCTCCTCTCATCCCTTCACAGCTTATCATAGCGCTTGCCCCATTCTTTCTTCCCTCACTGTCCTCCATCTTCAGTGGCTTTTTCCCCACCTCTTTCAAACATGCTCATGTCTCTCCCCTGGCTCAGTGGAAAGAGCCCAGGCTTTGGAATCAGAGGCCATGGGTTCAAATCCCGGCTCTGCCACTTGTCAGCTGTGTGACTTTGGGCAAGTCACTTCACTTCTCTGGGCCTCAGTTACCTCACCTGTTAAATGGGGATGAAAACTGTGAGCCCCCCGTGGGACAACCTGATCACCTTGTAACCTCCCCTGCGCTTAGAACAGTGCTTTGCACATAGTAAGCGCTTAATAAATGCCATCATCATTATTATTATTATCCAGAACAATCCTCCTTTGGCCCTAGGCTCCCTCCAGTTATCCCATCCCATCTCCCTTCTACCATTCCTCTCAAAACTCCTCAGTGGAAAGAGCACAGGCTTGGGAGCCAGAGGTCATGAGTTCTAATCCTGACTGCCACTTGACAGCTGTGTGACTTTGAGCAAGTCACTTAACTTCTCTGTGCTTCAGTTCCCTCATCTGTAAAATGGGGATTAAGACTGTGAGCCCCAGGTGAGACAACCTGATTACCTTGCATCCCCCCAGTGCTTAGAACAGTGCTTTGCACATAGTAAGCCCTTAACAAATGCCACCATCAATATTGTTATTATTATTATTCACCCACCGTCTCCACTTTGTCTCCTACAATTCTCTCCTTGACCCACTCCAATCTGGCTTCTGGCCCTTTCACTCCACAAACACTTCCATTTCAATCAATCAATCAATCAATCATATTTATTGAGCGCTTGCTGTGTGCAGAGCACTGTACTAAGCGCTTGGGAAGTACAAGTTGGCAACATATAGAGACAGTCCCTACCCAACAGTGGGCTCACAGTCTAAAAGGGGGGAGACAGAGAACAAAACAAAACATACTAACAAAATAAAATAAATAGAATAGATATGAACAAGTAAAATAAATAAATAAATAGAGTAATAAATATGTACAAACGTATATACATATAGGTCACCAATGATCTTCTTCTTGCCAAATCCAATGAGCTCTACGCCATCCTAATCTTCCTCTGAGTTGCTTTCAACATTGTCAACCGTTGGGTAGGGATTGTCTCTGTTGCCGAATTGTCCTTTCCAAGCACTTAGTACAGTGTTCTGCACACAGTAAGCGCTCAGTAAAGATGACTGAATGAATGAGTGAGTCCTCTTTTCCTGGAAACATTATCCGACCTTGGCTTCACTTTCATATCCTAGTTCTCCTTCTATCTCAATGACTGCTCATTCTCAATCTCTTTCGTGGATTACTCCTCTGCCTCCCACCCACAAACTAAAGGAGTCCCTCAGGGCCCAATTCTGGGTCCCCTCCTATTCTCCATCTCCATCCATTTCCTTGGAGAACTCATTCACTCCCATGCCTTTAACTACCAGATGATTCCCAAATCCACATCTCCAACCCTGATCTCTCTAAGCGCTTAGTACAGTGCTCTGCACACAGTAAGTGCTCAATAAATACGATTGATTAATTGTTCTCTCTCCTCCCTGCGGTCTTGCATCTCCATCTGCCTTCAGGATATCTCTCCTTGCACATCCCACGGACACCTCAAATATAACTCCTCATCTTCCCCACCAAATCTGTCCTCGTCCAGACTTTCCCATCACTGTAGACAGCACCACCATCCTTCTTGTCTCACAGACCCATAACCTTGGCATTATCCTTGGCATTATTATTAGAGAAGCTGCGTGGCTCAGTGGAAAAAGCATAGGCTCTGAAGTCAGAGGTCATGGGTTCAAATCCCGGCTCTGCCAATTAATAATGATGGCATTTGTTAAGCGCTTCCTATGTGCAAAGCACTGTTCTAAGCGCTGGGGGGTTACAAGGTTGTCAGGTTGTTCCATGGGGGGGGCTCACAGTCTTAATCCCCATTTTACAGGTGAGGGAACTGAGGACCAGAGAAGTGAAGTGACTTGCCCAAAGCCGCACAATTGACAATTGGCAGAGCCGGGATTTGAACCCATGACCTCTGACTCCAAAGCCCATGCTCTTTCCACTGAGCCATGCTGCTTCAGTTGTCAGCTGTGTGACTTTGGGAAGTCACTTAACTTCTCTGGGGCTCAGTTACCTCATCTGTAAAATGGGGATTAAGACTGTGAGCCCCCCGTGGGACAGCCTGATCACCTTGTAACCTCCCCAGCACTTAGAACAGTGCATTGCATAAGTAAGCGCTTAATAAATGCCATTATTATTACAATTATTATTATTATTATTATTATTATTATCCTCAACTCATAGCTTTTATTCATCCCACACATTCAATCTGTCACCAAATCCTGTCGGTTCAGACATCTTTTAAACTGTGAGCCCACTGTTGGGTAGGGACTGTCTCTATATGTTGTCAACTTTTACTTCCCAAGCGCTTAGTACAGTGCTCTGCACACAGTAAGCGCTCAATAAATATGATTGATTGATTGCTAAAATCTGCCTTTTCCTCATCATCGTAACAGCTATCTCTGGCCTGAAACCCCCTTCCTCCTCTTATCAGATGGATAATTGCTCTCCCCCACTTCAAAGCCTTATTGAAGGCACATCTCCAAAAAAGCCTTCCCTGACTAAACCCTCCTCTCTTCTTCTCCCACTTCATTAATTCATTCATTCAATCGTATTTATTGAGCGCTTACTGTGTGCACAGCACTGTATTAAGCACTTGGGACGTACAAGTCAGCAACATATAGAGACAGTCCCTACCCAACAACAGGCTCACAGTCTAGAAGGGGGAGACACTTCCTTCTGTGTCACTCTGACTTGCTCTCTTCATCCATCCTTCCTCCCATCTCCACAACATGTATGTATATATCTGTATATGCTTGTGATTTATGTATTTTTTTGTTTATTTATGTATATTAATGTCTATCTCCCGCCTTGACTGTGAGCTCATTTTGGGCAGGGAATGTATGTGTTTGTTGTTATATTGTACTCTTCCAAGCACTTAGTACAGTGCTTTGCACACTGTAAATACTCAATAAGTACGATTGAATGAATGAATGAATGAGTTAACATGTTAAGCCAAGCACTTTTTTTATGGTATTTATTAAGCACTTACTATATGCAAAGCACTGTTCTAAGCACTGGGGAGGTTACAAGATGATCAGGTTGTCCCGCGGGGGGCTTACAGTCTTAATCCCCATTTTACAGATGAGGTAACTGAGGACCAGAGAAGTGAAGTGACTTTCCCAAGGTAACACAGCTGACAATTGGCAGCGCTGGGATTTGAACCCATGACCTCTGGCTCCAAAGCCCAGGCTCTTTCCACTGAGCCATGCTGCTTCTCTATTTTCACTTATCCTACCCCACCTGGATTATTGCATCAGCCTCCTGTCTCTCCCCGCTCCAGTCCATACTTCACTCCACCATCTGGATAAATTTTTTCTACAAATCGTTCAGTCCATGCTTCCCCACTCTTCAAGATCCACCAGTGGTTGCCCATCCAACTCCCTCCATATAAAGCAAATTCCTTATCACATAAGCTTTAAAGTACTCAATCTCTTTGCCCCCTCCTACCTTTCCTCATAAGTCTACTACTATTCATTCATTCATTCAATCAATCGTATTTATTGAGCACTTACTGTGTGCAGAGCACTGTACTAAGCGCTTGGGAAGTGCAAGTACTACCACCCAGCCCATACTCTTCACTCCTCTAATGACAATTTACTCCACTGTACCTCTATCTCATCTGCCCCATGGACCGGAATGCACTCCCTCCTCATATTCGAGAGATGCTCACTCTCTCCACCTTCAAAGCCTTATTAGAAGCAATCAATCAATCAATCAATCAATCGTATTTACTGAGCACTTACTGTGTGCAGAGCACTGTACTAAGCGCTTGGGAAGTACAAGTTGGCAACATCTCCTACAAGCACATCTCCTACAAGGGGCCTTCCCTGACTAAAGCCTCATTTCCTTTTCTCCCATTCCCTTCTGTGTCACCCTTGAACTTGGATTTGCATGCTTTATTCCCTCGTCCCTCAGCTCCAAGGAACTTATGTGCAAACCTGTGATTTATTTATTTATATTAATGTCTGTTTCCTCCTCTAGAATCCAAGCTCGCTGAGGGCAGGGAACATGTCTACCAACTCTGTTATATTGTATTCTCCCAGGTGCTTAGTTTGGTGCTCTGCACACAGTAAGTGCTCAATAAATATTATTGATTGATTAACTGACACATAGCACTGCTACTACTCACCTCTCACGGTCTCACCTGGAGAAGTTTCCGGTACTCTTCCCGTCTTGGCTATGGGAGGGAGAGTCAAGCAGAGGCTGACCTATTCCATTTCTAGCTTGGACAGTGGCTAGCGAGTGGCAGGCAATCTGCTACAAGTCAAAACTCACCCATGCTGGGCAGCAGCAGCATGGGAGACAGTCGAGGGCAGAGACTTACTGATGGTAAACCACTTCCATAATTTTACCCAGAAAACTCTATGGATACTCTACCAGAACAATTGCAGATGGAAGTGGGGTATTCTGAGAGATGCGTCCATGGCATCGCTATGGGTCAGACATGACTCGACAGCAATTATCACTACTACTACATCCTCTACTAACACTGCTATTATTAGTACTATTACAAGTTCTACTATTACTACTATCACGTCCCCCCCCGGCCTGGAATGCCCTCCCTCCGCACATCCGCCAGGCTAGCTCTCTTCCTCCCTTCAAAGCCCTACTGAGAGCTCACCTCCTCCAGGAGGCCTTCCCACACTGAGCCCCCTTTTTCCTCTCCTCCTCCCCATCCCCCCGGCCCTACCTCCTTCCCCTCCCCACAGCACCTGTATCTGTTTGTACAGATTTATTATTCTATTTATTTTACTTGTACATATTTACTATTCTATTCATTTTGTTAATGATGTGCATCTAGCTTTATTTCTGTGCCTTCCCAGACTGAGCCCCTTCCTTCCTCTCCCCCTCGTCCCCCTCTCCATCCCCCCATCTTACCTCCTTCCCTTCCCTACAGCACCTGTATATATGTATATATGTTTGTACATATTTTTTACTCTATTTATTTATTTATTTTATTTGTACATATCTATTCTATTTATTTTATTTTGTTAGTATGTTTGGTTTTGTTCTCTGTCTCCCCCTTTTAGACTGTGAGCCCACTGTTGGGTAGGGACTGTCTCTATATGTTGCCAATTTGTACTTCCCAAGCGCTTAGTACAGTGCTCTGCACATAGTAAGCACTCAATAAATACGATTGATGATGATGATGATGATTTCTATTTATTGTGATGACTTGACACCCGTCCACTTGTTTCGTTTTGTTGTCTGTCTCCCCCTTCTAGACTGTGAGCCTGTTGTTGGGTAAGGATCGTCTCTATATATTGTACTTGCCAAGCACTTAGTACAGTGCCCTGCACACAGTAAGCACTCAATAAATACGATTGAATGAATGAATGAATGCTACAACTACTACTATTACTACTATTAATATGACTACTATTAATACTACTGTTACTACTCTATTACTACTTTCACTACTACTACTTTTAATACTACTGCCACAAGTCATGTCTCCTTCCTGTTTTCAGCCCCGACCCAGAGACTGGAGGTATCTCTACGGGTTGAGTGAAAGCTGTGAGGATGAACTGGGAAAGCAACATCTTTACCACTTTCCTTGTCTCCTTTGCTAAGACCCAATTTGGATCGATAATTCCCTAAAACTACTTTTAAAACCATCTTGGCTATATTTTCTAGGCTTACATTCACAAAAGCTGCCTATTGGCTTTGCTCTTGGGCTTATGTGTTTGTTTTTTCTGAGGTAGCACAAATTTGACATGCAACAACCTTGTGTGTTTCAAGTTTTATGATGTCAAAGATGACTCATTAGGTAGATGCTAGCTTTACTGATTAATCTTACTTATGAACGTGTCTTATTTCTCCCATAAGATTTACCAAGAGCATTTATTTCTGCTATACTAGGAACAAAATATCAACCAGGTCTCTGGAGCATTACATATTGCAGACTCTATCTCTTTGGCCCTCCACATTAATTTTCTTCAAATGACACCAAGGGGCCAATATGTTCCGTTTACACTATTGCTTTGACAAAATTTTTGCTTTTATTTATAATCATTTGTGTAGAAAGCTTCAGTTTAGGTTTGTTTATACCTGTTGTAGAGGGAATTGTTTCAAACCCGACCACTTCCAAATTGCCTTCACTTTGGATTCTTGCTGAGGTTTGTGTTTTCTCTGCTGTACAAATTGTATCAGCCAGGCTTTCAATTCCTTTATCCATCAGAAAAAAAAAAAAAAAAAAGAAATACACACCCTACATTTATGTTGATTCTATTCCCTTGACTCCAATGAGGGTCTCTTTCCCAGACTGGACTAGTGACCTTGCAACAATCATTGTTTAAGTGCATTCTGTAGTGGTTCAGATTATGTGGAAAGATCTTAAAACACACACAACTTTGCGTATGGCAGTGTTACCCAGACACTTGTAAGCATCTGGTCATCACTCTTTGCTACAGCCATGAGTTTCTATTTTTTTTTTTATTGAGCCAACAAGGAAATTTATAGTGGCAGAATAGTCACCTTTCTTATGATGTAGAAATGAGAATATCTCACTTTTTTGGCTAATGCTCCCATTAGACAAAAAAACACTTGTTTTGGCCATGAAGCCAGGCCAGAATGGTAGAAGGGGAATAACTAGGACTAAAAGAGTGAAATTAAGGAAAAAGAAAATTTCAACCAAACCCCAGGAAAACATCCTAATGGTGAGAGCCAACCAGCTGTAGAAGGATTTCTCAAGAGAAGTGGTAGAAGCTTGAAACATTTAACAGTTGTGTGCTCCAGAGCACACAACTGAAGAGAACAATCCTGTCCTGCTCCCTGGAAGTTGGAATAGATGACCTAATAATCCTTTATGGTCTGTAATTCCTCGGTCACGCCTGAAGAGTTTCCAGTCCCTATCCCCGATAGGGCTCTCAGTCTTAATCTCCATTTTAGAGATGAGGTAACTGAGACCCAGAGAAGTGAAGTGACCTGCCCAAGGTCACATAGCAGTCAATTGATGGAGCCAGGATTAGAACCCAGGTCCTTCTGACTCCCAGGCATGCCGTGCTCTATTCATTAGGCCATGCGGGTTTCTCTAAACATGCTGTTTCTTCCCCCCTTGTAGACTGTGAGTCCGCTGTTGAGTAGGGACCGTCTCTATATGTTGCCGACTTGTACTTCCCAAGCGCTTAGTACAGTGCTCTGCACACAGTAAGCACTCAATAAATACAATTGATTGATCGATTGAATGAATAAAGAATGGGTGGAGTAATATTGGGTAGCATTTGAAGCAGTGTGGCTTAGTGGAAAGAGCCCAGGTTTGGGAGTCAGAGGTCGTGGGGTCTAATCCTAGCTCTGCCACTTGTCAGCTGGGTGACTTTTGGCAAGTCACTTCACTTCTCTGTGCCTCTGATACCTCATCTGTAAAATGGGGATTAAGACAGTGAGCCCCACGTGTGACAACCTGATTACCTTGTATCTACTCCAGTGCTTAGAACAGTGCTTGGCACATAGTAAGCACTTAATAAATAGAATTATTATTATTAATTAGTTATAATTCCTCACCCATTACCTGATACCCTGATCACATTTGGATACAGCTGAATACAGTGCTTGGCTCCAGCTATAGACAAAGACTATGAGGCAACCTGGCCTGGTGGAAAGAGCATGGGCCTGGGAGAAAGAAGACATAGGTCGTAATCCTGACTTCGTCGCTTGCCTGCTGAAAGACCTTGGGCAAGTCATTCAACTTCTTGGTACCTCAGTTTCCTTATCTGTAAACATTAGGATTCAATACTGCTCTCCATCCCCCTAAGACTGTGAACCCCATGTGGGAAGGGGACCTTGCCTAATCTGATTACCTAAGAAGCCTTCACTAATTAAGGCCTTTTTTCACGGCTCCCTCTCCCTTTACCAACACCTATGAACTTGGATCTGAGACCTTTGGGGCATTTGATATTCACCCCACCCTCAACCCCACAGGACTTATGTATACATTCATTCAATCATATTTATTGAGTGCTTACATGTGCAGAGTACTGTACTAAGCGCTTAAATATACATCTATAAGTATACATCTATAAATTATATATTACAAATTATTTACTTACACAAATTTCTCCTCCCTGCTCTAGATATAAGCTTGTTGTGGTCAGGGGACATGTCTTCCAATTCTGTTGTACTGTATTCTCCCAAGCACTTAGTGCTCTGCATATGGTAAGCACTTAATAAATACCTTTGATGGTGGTGATGATGTCGATCTCGTACACTACTTTGACGCTGAGCGCATTTCTTGGTACAGAGTAAGTGCTCTAAAAATACAACAATTATTATTATTATTGTCACTGTGGCAGGAGCCAATGACCCCCTCGGTCACACCTGGAGAGTTTCCAGTCCTCTACCAGTCCCTGCTATGCAAGGGAGAGTCAAGCAGAAGCCTAATTATTCCATTCCTAGCTTGGCCAGTGGCTAGCGAGTGGAAGGGAATCTGCTATAAGTCAAAACTCACCTGTGCTGGGCAGCAGCGGCATGGAGAAAGTCGAGGATGGAGACTCAAGTTTATTGTATGGAAGAAGCTGGTGGTAAACCACTTCTGTATTTTGACCAAGAAAACTCTATAGATAATCTACCAGAACAATTGCAGATGGGAGTGGGCCGTTCTGGGAGAGATGTGTCCATGGAGTCACTATGGGTCGGAGATGACTCGACAGCATGAGAGAAGACAAGACGAGGGAGCCAATGCCCTGGGCTCACAGTTGTGAGATAAAAGAATCCTTCACTCAGTCAATCGATGAAGGGAAGCTCAATTCATTTAATCGTATTTATTGAGCGAGCGCTTACTGTGTGCAGAGCACTTGGGAAGTACAAGTTGGCAACATATAGAGATGGTCCCTACCTAGCAGCGGGTTCACAGTCTAGAAGGGGGAGACAGACAACAAAACAAAACATATTAACAGAATAAAATAAATAGAATAGTAAATATGTACAAGTAAAATAAATAAAGCAATAAATATGGACAAACTTATATACACGTGCTGTGGGGAGGGGAAGGAGGCAGGGATGGAGGGATGAGGAGGGGGAGAGAAGATGGAAGACCAAACTCAAATATGACTCAGATCCTCAGTTCTCTTCCCCAAGGGAAAGTTCACTGGGTTTAGGATAGTTCCTTTTCTCCAAACCACAATAGGAAGATTTTATTTCGGAGACCAAACATGTTGGAGCGATGTCTTTCAGGAGACGGGATCTTAGCTTAAGGTTATTCCTCTTAAAGATGGCAGTAATAGAGTAATAGGAATTGTGATCCCTTTATACTTTGCCTGGTTGAACAACTTATGATAAAGGAAAGGCAGGTAAGTAATACAAAGATCATCTCCAGACCTTCACAGTTTGTCGTCTGAAATGGCCATACCGAAGACCTGGAAATGGAATTGTTTTTAACAGCTTTTTTTTGAAACAGGACTCAAGCGCTTAGTACAGTGCTCTGCACACAATAAACACTCAGTAAATACAATTGAATGAATGAATGAACTGGGACAAATCCTGTTAATTGAAGTAACTTCAGAGGAAGTCTTGGTCACCTGGGGCTACCCCTAAAGTGGTTTTAAGCTCCTTCCCACTAAACATTTCTCTCCATCTAAGGTGGAGCCTATTTTCTAAATGTTTTACGCTCTAAGTCCTAACACATCTTATCCTAAAACTAATAATACCATCATTAAGATAATGTTTGAATCCAGAAGCCATTCTCATTCACGATGATTAATGTGCCTCTATCAACAACTGTGTCGGATGAAAGGTATGCCATCTCCTATTACATAATGCTAGAATCCTCTGGTCAGCAGAATTATAATTATTTGAAAACTCAGTTCTCACAAAACAAGGCCGTGTCTATCTGAGGCAAGTGACTTCTGGTTTATTCTGAGTGTTTAGAAGAGATCAAACATGTAGACAAACCCCTGGTCTCCTATGATGTGAAACAGGAGTTTTCCACTGTCACTGTGAGTTTTAGGTCAGTAATTTAAAATCTTGGACTTTAAATCAAAATATTTTATGGGGGGAGGCGATGCTGTGAAGGGAGGAAGAGAAAGAAGGATCAGAAATAAGAAATGAGCAAATATTTTTCCTTTAGTGACTGGATCCAATTAATCAGGTGGCCCAAGACATAAATCTAGTCACTGTGGGGAAAGGTATTCTTTTGTCTCTTGACTTTACCTCTGTCCTGGCCTTAGTTTCTACTCTACCATTTCACCTCTCCCTAATCTATTTTAATGTCTAACAAGCTCCTGGAGGGTAGGGATCATGGCGGCAGCAGAGTGCTATATTGTACTTTCCCAGGTGTCTTGTACAGTGCTCTGCACACAGTAGTTGCTCAATATATACTATTGACTGATTGATAATCCTCTTTTTTGTGAATTTTTTTCAGCAGCAACTGTGTTTATTAAATGCCTACTAGAGGCAGAGCAGTGCATTTGGTGGAAAGAAGCAGCATGGCCTAATGGAAAAAACACTGCACTGAGAGTTAGAGGATCTGCAATTCATGAGCCCCCTTTTTCCTCTCCTCCTCCCCATCCCCTCTGCCCTACCTCCTTCCCCACAGAGCCTGTATATATGTTTGTACGGATTTATTACTCTATTTACTTTACCCGTACATATTTACTATTCTATTTATTGTGTTAATGATGTGCATCTAGCTTTATTTCTATTTATTCTGATGACCTGACACCTGTCCACAGGTTTTGTCTTGTTGTCTTGTCTCCCCCTTCTTGACTGTGAGCCCATTGTGGGGGACCGTTTCTATATGTTGCCAACTTGTACTTCCCAAGCACTTAGTACAGTGCTCTGCACACAGTAAGCGCTCAATAAATAAGACTGAATGAATGAATGTACAGATCTGTAATTTATTTATTTATATTAATATCTGCCCCCCACCCTCAAGACTGTAAACTCACTGTGGGCAGGGAATGTGTCTTTATATTTTTAGATTGTACTCTTCTAAGAGCTTAGTACAGTGCTCTGCACACAGTAAGCGCTCAATAAATACAATTGAATGAATGAATGTACAGATCTGTAATTTATTTATTTATTTATATTAATGTCTGCCCCCCACCTTCAAGATTGTAAGCTCACTGTGGGCAGGGAATGTGTCTGTTATATCGTTAGATTGTACTCTTCCAAGTGCTTAGTACAGTGCTCTGCACACAGTAAGCACTCAATAAATACAATTAACTGACCGACTGAAGTCTATTCATGGCTCTGCCACTCACCTGCTGGGTGACTTTGGGCGGGTCACGTAACTTCTCTGTGCCCCAGTTTCCTCATCTGTAAAATGAGGATTTAAAAACCTGTTCCTCCACCTTCTTAAACTGTGAGCTCCATGGGGAACTAGGACTCGGTCTGACCGGATAAGACAGTGCTTGACAATTAGCAAGAGCTTAATAAATTCCACAATCATTATTAGTATTGGAAAACATACGACTAAAGTCAAGGAAGAAGCTTAATAATAATAATGATAATAATAATAATAATAATGATAATGATCATAATAATAATAATAATATTTATTAAGCGCTTACTATGTGCAAAGCACTGTTCTTACAATTTAGTTGTGGAGAACTGAAGAAATAAATGCACAATAGTGGTATTTTTAAGTGCTTATGATATGCCAGAGAAGCAGCATGGCTCAGTGGAAAAGAACACGGGCTTAGGAGTCAGAAGTCATGGGTTCAAATTCCGCTCTGCCAATTTTTTTTTAAAATGGCATTTATTAAGCGCTTACTATGTGCAAAGCACTGTTCTAAGCGCTGGATTGTCAGCTGTGTGACTTTGGGCAAGTCACTTCACTTCTCTGGGCCTCAGTTACCTCATCTGGAAAATGGGGATGAAGACTGTGAGCTCCCTGGGGGACAACCTGATCACCTTGTAACCTCCCCAGTGCTTAGAACAGTGCTTTGCACATAGTAAGCGCTTAATAAATGCCATTATTATTATTGACTGATCGATTTGCCAAGAACATAATAGTAATTTATAACAGTTTAAAAACTGCTTCTTTATTCATCCTCCCTCCCATCCCCATACCACATAGGTATATATCTGCATATATCTGTCATTTATTTATTTATCTGTTTATTTATATTAATGCTTGTCTCCCCCTCTAGACTGTGAGCTCCCTGTGGGACAACCTGATCACCTTGTAACCTCCCCAGTGCTTAGAACAGTGCTTTGCACATAGTAAGCACTTAATAAATGCCATTATTATTATTATTATATGCCAAGCACTGAACTAATCACTGGAGTATATACAAGATTATCAAATCTGTCACAGTCCCTGTCCCACTTGGGGCTCACTGTCTAGGAGGGTGGGGGAGCAGGGATTTTGTTCCCATTTTATTTATTAATAAACCAAGGTCCAGGGAAGTTAAGCGAGTTGCCCAAGATCACAGAGCAGACAGTTGACAGAGCCAGGATTAGGAACCAAGTCTCCCGATTCCCAGATGTGAAGGGGAAGGAGTTACAGACAGGAGGTAGGACCTGAGCATAATAATAATAATGATGGCATTTGTTAAGCGCTTATTATGTGCAAAGCACTGTTCTAAGCGCTGGGGGGGGATACAATGTGATCAAGTTGTCCCACGGGGGGCTCACAGTCTTAATCCCCATTTTTACAGATGAGGTAACTGAGGCTCAGAGACGTGAAACGACTTGCCCAAGGTCACACAGCAGACTTGTGGTGGAGTCGGAATTCGAACCCACGACCTCTGACTCCAAAGCCGGGGTTCTTTCCACTGAGCCACGTTATAGACTGGAATGAGATACATGTTGCCAACTTGTACTTCCCGAGTGCTTAGTACAGTGCTCTGCACACAGTAAGCACTCAGTAAATTTGATTGATTGATTGATACAGTGGTTACCAGAGGAATGAAGTGTGTGAGCTGGATTGTGGCAGGAGAAGTAGGGAGGAAAGAACTGATTGAGTGCTTTGTACAGGCAGTGGGGATTGTGAGGAGTGAAGAGGAATACACAAAACAGTGTTCTAGAGAAGCAGCTTGGCTTAGCGGAAAGAGCCTGGGCTTGAGAGTCAAAGGTCATGGGTTCTAATCCCAGCTCCTCCACTTGTGTGTTGTGTGTGACTTTGGGCAACTTCTCTGGGCCTCAGCTACCCCCTCTGGAAAATGGGGATTAAGACTGTGAGACCCACGTGGGACAACCTGATCACCTTGTATCTACCACAGCTCTTAGAACAGGACTTGGCACATAGAAAGCACTTAACATATCCCATCGTAATTATTATCATTATTATTAGAAAAATGATCTGGGTGTGACATATGGAATGAAGAGGGAAGAGATGGAGCAGGGAGGTCTGAAGCAGTGTGATGCAGGAGTCAACCCTGGTGTGACAAGTGCGAGGAATGGCAGGTTGGTAGTGTGGATGGAGAGGAAATGGAGGATTCTGGATCTGTAAAGAAGGATTCAAGAGGATGAGGTGATTGGTTCAATAAGCAGGTTGAAGGAGAGAAAATAGTCCAGGATAATAGAGAAGAAATTGATTTATTTCATTTGTGCACATTTATTCTATTTATTTTATTTTGTTAATATGTTCTGTTCTGTTGTCTGTCTCCCCCTTCTAGAGTGTGAGCCCACTGTTGGGTAGGGGCCGTCTCTATATGTTGCCAACTTGTACTTCCCAAGCTCTTAGTACAGTGCTCTGCCCACAGTAAGCGCTCAATAAATATGATTGAATGAATGAATGAATGAAAGAAATATGACCCAGTGGAAAGAACACAAGACTGGGAGTCAGGAGACTCCTTATTGAAGACACGTCTCCTCCAAGATGCCTTCCCTGACTAAGCCCTCCTCCCCTCTTCTCTTGCTCCCTTCTGCACTGTTGTAACTTGCTCCTTCATTCATCCTCCCTCCCAGCCCCACAGCACATATGTATATATCTGTAGATATCTATAATTAATTTATTTATTCATTGACATTAATGCCTGTCTCCCCCTCTAGACTGTGAGCTCATTGCGGGCAGGGAATGTGTCTGTTTGTTGTTGTATTGTACACTCCCAAGTGCTTAGTACAGTGCTTTGCACATAGTAAGTACTCAAAAAATTTAATTGAATGAATGAATGAACTAGGGTTAGAGATGATTAGATTAGAGAAGTAGCAGGGCCTAACGGTTAGACCATGGGCTTTAATAATAATAATAATAAAATAATAATAATAATAATGGCATTTATCAAGTGCTTACTATGTGCAAAGCACTGTTCTAAGCGCTTTAGAGTCAGAAGGACTGAGATTCTAACCCCGGCTCCGCCATTTGTCTGTTGGGTGAACTTGGGCAAGTCACTTCACTTCTCTGGGCCTCATGTGTAAAATAGGGATTAAGACTGAGCTCTAAGGTGGCAGAGATCATGTCCAACCTGATTAGCTCATCTCCACCCCATTATGGTGCCTTGGCCCTTAACAAATACCATAGGAAAGAACAACAACTACAACAACAACAAAAAACTAGGGTTCAGTGTGCCTTGGCCCTTAACAAATACCATAAGAAAGAACAACAACAGAAACAACAACAAAAAACTAGGGTTCTAATCCTGTTGTTTGACCTTGGGCAAGTCAACTAATTTCCCTGGGTCTCAGTTTTCTTACCTATAATAACGTAAATGAAATACCAGGTCTCTCTCCCTTAAACCGTGAGCCCCATATGGAATAAGGTCTGTGTCCAATGTGCTTAGACTACAGAGACCCCAAGACTTAGCACATTTATTTATTTATTTATTTATTTATTTTACTCATACATATCTATTCTATTTATTTTATTTTGTTAGTATGTTTGGTTTTGTTCTCTGTCTCCCCATTTTAGACTGTGAGCCCACTGTTGGGTAGGGACTGTCTGTATCTGTTGCCAACTTGTCCTTCCCAAGCGCTTAGTACAGTGCTCTGCACACAGTAAGTGCTCAATAAATATGATTGATTGATTGATTGATTGATAGTACAGTGCTTGGCAGAAAGCAAGCACTTAACAAATATCACAGTCGTAATACCAAAGTTTCAGCCTGAGAGAAGGGGAGGATCGATCAATTAATCAGTGGTATTTGAGTGATTCGTAGACAGTGCGTTCCTAGCAGGCAGGGATTTTGTCTTCCAACTACGCTGTACTTTCCCAACCACTTAGTACATTGTTTTACACCCAGTAAGCCTCAATATTACCCCTGGTTGATTGATTGCTTACTGTTGGCAAACCTCTGTACTAAGCACTGAGAGTATGATACAACAGAGGAGATAACTTATGGATGAGAGGATGGTAAGAGTGTCAACAGTGATGGGAAATTTAAGGGTAGAGAGGATTCGGGAGGGAAGATGAAGACTTCAGTTTGGAACATGTTGAGGCTATGGGGAAGGGAGTGGGATGGGCTTCTATAGAAGGGCTTTTTTATCTTCTCCTCAACATTTCCACTCTCTTTTCCCCTTCCTTCCTCTCCCCCTCGCCCCCCTCTCCATCCCCCCATCTTACCTCCTTCCTTTCCCCACAGCACCTATATATATGTATATATGTTTGTACATATTTATTACTCTATTTATTTATTTATTTATTTTGCCTGTACTTATCTATTCTATCTTATTTTGTTAGTATGTTTGGTTCTGTTCTCTGTCTCCCCCTTTTAGACTGTGAGCCCACTGTTGGGTAGGGACTGACTCTATATGTTGCCAACTTGTACTTCCCAAGCGCTTAGTACAGTGCTCTGCACACAGTAAGCGCTCAATAAATACCATTGATTGATTGATTGATTGATTTTCCCAGCTTCCAAACCTTCTCACATCTTTCCTGCCGTGCTCCTTCTCACCCTCTTCTACTATGAGGAGATTGTCCCCAAGTAGAACCAGCTTTGAGCTCCTAAACATGAGTGGGTTGGGGAAGGTGCCGTAGGGCTGAGCCCGAAAAATCTCCTGACAACTTTAATGTAGATTCCGGGAACTCCAATTAAAAACAACCTGTAAATTGCAAACTCACAGACAGAGTACATTGTGCCCCTGTTTCTGCTGCCCTTACGCTTCTGTTAAAACATCTCATTCTGGGTGACATTTTAATTATTCAGAACACCAAAGCTCCGCGAGCGGAACATGCTGTGTATTCTCCATTCACTCATTCATTAGTTTTAATTAAACCCTTTAATTTTATTTATGCTGTCATGGACTGATTAACAATTTGCCAGCATAGACCAGGAAGTTTTAAAAAGCAGGAAGTCTTAAAAAGCACCTGGAGAAATCTGTCTATCTCTAAACAGAGATCTTATTTGAACACAGAGCTGCAGGAAATATAACCCAAAATGCTAAAGGAAGCATATTGTTGGGCTTCCCATTGCAATTTTCTTTTAGCTGTGCAACCACAAAACATTACTCCAAATATTAAATGAGGGTCAGAATCTTCAAGGCCACCCATGGACCTCAGTCAAGACTTCAGCACTTTCCAGTACTTCCACTGAACTCAAGTCAATTTTTTAGTCCAAGCTGGGCCTACTTTGACTAAATTGAGTGCAGAACTTCAGTTCAAATCTCTAACCCCTTAGTGGAGAGAGCTTGGGTTTAGGAGTCAGAGGTCATGGGTTCAAATCCCGGCTCCGCCACTTGTCAGCTGTGTGACTTTGGGCAAGTCACTTCACTTCTCTGGGCCTCAGTTAATCATCCGTAAAATGGGGATGAAAGCTGTGAGCCCCCCGTGGGACAACCTGATCACCTTGTAACCTCCCCAGTGCTTAGAACAGTGCTTTGCACATAGTAAGCGCTTAATAAATGCCATCATTGTTGTTGTTATTGTTACAAGCTTTCCCTCTTTTTTAATGAACTTTATATAAACGCATGCCTCCGCGGAATCCCGGATTCCTTTATTAAGCAGCTCTTCTTGTTTTCGATCAGAAGGCCGAACCTTACCTCTTTCACCTCTTTCCATCTAGCCCTTGTCCGGGTAGCAGCCCTCTCACCAACGGAACAGTGCTTTGCCCACAATAAGCGCTTAATAAGTGCGATTATAAAAATAAAATAAACACTACGGCTAGCATCCTGGCAGAGCAGGAGAAACCTGTGTGGGCAGCCGGAGGAAGAGTAATTATGATGTTCAATCTGAACGAGGAAGACTGGGAAATTAAATTACATGGGGCCTTCTTCCCTTTCAAGTCTTGAGGGGCTTGTTGAGTGGAGGGGGGCAGAGTGTCTGAAAAATAGCGGAGAGCGCAGCTGTCAGCTTTGAAATCTGGGCTGGGCGGCTACAGAAGCGCCGGGCAAGCAGATGCTGACAAGGAAACTCAAATAGGATAACAACTTGGAAAGAAAACCACTTCAGTGAGCTGTCCCTCTTCTCTGTAATTAAAAGACAGACTCTTTTGAGGGGGGTGACTCGATTGAAAGGGACATTCATTCATTCAATCGTATTTATTGAATGAATTTATTGAATCGTATTTATTGCCAGCAACCTTCGTTGCTTCTATTTCATTTGCAGAAATAAGCAGCCACCGTTACGGAATATAGAGAAGGCGGGTTTCTGCAGGCAGCCGAAATCCTTCCACAAAATGGGACGATAATAAGTATGTCTGTTTATTGTTGTATCGTACTTTCCCCAGTGCTTAGTATAGGGCTCAGCACACAGTGAGTGCTCAAAAAGTGCAATTGAATGAATGAACTGTGGTACCTGTTAAGTGCTTGCTATGTGCCAGACACTGTGCTAAATCCTGGGGTGGATACAAGCAAATTGGGTTTGACACAGTCCCTGTCCCGTGTGGGACTCAGTCTCAGTTCCGATTTTACAAATGAGGTATCTGAGGCACAGAGAAGTGAACTTAATAATAATAATAATAATGGTGTTTGTTAAGCGCTTACTATATGCCAAGCACTGTTCTAAGCGCTGGGGTAGATCAATCAATCAATCAATCATATTTATTGAGTGCTTACTGTGTGCAGAGCACTGTACTAAGCGCTTGGGAAGTACAAGTTGGCAACAGAGAGAGACAGTCCCTACCCAACAGTGGGCTCACAGTCTATAAAAGGATACAACGTGATACAACGTGATCAGGTTGTCCCCCGGGGGGCTCACGGTCTTCATCTCCATTTTACAGATGAGGTAACTGAGGCCCAGAGAAGTGAAGTGACTTGCCCAGAGTCACACAGCTGACAAGCGGTAGAGGTGGGATTAGAACCCATGACCTCTGACTCCCAAGCCCAGGCTCTTTCCACTGAGCCACGCTGCTTCTCAATGCCCCAGGCCCCAGAACAGAAAAGGGGCAGAGCGGGGATTAGAACCCATGACCTTCTGTCACCTAGGCCTGTGTCCTACCCACTATGCCAAGCTGTTTCCCATCATTATCTGACCTGCTACTTCCGTGAAATAAGTAACCCCGATCAATCATTTAATCAATGTCAACTTGTACTTCCCAAGCTCTTAGTACGGTGCTCTGCACACAGTAAGTGTTCAATAAATACTATTGAATGAATGAATCATCATCAATCGTATTTATTGAGAGCTAACTATGTGCAGAGCACCGTACTAAGCGCTTGGGAAGTACAAATTGGCAACAGATAGAGACAGTCCCTACCCAACAGTGGGCTCACAGTCTAAAAGAATGAATGAATGTTATCCCTGCCCACAGAGAGCTTACACTGTACAATACATCTCTCCTTTGATTCCAGGGTCCAATTTTCAGGGCCTTTTGACGCTTTCAAGTAAAGGCGACCAAATGTCCTGATTTTTTAGTGATTGTTTCACTACTGGCTTTCAAAATAATAATTATGGTATCTGTCTCCCCCTTTTAGACTATCTGTCTCCCCCTTTTAGACTGTGAGCCCACTGTTGGGTAGGGACCATCTCTCTATGTTGCCGACTTGTACTTCCCAAGCGCTTAGTACAGTGCTCTGCACACAGTAAGCGCTCAATAAATACGATTGATTGATTGATTGATTGTTCAGTGTTTACTATTGTTGTCCACCCTAGCCAAGTACTCCAGAAGAAGCGGCGTTGACTGTATTTTCCCCAAAGGCTCAGCATAACCGACTCCATTGTATGCAGGGCTCAACGGCCGGGAATGTGAGGAATAGGCGTGAGGAATGTGAGGAATCTCGCGGAAGATTCTGTCATGGAGGAGGGCTGACACCGATCGGAGCGGCCAGGCCCTGTCTAAAACAACCCCATCGTGTGTGGGTGATGTCTCCTGCTGACATCTCCTCACAACTTATTACTTATTACTCTATTACTTAGTAGAGAAGCAGCGTGGCTCAATGGGAAGAGCACGGGCTTTGGAGTCAGGGGTCATGGGTTCGAATCCTGGCTCCTCCACATGTCTGCTGTGTGACCCTGGGCAAGTCACTTAACTTCTCTGAGCCTCAGTGACCTCATCTGTAAAAGGAGGATTAAGACTGCGAGCCCCTCGTGGGACAACCTGATCACCTTGTCTTCCCCCCCTCACTTAGACCAGTGCTTTGCACATAGTAAGCGCTTACCAAATGCCATTATTATTATTATTATTACTTATTACTCTATTTTATTTGTACATGTTTATTCTATTTATTTTATTTCGTTACTACATTTTGTTTTGTTCTCCATCTCCCCCTTCTAGACTGTGAGCCCGCTGTTGGGTAGGGACCGTCTCCAGATGTTGCCAACTTGTACTTCCAGTGCTCTGCACACAGTAAGCGCTCAATAAATACGATTGAATGAATGAATGAATGAACAGGGTGCCAAAGTTTCGTGCACAGGGGAATCCTTTGGTGTAGCTCGGATGGGGAACCAAAGGAAAGGGAAGAAGCGGCTGGAATCGGGGCTGTTGGTCCCTCGTGCCTCTCAGGAGGTGACCGGGCGAGCAGTCAATCAATCAATCGTATTTATTGAGCGCTTACTGCGTGCAGAGCACTGTACTAAGCGCTTGGGAAGTACAAGTTGGCAACATATGGAGACAGTCCCTACCCAACAGTGGGCTCACAGTCTAAAAGTGACAGCTTTTCTACCTCTACTGCTCTATCTGAACTCAGGTCTCCGAGCTGTTTTTCCTATCTGCACCATCACCTTGGGTTCTCGATCCCTGCAGCCGATTTACACCGGTTAACTTATTTTTCCCCTGTCTTGTCGATGACACCGTTTGCCAGGAACCGTAGAAAACACTGGGGTGGATACAAGCAAATCAGGTTGGAAACAGTGAGGCAAGAGACTCCAGAGAAGCAGCATGGCTTGGTGGAAAGAGCCCGGGCTTTGGAGTCAGAGGTCATGGGTTCAAATCCCGGCCCCACCGATTCTCAGCTGGGGGACTTTGGGCGAGTCACTTCACTTCTCTGGGCCTCAGTTCCCTCATCTGGAAAATGGGGATGAAGACTGTGAGCCCCACATGGGACAACCTGATTACCTTGTAACCTCCCCAGCGCTTAGAACAGTGCTTTGCACATAGTAAGCACTTAATAAATGCCATTATTATTATTATTATTATTATTATAAACAGTCCCTATCCCATGTGGGGCTCACCGTTTCAATCCCCATGCTACAGATGAGATAACGGACACCCGGGGAAGTGAAGTGACTTACCCAAGGTCACACAGCAGACGAGTGGCGGAGCCGGGATTAGAACCCTTGACCAAGGTCCTTGCTCTTTCCACTAGGCCATACTGTTTCTCTTTAGGTGCGACATGCCATGTGGCCATTTTTCTCCTGGTCACATAATAATAATAGCAATAATAATAAGAATAATAATGGCATTTATTAAGCGCTTACTACGTGCAAAGCACTGTGGGGAAATTGTGCCCCTCCCCACAGCACCTTTAGTACAGATTTATTACTCTATTTATTTTACTTGTACAAATGTACTATTCTATTTATTTTATTTTGTTAATATGTTTTGTTTTGTTCTCTGTCTCCCCCTTCCAGACTGTGAGCCCGCTGTTGGGTAGGGACTGTCTCTATATGTTGCCAACTTGTACTTCCCAAGCGCTTAGTACAGTGCTCTGCACACAGTAAGCGCTCAAGAAATATGATTGAATGAATGAATGGGAAAATGGTGCCCCTCCCCACAGCACCTGTATATATGTTTGTAAAGATTTATTACTCTATTTATTTTACTTGTACGTATTTACTATTCTATATTTATTTTATTTTGTTAATATGTTTTCTTTTGTTGCCTGTCTCCCCCTTCTAGATTGTGAGCCCACAGTTGGGTAGGGACCGTCTCTATATGTTGCCAACTTGGACTTCCCAAGCGCTGAGTACAGTGCTCTGCACACAGTAAGTGCTTAATAAATACGATTAATGAATGAATGAACGAATGAACAGATGAGGAAACCGAGAGACCAAGAATTTAAGTGACTTGCCCAAGGTCACACAGGAACCCAACCCATTCATTTTCCTCTAGGCCACATTGCTTATGCGGTTATATATTTGCGTGATGATTTTTTTTTCTCTCTGTCTCTCTCCAACTCTCCCTCGCTCTATACCCTTTTTCTCATTCTACTAGTCTGTAAGCTCCTTGAGGGTAGGGATTGTGTCTTGTACAGTGCTGAGCACAGAGTAGGTGCTTAATAAACGCCGTCGTCGTCATGGCTGCCATCATCATCGAAAATCAGATTCAATCAATCAATCAATCAATCAATCAATCGTATTTATTGAGCGCTTACTGTGTGCAAAGCACTGTACTAAGCGCTTGGGAAGTACAAGTTGGCAACATATAGAGACGGTCCCCACCCAACAGTGGGCTCACAGTCTAAAAGATTCCAGGGTCTTCACAGTGTTGGCAGTGCAAGCTCGTGAGCAGGGAGTGTGTCTGTTTATTGGTGGATTGCGCCCTCCCAAGCGCTTAGTCCAGTGCTCTGCACACAGTAAGCGCTCCATAAATGCGACTGAATGACAGTCCTAAATCCCCAAATCCCTGAAGAAGCGTGGCTCGGCGGAACGAGCCCGGGCTTGGGAGTCGGAGGTCATGGGTTCTAATCCCGGCTCCGCCACTTGTCAGCTGTGTGACTTTGGGCAAGTCACTTCACTTCTCTGGGCCTCAGTTCCCTCATCTGGAAAATGGGGATTAAGACTGTGAGCCCCACTTGGGACAACCTGATCAACCCATATCCTCCCCAGGGCTTAGAACAGTGCTTTGCACACAGTAAGCACTTAACAAATGCCAATTATTATTATTACTATTATTTGGGCAAGTCACTTCACTTCTCCGGGCCTCAGTTCCCTCATCTGGAAAGTGGGGAGTAAGACCGTGAGCCCCGCATGGGGGACAACCTGATTACCTTGTATCCCCCCCAGCACTTAGAACAGCGCTTGGCACATAGTAAGCGCTTGACAAATGCCATCATCATCATTATTATCAGACTACAAAACAAAACATATTAACACATTAAACATATTAACAAATTAACAAAATAAAATAAATACAATAAATATGTACAAATAAAATAAATGGAGTAATAAATACGTACAAACATATATACATAGATGTATATATACATGTATACAGGATATGTATATATATATATATATATATATATATATATATATATATATATATATATATATATATATCTGTCTCCCCCTTTTAGACTGTGAGCCCACTGTTGGGTAGGGACTGTCTCTATATGTTGCCAATTTGTACTTCCCAAGCACTTAGTACAGTGCTCTGCACATAGTAAGCGCTCAATAAATACGATTGATGATATTTACTCGTATATATTTATTCTATTTATTTTAATTTGTTAATATGTTTGGTTTTGTTCTCTGTCTCCCCCTTCTAGACTGTGAGCCCACTGTTGGGTAGGGACTGTCTCTATATTTTGCCAACTTGGACTTCCCAAGCGCTTAGTGCTTTGCACACAGTAGGCACTCAATAAATACTATTGATTGATTGATTGATCATTATTATTCGAAGACCTTCGTATGTGTGTTTGTTGAGGCAGGAAGAAAAACAGAAAAAAAAAACAGGGGCGCTGAATTGCTTTTCAGCTGCAAGACGCCCTGCTGCCTGCCAAAAACCCAAATTATCTCCACATAGTTTAGCGTCTGCTCCCTTATCTTAATTTATTAGCTTTATTACACTGACATGACTTACAGAGAGACTTATTTGCCTTACAGTATCATGAGAATCGGGGGCTTTATTACTACAGCTGGAATTCCCTCTCCAGCAAATGATGCCGGAGGCGAGATACAGATCCTCTTGAGAAATAATTCACTAGTCTTCAAACTATCCCATTACTTCCATTATTGCTCTGTGGCGTTTTCTGGATTAGAGCAGCGTTAGCGGGATGCAGTGAGGAATCTTTTTTTGCAGAACGGTGCTTGCAAGTTTATGTTTGTTTTCAAGATTTAGAGAGACTTGAAACACCTAGATTTGAGCCAACAGAACAATTATGAGCTGAAAATCAGACATCCCCTGGTCTTTTTCATTTCAATACTGTGGGGACCAAAGGTGACTAGAGTCTCCCTGTGGCCAAAGCATAATATATCGTAACTCATCATTATTATCTTTAATAATTGGCACAATAAAAAATAATATATTAAGCCCTGTGGCCAAAGCATAATATATCATAACTAATCATTATTATCTTTAAGAATTGGCACAATATAAAATAATATATTATTAAGTCCGTACTGTGTGCCAAATACTCTGCTAAAATGCTAGGAGAGATGCCAGATAAACAGATCAGACTCAGTCCCTGTACTACACGAGGCTCGCAGTTTAATCAATCAATCACATCAATCAGTCATATTTATTCAATAATAATAATAATGGCATTTATTAAGCGCTTACTATATGCAAAGCACTGTTTCATATTTATTCAATAATAATAATAATAATAATAATAATAATAATAATGGCATTTATTAAGCGCTTACTATGTGCAAAGCACTGTTTCATATTCATTCAATAATAATAATAATAATAATAATGGCATTTATTAAGCGCTTACTATGTGCAAAGCACTGTTTCATATTTATTCAATAATAATAATAATAATGGCATTTATTAAGCGCTTACTATGTGCAAAGCACTGTTTCACATTTATTCAATAATAATAATAATAATGGCATTTATTAAGCGCTTACTATGTGCAAAGCACTGTTTCACATTTATTCAATAATAATAATAATAATGGCATTTATTAAGCGCTTATGTGCAAAGCACTGTTTCATATTTATTCAATAATAATAATAATAATGGTACTTATTAAGCGCTTACTATGTGCAAAGCACTGTTTCATATTTATTCAATAATAATAATAATAATGGTATTTATTAAGCGCTTACTATGTGCAAAGCACTGTTTCATATTTATTCAATAATAATAATAATAATGGCATTTATTAAGCGTTTACTATGTGCAAAGCACTGTTTCACATTTATTCAATAATAATAATAATAATGGCATTTATTAAGCGCTTATGTGCAAAGCACTGTTTCATATTTATTCAATAATAATAATAATAATGGTACTTATTAAGCGCTTACTATGTGCAAAGCACTGTTTCATATTTATTCAATAATAATAATAATAATAATAATGGTATTTATTAAGTGCTTACTATGTGCAAAGCACTGTTTCATATTTATTCAATAATAATAATGGCATTTATTAAGCACTTACTATGTGCAAAGCACTGGTCTAAGAGCTGGGGAGGTTACAAAGTGATCAGGTTGTCCCACGGGGGGCTCGCAATCTTAATCCCCATTTTACAGATGAGGTAACTGAGGCACAGAGAAGTTACGTGACTCGCCCAAAGTCACACAGCTGACAACTGGCAGAGCCGGGATTCGAACCCATGAACTCTGACTCCAAAGCCCGGGCTCTTTCCACTGAGCCACGCTGATGCTTACTGTGTGCAGAGCACTGTACTAAGCGCTTGGGAGAGTACAATCTAACACTATAACAGATGCATTTCCTGCCCACAATGAGCTCAATCGTATTTATGAGCGCTCACTGTGTGCAGAACAGTGTACTAAGCGCATGGGAGAGTACAGTTTAACAGAGAAGGTAGACACAGTCCCCAAATGAGTGGCGAATTGGACAGATGAGAGCTCTGAGGCCCAAAATGATAAAAAATGACTTGTCCAAGGTCACACGACAGACCAGGGGTGGAGATGAGACTAAACCCAGTTCTCTTGATTTGTACTTCCTTGCTCTTTCCATTAAGCCACACTGCCTATCGTGAATGTGCCATACTCTTTCTCTAATGATCAATCAATGGAATTTATATTATTATCGAATTTATATTATATACCATAATTTATATTATATTATATAATAATATATTTATCATTTATATATTATATATTTATATATTATTTATATATTTATACAGTATATATATTTATACAGTATATATTTATACAGTGCTAAGCGCTTAGTACAGTGCTAAGTGCTTACCACACTCTTTTTCTAATGATCAATCAATGGAATTTATATTATTATTAAATTTGTATTGTATATCATAATTTATATTATATTATATAACAATATATTTATTATTTATATTATGTATATATATTGTGTATATTTATATATTATTTATATATTTATACTGTATATATATTTATACAGTATATATTTATACAGTGCTAAGCGCTTAGTACAGTGCTAAGTGCTTACCACACTCTTTCTCTAATGATCAATCAATGGAATTTATATTATTATTAAATTTATATTATATATCATAATTTATATTATATTATATAATAACATATTCATTATTTATATTATGTATATGTTATATATATTTATATATTATTTATATATTTATACAGTATATATATTTATACAGTATATATTTATACAGTGCTAAGCGCTTAGTACAGTGCTAAGTGCTTACCACACTCTTTCTCTAATGATCAATCAATGGAATTTATATTATTATTAAATTTATATTATATATCATAATTTATATTATATTATATAACAATATATTTATTATTTATATTATGTATACATTATGTATATTTATATATTATTTATATATTTATACAGTATATATATTTATACAGTATATATTTATACAGTGCTAAGCGCTTAGTACAGTGCTAAGTGCTTACCACACTCTTTCTCTAATGATCAATCAATGGAATTTATATTATTATTAAATTTATCTTATATATCATGATTTATTTTATATTATAGAATAATATATTTCTATATTATATAAACTAAATTTATATATTATATAATAATTTTATATAAACCATATATATTATAAATTATATAAATTTATGTATATTATATATATATAAATTATATGAATAATATTATATAAACTGAATTTATATAAATTAAATATGATTATATTATATATATATTATATACAGCTTGCTGTAGACCTAGCTAGCTGTATATATTTATACAGTGCTAAGCACTTAATACAGTGCTAAGTGCTTAGTACAGTGCTCTGCACACAGTAAGCGCTCAATAAATACGACTGATTGATTTATTGAGCATTTATTGTGTGCGGATCACTGTACTAAGCACTTGGAAAGCAAAATTCATACAACAGAGTTGGTAGGCACATAAAGGTAATTGTTTTATTGTTTTGGCTGCACTGATAAAAACTGTCATTTTTTTCCTGTCATCAATACGGCATTGTGTGCCAGTGAAGAAGCAGGAAGTCCTCTGTTCAATTCATTTAATCATATTTATTGAGCTCTTACAGTGCGCAGAGCACTGTACTAAGCGCTTGGAAAGGACAAATTGGCAAAAGAGACAATTCCTACCCAATAACGGGCTCATAATTTGGACAAAGAGCATGGGCCTTTGGAGTCAGAAGGTTGTGGGTTGTAATCCCAGCGCTGCCATTTGCTGAGTGACTTTGGGCAAGTCCCTTCTTTTTTCCGTGACAGTTCTCTCATCTGCAAAATAGTGATTCATTCATTCAATCGTATTTATTGAGTGCTTACTGTGCGCAGAGCACTGTACTAAGCGCTTGGGAAGTACAAGTTGGTAACATATAGAGACGGTCCCTACCCAACAGCGGGCTCACAGTCTAGAAGGGGGAATTCAACATTTATTCTCCTTTCTACTAGACAGTCAGCCCCATGTAGGACCTGATTACCTTGTATCTATCCCAGCGCTTAGTGCAGTGCTCGGCACATGGTAAGCGCTTAACAAGTACCACAATTTTTAAGAATAATTCCATGAGGGACCTTCCTCTCTTTTCAATCCCGCTTCTTAGAATCCTGATTTTTCACCAATCCTTAGGTCGAGGAAAGCCACCTTTTTCCAGATTGTTCTCCGCTTGGCTGGTCTAGCTAAAGCAGTGGCCTCCCACCAGGCTACTGCTATGTCACATAATAATAATAATAATAATAATAATAATAATAATAATAATAATAATAATAATAATAATAATAATAATAATGAGAATAATAATCAGAATAATACTTTAAATGCTTACTATGTGTCAAGGAAAGCCACCTCTTTCCAGATTGTTCTCCGCTTGGCTGGTCTAGCTAAAGCAGTGGCCTCCCACCAGGCTACTGCTATGTCACATAATAATAATAATAATAATCAGAATAATAATAATCAGAATAATAATAATCAGAATAATATTTTAAGTGCTTACTATGTGTCAAGCACTGTACTAAGTGCTGGAGTAGATGTGGGATAATCCGTCCCCGTCCTACATGAGGTTCATGGTCTAGGGAGAGGGAGAACTGCTGCCCGGATCATTCTTCTACAAAAACGTTCAGAACATGTCATTCTCCTCCTCAATAAACTCCAGTGGTTGCCCATCCACCTCCATATCGAACAAAAACTCCTCACTATAGGCTTCAAAGCTCTCATTCATTCATTCATTCATTCATTCATTCAATCGTATTTATTGAGCACTTACTGTGTGCAGAGCACTGGACTAAGCGCTTGGGAAGTCCAAGTTGGCAACATATAGAGACAGTCCCTGCCCAACAGTGGGCTCACAGTCTAAAAGGGGGAGACAGAGAACAAAACCAAACATACTAACAAAATAAAAAGGGGTCGACGGCGGGACAGGCCAGAAGGAGGCACGGTGAGGAGATTAGTGGCAGAGGAGCGGAGAGCGTGGGCTGCGCTGTCCTTGTCCTCCAAGAGGCCTTCTCAGATGAAGCCCCACTTTTCATCATCATCATCATCATCAATCGTATTTATTGAGCGCTTACTGTGTGCAGAGCACTGTACTAAGCACTTGGGAAGTACAAGTTGGTGACATATAGAGACAGTCCCTACCCAGCAGTGGGCTCACAGTCTAAAAGCGGGAGACAGAGAGCAAAACCAAACATACTAACAAAATAAAATAAATAGAATAGATATGAACAAGTAAAATAAATAAATAAATAAATAAATAGAGTAATAAATATGTACAAAAATATATACATATATACAGGTGTTGTGGGGAAGGGAAGGAGGTAAGGTGGGGGATGAGGAGGGGGAGGATGGGGGAGAGGAAGGAGAGGGCTCAGTCTGGGAAGGTCTCCTGGAGGAGGTGAGCTCCCAGTAGGGCCTTGAAGGGAGGAAGAGAGCTAGCTTGGTGGAGGGGCAGAGGGAGGGCATTCCAGGCCCGGGAGAGGACATGGGCCGGGGGTCGACGGTGGGACAGGCGAGAGCGAGTTACGGTGAGGAGATTAGCGGCGGAGGAGCGGAGGGTGCGGGCTGGGCTGGAGAAGGAGAGAAGGGAGGTGAGGTAGGAGGGGGCGTGGGGATGGACAGCCTTGAAGCCCAGGGTGAGGAGTTTCTGCCTGATGCGCAGATTGATTGGTAGCCACTGGAGATTTTTGAGGAGGGGAGTAATATGCCCAGAGCGTTTCTGGACAAAGATAA